>NW_025764341.1:0-513547 GCF_021015755.1 Lentinula edodes
CAAAGCACCATTCGAAGTGCTCTATGGATACACTCCAGAGTTCTCCATTCCCATAGGATCCTGGAAGGAATACCCTTCAATCACAGATCGGCTAGATGCACTCCGCCATGCTCGGGAAGATGCCGAAGCCGCACTACGTATGAGCAAACAACGAATCGCGGAACACCCTAACCAACCTAGCTTTGAAGTTGGACAGCCCGTATGGCTCTCAGTCAATAACCTAAAAATTTGACGCAAAAGTGAGAAGCTGGGAAGCCGCCGACTAGGACCTTTCGAAGTTATTGAGAAGACAGGGGCACACACTTACCGGCTTGCACTTCCTACATGGATGAAGATCCACAACAACATTAATGTCAAGCATTTGGCACCATGGAAAGGCAACGAAGTAAATGGAATACTGCCAGCTCCGCCAGAGCCGGAGGTCATTGATGGTGAAGAATTTTATGACGTGGACAGGATCCTGGACAGCAGAATACATGGACGGTGGAAAAAGCTGCAGTACTTGGTCCGGTGGAAAGGTTACGATGAGGGCCATGACACCTGGGAAAATGAGGAAAATGTGGTAGGATCCAGTGATGAAGCCATTAACGAATTTTATGCAGCACATCCAAATGCACCAAGGAAGATTTCGGCAATGATCTTTTACTCACTACCATGGCAGCCGGTGGTTAACTTCACCAAAGTGAACAGCTAGTCACTGGGACATCGACTCTAAGGAAGGGGGTAATGTCATGAAGTCTCATGATGCGCCCTTTGATGTGCCATCAGCGGTGTGTTCCCATCAATCTCTTTTCACATGTTTATTGTACTTTATCACACGGTCATCCCATTAGTTCCATTTGTTTCCATATGCTTCCATACAACTCCTCCTTATTCATCAATTAGTTCATTATGGTTCATTATCGACTCATTATTACTCGTATATATTGATTCCTCACTCTTGTTCTATATCGCATCGTTATTTACAATTGCTTACTCATTGGACAAGAGTAGTATATAAAGGACAGTAGACAGACCCTAGTTCCCCATCTTGACCTCTTGGTCATTGGGCAACTAGGCAAGTACTTGTATCCTTTTAGATACCACCTATCTAACTTGGTCATTGGGCAACTAGATTCCCTTTTGATTACTGGTGTGATTGGCCTCTGATGCTATCCCACTGTTGTTTGAGATCACTACTTCTTTCATCTGTGCTTTGTGCTTGTTTCTGTGCCTCTTCGCTCTGCCACTGTCACTCCCAGGTGTATTCGGACATCCCGCCTCCCGCTTCCCGCCTCGTCGTGACATGCTGCAATGATTCTACGACATAGAATGAGTCGTGGATACAGAACATGATACCATTTCAACTCGCCTTGATGAAAGAGAGAGTAGGCTTCTGTTTGAAACTGCGTTCAGTTCCAGACACCAACTCGTCCTCGGAGGCTGAGTTCATCTGAACGAAATTGATAAATCAAATTAATTGAGATTAGATCTGAAGATTTACCTCGACATCAGAGTTGAAATGAGGCATGCTGGGATGAACGATAATAGCTGTTGATGGAACCTTATATGGAATGAGAGCTCGACTGAGTTCGACTGTTGCCAGTCGACTTGGAACAAATGGCATATTGAAAGCCAATTGGCCTGAGCTTTTATACCGAAAAGAGGGAAATAAACCTCCTGACCAAATTAGGACAACTGAGGACAGTTGGATTCTTTAGTTTGGGGGAGGAGGATATCGATTTGATTGAAAATTTACAAAATTTCAATTAGATTGAATGGTATTGTGAATGCAGCGACCCAGAATTGATCAAAGTGATCATACAGAAGGTCAAAATATGCGGAATGAGTAAAGAAACTGCACTTAGAACCTGAAAGTGGAGTTGAGAATACCTCCCGACATCGTTATGATCAATGGCGAACGGAGATCGACTTGAGCACTCAGGACAACGAAGACAGGAAAGCCTTGCTGACCTGATCTCGCGTAAAGGTTCATGCCAGGATCCGGGATTGAGTCTTACTTTGAACTCCTATTCATAGGTGGAGCTTAGAGCATGGTTCGATAACTTACAATCACTCATTCAAATTAAAACAAGAATTGCGGTGAAAAGTGTATTGAGTGAAGGATGGATGTATTCATTTGTTCAAATTAAATGAACAGGTGCATCCACTTTAAATGGGATAAACAAAGTATTTGTCCCAGGACTTAGTTTCACTCATTCAAATTAATACGAAGATGAGCATGAGAGCTCGTAAATTGATATGTACAAGATAGCAAAAGGCTATCTACAAAAGAGCAATAGGTAAAGTTACCTACAAGAAATACAAGAAAGAAACAAAAAGATATTAGATTAATAAATCTAATAAAAACGAAATGGTCGCGAGTGACCGGTGGTCCTGAAAAGGTCCATGATGAGATTTTGGGTTAAGAAACCCAGACGATAAGACCGCAAGTGGTCAGCTATGATGAGATATATGGGCATGAAAGCCCGTCCGTGCGTGTATGGAAAAACAAAATAAAAATGAAAACAAAAAAAAGAAAATGACGCCCCAGAGACCAGCTACGAGCCAAGAGTCTGTGCTTGCTCTGCCCCCTTTTCAGGAGACAGAGTTGGCTCGGCCAAACTTTCGATCATAGGGAGATCCAATTCCATTGGAACAGATCCCCCTACTTGGCTACTGGTGCCCTCGTCCGCCGACCCCTTCTCGACATCGTTGAGGCCTTCCAAAGCCTCAGCAGCAGAATCAGGAGGCGGAGAGGACTCAACCAGGTGCCCGTGTTCGTCAATGTGCGCTGTTGACTCCCTGGAATGGATGCTGCATAGCAGTTCGATCCATTCCCCCGGAGTCCGATTGTCAAAGTCCAGCCCACTCAAGTTGAATGGACTGGGCCAACAGAACAGAGTGGCCATAAGGGTCCACTTATTCAGATTGATTGCCTGACGATTGGGCTCGGCGGCCTTGAGTGCCTCCAGCACAACAACGGGGTCCTCTCCTGCATTCTGCAAGTCCAAGATGGACCGCAAGAAGAGCTCCCGCGTTGTGTCAAAAAGGGACCCAATCTGCTTCAGTTGGTCATTGAGGTTGGCGGCTCAGCGTAATGAGTTTGCTAGATTTAAAAACAATCAAACAAATTAAATTAAATCAAATAAGTTGGAATTAAATTGAATAGAAAAAACTTACTATGTGTACTGCTTGTGGAAGCGGTATGGAGCGCATTGAGCGCATCCATAGCCAGTTCCACGTCCAAGGAACCCAAGCACTTTAAACTCCGTGAGGAGCAGTCCTGGCATTTGTATCCAGGCAGTGGAGCAGAATTAGCTTCCAAGTCCCCTCGAGCGAGCGCCGAAACGCAAGCCTGACTGGGGATGGAAGGCTACATAAATTGAAGCATGATTAGCAATTAAATTAAAATAAGACATTAGAAAATAACTTACGTCGTGAATCACCCGATTAACTTGCATCAAGTCCTGCATCGTGAAGCGAGCGTTTTGAGTCTCCAAAACGGAGCCCAGCTCGACGAAGTCAGGGTTGATTGCAAGCAAGGGGTTTTCTCGACTTAAGGCAGCGCTATTCTATTAAATTAATAGAGTTAGCATTTTGAATGAATTAAATTGAATAACTACGACTTACCCTGGCATGAGCAAATTTGGGAAAGGGAGTGAAGTTCCCAGTTGACTGCTCAGGGAGCCATAGTCGTCCTTGAGCATCTGCCAATAGTACCGGTTGGAAGGTACTATCCGGGGAACGCTCGGGAGCGGGCTTCACAGCAGCCTTGGAAACTCGTTTGGGGACGGACACCCGTTTAACTGAATGATGAGGCAGTGAAGCTATAATCAAATTGAATTCATAAGAGGAAACAAAAAATGATGAATAAAACCTTACCGGAGATGGAAGATGTCATTTTGAGGCATTTTGAAGGGGGTGCAGTGTCCTCCTCCTCATCCTCATCTTCCGATTCAACTTCATTGGAAGTCGAATCTTCCTCAGTAACAACGATTTGCCGAGATTTTCAGTAGGATCAGAGACTTTTGACTCCTCCACTACTTTGACAGAGGCCTTGGGTTTAGACCCCATCTTCACCGAAGAAGCCTTACTTGACGAAGAAGCTCGGGGAGCTGTGTCTAGAGATGGGATCCCGCTTAAGAGTTCATTATCAGAGTCTTTTGAACAAATAGAACAAGGAGAAGAAACTGAAAATGAATCAAACAAAGATAAAATGAATAAATAACATGAAATTGAGAAATTGAGTTAATACTCACGAAATGAGGAAGCGTCAGCCTTGAGGCTTTCGACCTCCTGATTCCTTTGAAGTGCCCTAGGGGGCACAGCTGGTGCTTTAGTGGCAGAAGGAAGCGGGATGACATCGGAAAACCTTGGGAGGAGAAACCGCCTTCGGAACCCCAGGAAGAACACCTTGGCCTTGAAGTGAGGCAAAGGGGTCCAAATCCTTGGAAGGAATCATATGCATCATTGCGCTTCCTTCTCAAAAACGTAAACAAAATGGAATAGGAATGGCAGGGAATCGTTCAAATTTGTGGACACCCTGTGAATTAAATTAATGAAGATAAAAGAAATCAATAGAAAGGACACCTACTCCAGCTGAAGAACAGTGCTCCGGTGGAATGCCCCATTGTTGTGTCAGGTTGTCACAAAGAAAAATAGGAAGACCAAGAGATAGGGATTCTGCCGACAGTAAAACCTGCTCTGTGAATAGTGGACAATTAGCCCGACCAATCCAGAAGTCACGAATATAAATCGAGTAAAAAATTATTAATATAAGCAATGTAGAGAGGAAATTCAGTTACGCACCAAGAATGGAGCAGCCTCCTCAAAAACGTCGTAAGCTTCCGGCGACTCTGTTAATGGGGAATTGTCCGTCAAGACCTGTAATGTTCGAACTGCCATTTGGGCAGAACAAAACAAGTCCAAGCCTGAGGCTACTGACAAAGGGCGCAAATTCTCGGAAGGAAAACAAAAGGGAACCAGAGCGCGAGGATACGAAAACGCTGGAAAGGGACCAGATCCATCGTAATCCGGAGAGTTGGCTGAATCGATAACAGGAGGGGAGTAATCGCCTTGTTGAAGTCGTTGAAACACAGCACTGTCAAAGAACAGGGGAAGAGTGGATTTAAATGAAATACCCGCCAGAAGAACCTGTGCCTCCAGTAAGGAGGTAGGAAGTAGTGTGGTTGAGGCTGAAGATCGAGTTTCACTCGAAGAAGAAGCCATTTTGGATGAATGAGATGAAGGAAAGAAATAAAGGAAGAAAACGGACTTCAACGAAAAATTGTTGAACCCCGTGCCCCGAACCAAATAAACGTACACACTGATTCAGCGTGTACGTCAGAGCAACTCTCCGTGAAATGGAAGCTCGTTCTGTGACTAGATGATGAAAAGATTGTGAAATAAAATTTTGAAATGTGATACGCATACCGAAAAAGTATTCAATTCAAATTGAGCGCTAAACTGTTATGATTCGTAGCAGGCGTGTGAATAAATTGATAATATGAGTGCTAGAAACCTATTTGAGGGCATTCAAATTGATTGGAAAGCACAGAGAAGTAGAGATCCAAATCCAGTGATTTACATTAAAAGGAGATATAGTCTTGTCAAATCAATCTAATAACAGATTGGGTATCCTTTCCCTGTACAAAACTACAAATGACCGAGGACGGTCAAATTCTTTAGTTTGGGGGGGATGTCACGCCTAAATTTTGGCTAGACGTCTATGCTGTGAATTGTGACATTTTCATGTATAGATTCGTATCGAGAGGACTGTAATTGAGGCCCAGATTGACAGTCAAAGTCAATACTGAATCAGTCTAATAAGTTGAAGGGACCATATACCCATACTACCACAAGTTGGTCACCGACTCTGAAAGAGGAGGTCCTTGTTCGCACCAAATGGCAATCAAAAGTCGTGAGTTTTTGTGATGGTAGTGTCCCAGTGACACAAATGTGCAGTGCCTTTCGGGGGTTCCGGCACACTGGTTTGCAGCATTTTGCAGTCTGATGCAAATGTGCTGTACTTTCGGGGTTTCCGGTGCACTGCAGTGCACTGCTCAGAGAGGCTCAGAGCTGTTCCCATCCATCTCAAGGGGAACACACACATTTTTAGATTCAACATGGCAATGGGAGAGAGGTAGATAGATGTACCCTGGACATACCTGCTTATGCTGCCAGGCTACTATCTGGGTTTGTTTTTTAAGCACACTTTCTACATAGAAAGGGAAATTAGGTTTCATATTCAACTAAAATATTGACTTTCAGAGTCGGGGACTGCCGTGCGGGGCGCGGCGCTAAAGGATTAGTTTACCCATCCCCGATACTACCTTCGGATAGCAGTCTACCTGTTTGTCAAGCAGGATTATACCAGACTCGGACTACATCCGAAGGATGACCATTCACGTATGACATACCAAGGGTATTCTTATTGGACCTTATACTGGCAGGAGTTTGGAAGAACTTACTCAAGTGACCATGAGCCGAGGATTGACTCGAAATGACTTTCTAGAACTCAGGAATTATCAAATACTCCTTCTAGGACAAGATCATGCATTAATCTAAAAGACTGCGATTTAGTCTAATAGACCAATCAGGTTGCATGGTTGAGGAAAATGACTAGAAGAATGATCGAAGTACTGCGAGGCTCCAAAGACATATCAAATGAATGTCAAAAGAGTCCTGACGTAGAAAATATTGAAGAATGCAATTAAATGAATACTATGCGTAACTCCCTTGATAGAGTATAGGCATAATGGGTGTCTATTGAAAGAGAGAAGCAATTAGTTTAATCCAGATGAATCAGGTTGATAGGATTAGAATCGAGGAGAGCTGATTTGCCTCCGGACGAGGTGACAAACAATCAAAGTAAGTGTTGAACAGCAGTGACAGCTGAACACCATTCGAGTCATTCTCCAACGACAATTAAATTAAATAAACATTGAAGTACCTACCTATGTTTGGAGGTATACTAGAATCTTGGAACCATTATGGACCAAATAAGGACATGAAGATTCAAATTAAATGGTATCTGACCGATTGTAGAAGTCTCCTTGCAGTTCCGAACGTTTATTGTATTAAATTAATTGTACTGAGCAACTCTATATTCTGTATGTATAAATAGTGATCCGATGTATCTGGAATACAAGTGATTTTGGGATGACGTTGCAGTGCTAATCTGTAAAAAGGAAAGACACACTCCCGCCAGACTGAAACCTCTTCACTAGCAGCCATTCAGGCCCGGCACTTGTGAGTATAGGAACATTGTGTTCTGCTCCTTGTGACTGTGAGAAGTATATCCAGTTGTTGGGTATTCTTCGAACTTAGGATCAGTCGTTGGTCTTAAGGGCAAATCACGTTGTGTGGTTGTGCCAGCACATAGTTCTAGCCCTCCGTAGGGGTCTGTGTGTTTTGGTTTTAATTTACTTTGATTCAAACCCCCAATTCTTGATATACCCATATCAATACAATCGAAGCACGAACCGTGCTGAATCTATCTTGATCAAAGGAATATATCGAATCCTTAGAACAATTCAAATTGATTGATCGAAGCTTCTTACTTAGCTCTCAAAGCTTTGCGGAACCTTTGCCAATGCTACCCCTTGCTATTAAATAAATTTGATAGCAGTGAACTCGCATATTTTGTATTAGATGTTGAAGGAGACTGCACTTGTTGAAGTTGAAACACACTGGAGCGCCCTTCAGCTAACCCAAACAGTATGCCACCCAGCTCAGTGCAGAGAATGTCAATGCCTTAATACAAGCTCAGTAGGTTGTGCTACAGAGTCTTGTAGTTGCTCAGTACTCCAATAAACACAGTAACAATGACCAGAGTCAATATAGTATGAGTATTGATTTGTATCTTTCAACTGTAGTAGGAATACAGGTTTGTTTGGTCTTGTATGTACTAGAAACGCATGAGGCGTGATAATAGGTGTCCACAATTGTGCGCACCTATGAAAACTAACTAACTACAGTAACACTAAAGAAATAGCTAAGTTATGAGTTGTAAAACTAAGTAATGAAGTCTGTAAGTACTTTGTACACTAAGTAAGTCACTACAGTGATAACTAGGAGTGATGAAGCGCTGTGTAATGTATGTAGAAAGTGTTCTATCACTACAGTATGCTCAACATTAGATTGGTTGGTTGGAGTGCCCATTAGATTCCTTCCTTTATCTTTCACACAAAAACGAGGCAAGCTCGTTACCGTTACAACCTCCAACACTTGAGGACGTCCACCTCTAAGCCCCAGTTCCCGGGACCTCCCCTCCCAGGTGTATATCTTCTCAGGAGCTTACACACTCGAGACCCACTTCCACTACAACCTATTCGATCTTACGTTGACATTCTAGCGAGTATAACTCCTACTACGCAACACTACTAGGTTCCGTACTTCTACCACCCCTCCCTACGCCTTAGGGACCTTCCTGGACCTTATAGGAACCCCTTCAAGGGTCATATCTCTCTATCCCAGCCACTACTAGGTCATTCCTGTCCTCGGTTGCGGTTCCTGTAGCTCCCTTCAAGCTCCAGCCTGCTCCTAGCACGCTACAACGTGAACTCACTATACCAACACCTACCCTAAGACCAATTCTGACCCAGGTCTTACAGGCAATCAACTTCATGGACCATTACTCCAAAATGATTCACTGTTTCCCCACTACAACCAAACTTACTGCCAAAGGAGTTGCCGATTTCTATTATAAAGAAATCTTCCGACTTCATGAACTTTCCAGATAATTTATCTCCGATCAAGGACTGCAATTTGCTGCCGACATTATGAAGGCCTTACTAAAACAATTGGGTATTGAATCTGCCCTGACAACGTTGTACTACCCTGAAACAAATGGTTTATCACCCGTATATATTAATGCCTCATACTCACTCCATATCGCATTGTTATTTACAATTGCTTACTCATTAGACAGAAGTAGTATATAAAGAGCAGTAGGTAGCTCCTAGTTCCCCATCTCGACCTCTTGGTCATTGGGCAATTCATCATCAATGTCAATGACAGCAACATGATGTTCAAAATATTACTTACAACTTCCTACATATGTAGTCTACATACACATATCCTTCAAAATTTCCTCCATTAATGTGCATGTATATACTTGAAATATTATGGTAGTAATATCATTCCTTTTGACATGCAATGGTATGAAAATTTTCAGTGGCAAATTGTGCTTAAGTGACGCCGGAGGCCTGGATTTGGAATATATTCAATAAAAAATTAGACTGGATCATTTGGAAGGATATCAAAAATGGATGCACTGCAGTGCATAACTAGTGTACCCCCCCTGGGGCCCTACACCTTGCTTGGCTTTGTGTTTAGGGTTATCACAGTCAGAACAATCATTTCCTAACATTATATTTCTATGTATGTCATAGCTTCATGAGCTGTTGCACCTCTGTAAAATGTGTAAAATATGGAGGTAGGGATGTGGCTGTGACCTTGTGGGCAGCACACACCTCAGATTGCTTCACTTTGCTCATCTGTTCATAATCATTTCAATGGAGCAATGGTAAAGAAAGATATGTTGTGTTAGTGCATGTGTGACCACATGCAAAATGAGGCAGTACTAAGCTGATCATATTCCAAACCAGTGCCAAACTTGTAAAGCAGTGAAAAGTATACGGATTTGGTGCAATCTGATCTTGGACCGTGGTAAAATCTTCACGCGCGCTGATCAGAGTGGTATGCCAAAGGACCTACATAATTAACGTACCCCTTTGGGGACATACACCTTGCTTGTATTCCTTCTCACATGCCAGACAACATTGATTTCAGATTGTGTTGTGATAGCAAACTCTCATTATCAATGCTTTCTATTCAAGTTCATAGTGCTGATTGACATAAATTCAGCCAGGCTCTATGTCAAAAATCAAAACAGATCAAAACTCGTTGTACTACTCCCACTGAAACCAAGCCTGTATCATTGTTCATGAACATGGCCACTTTATTGTTAAATCGACACACATCCAAGCCTCTCTTCCACCTTAGATAACCTAGTACTCTGGTATTAATTTTCAAGTGTGGCTGCTGCTGATATGGAAGGATAACTTTTGGTAGGTTCTGTATGCAGGTAAGCAATTACTATGTGTTTGTGATGTGCACTCACTATAACTGTAGCACAGTACAATCTTCCCACTTCAGCAAGGAAATCATAAATTTTGGTTGCAAGTTGTGGACATAATCTTTTCATGATTCCCTACAGAAAGTGGTGAAAAAAAGATAAGAAACAGATGGTTATTTCAGTGGACATCAAACAGAGATCGCAGCATAGGGGGCTTCAATGAAAGAGAAGTAAATCATACAAAGGAAAGACTGACCATTTGAAAGAAGGGAACAATTGAGTGTATCGGGAAAGGATAGAGATGAAGCGAAGCGATACTGAGGGAGGCTGTTTACATAGTATGGGCGAGCGCAGGGTTGGGGCAAGGGAAAGTAAATCAGGGGCTGCATGAAGGTTCACAAAAGGGTCACATGATTGCCTTATAGGGCAAAAGCGATGCGTCGGACCGGACAAAGATAACTTTAAAAGGAAATTTTGCACGGGCGCTTGAGGTTATGGATGTTCAATGACCATTGCAAGCAAGGTGAAGCAAGCAAGGTGATCCGAAGTTTGGAAGGAGAACACCACTCGACCTTTTTAGAATCCTACCATATTCGGCGTCAATCAGAGATCATATTTTCTCAGATGATAATTTGATAGTTTCCACGCCTGACTGTGTACACTAGTCCCCAACAGGGTACGTTAATTCAACCGGCCTTTTGCAGGTGTGTTAAGATAATATGTTATAATCTTCGAGCATTTTCACAACCCCCCATCCATCTCCACATCAACTCACTTCCTCTGAATCTGACTACGTTTGACCCCCCTTCAGCCACGCACTCTCACTCAGTGACACCGTCGACCAACGCACACTTGTTACGTCCATCAAAAGTGAAAGAATTTCTGCTGGTCAGAATTCCCTTTCACGTTTGATTCTCCGTTCAACGTCCAACGTTCACCGTCCACCCTCGAGCTCAGGTATGTATGTTTTATATCACTTTTCACTTTTCTTTTTTTTGTGCGCACAGGATACTAACATGATCCGCGTTGCATTTTTTTTTTTTTGCGCTGTTTTCCAGGTCCTCATCATTCACAAATCGCTTCTCACGCAAAGCACGCTCGTCCTTCTTCATAATTTCTCGACCTCATAAACAGTTGCCACCGTCACCGATGCTCACTCTGTCGCCATTGCGCTTGTTGGCTATGTTTCTCTTGTTGGTTCCGTCCATCCTTGTGGTCACCGCCGCTCCGTTGACGGACGTGGATATGGCAGTACAGGTCGAAAAGCGTACTAAACCAAAAGGTTCCAGTGGCAAAAGTGCGTCATATCTTGGCCCATAGTCAGCCCATCAAACACATCTTCCCAATCTCTAAACAATTTTTCATCTAGTCACAAGATCGACCATAGGGATCACCCATACCCATTGCGCTGACCCGCTTATATTTGTCAATACCCAACGCGCCTACTCACCTCAAGCAAACACCAACCCGAACGTATTCACGGGTGTTGTCATTCACCGCCATGCTAACAAGAACATTGCAATCGTTGATCTTACAGTGTCCCAGAAATCCTCGTTGTACAGGCACATAGAAGATAACATAAGTGGTTCATCAAAGTGGGACTATATTTTCAGGGTGATGCAATATATGGAAACAAACTTGAAGTCCTTCCAATTTACATACGAAGGCAAGCAAGAGTGGGAAGAGATGTGGAATGAGTGTGGTGGAATGGAAAAGCCAATGGAAAAGCCCAAGACGTCGGGTGTGCCATCTAGTTTCGAGAACATTTTGGTGGGTGGGAAGGCAGGCCCAGTATAAATCTTGGGTGGAATACTACCTAGGTCGACTTTTGAATATGATTTCTTACTTTCTGTTACGAGATGATATATTATATTTATTTTGTTTTCAGTCATGCATCTCGAGTACGAGGTCGATCTTCCAATAGAGACATTGGTACAAGGTTTAACGCTGTGGAGCTACCTTGATTCTTGAATCCTTCCCAAACACTGTTCGAACTCTCCCAAAGATCATCGTTTCAACGGTGAAATGTTATTCCACATACCCAACCCTGAAATTTTTAGTCGTTGGCTCCTTCGATTGAGGGGACGAATGGCGGTTGTGTCGTGGCGGTCACAAGGATTACCGTTCGTCGAGGAAGGCCTCGAGACAAAAGCCTGCCAAAGCTGTGTAAAGGCCTTTTGTGGTGGTCCTGCGATGTTAGATAGTTATGATTTGTGTGTTTGTGTGATACACGCGATTGACTGTAGGTATCTAAGCTTTTCAACAGATTTTTAGTACGTGTATACTTATGAGATCTGCGCTGGTTAATTGAAGAACTGGCCCTAGCGGGTTTATCTGTTTTTCTTACTGGGAAGAATGATGTCTGTTAACTCTTGCTACAACGAACCAGAGGTTTTCCAGTATGACTTCTGCTGAATAACCATTCACGAATTTCAATCGAGATAAGGGTTCCGGAGTGAAAGTCACGGTTGTTCAGAGTGCAGTAGTTACCAGTTCAGGGAGAGAAGTGGAAGGTGAGAAGAGCAAGGTTGACTGTTCCCTTCCGGAACAAGCATTCAGACATGGAGCAATGAGCAAGATAAGGTAGGAGTAAGATATCGATACAATGGGAAGGAAGGAAAAGTGCGCATCACAGCCAATCTTGCCTGACAGTGACAGAGACTGTATCATTTGTCAACCTGCTCGTCACCGTCTGAAGTGAACACGATGTAAGCATTCGCAGATAGATAGACCGTCAACGATTCATGTTATATTCACTTCATTTGATTACTCTTACATATCTTCTGCATCGACTACAAACGCTTGGATATATAACCAGGTCACTGTCTGGTGTTGCCGGAGTTTCCAAGGCCGATAGCGTTCTGAGCCTTGGTCAACAACGAATCCTTGAGAAAGAATAACCAATCAGTATTGTTACGCAGGTACGAGGGAGAGCGTCGTACTTCGTTCTCGTTCGAGTTGGAGCTGAAAGCGTCACCGGCCTTTTGAGTAGTGGATTTCTGGCTCTGCATTAGAGTTAGTTAGTTCATCAAAAGATACTACTGGTGCTCACCTCTGGCTGGAAGGTCGAAGCTAATGAGTCACCGGTGGATTTGGCTGAGTCTCCCAGACTCTCAACGGTGGATTTTTCAGACTCGGGCTGCATAGAAGAAAAGATGAGCATCGATAGACCAATGTATTGCTCGCAATAGTGCTGACCTTCAAAGCATTAGAAGCCTTGTCGGTGAAGTTCTGGCGGCCAGTGTCGGACATGATTAAATCAGATAATTTGGTTGAGTGGGTTAATGGATAAGAGTTTGAACGGGGATTTCTGGGAACTAGTCTCAAACTCGAAAGCTTTTATACCTCTTGGTCGAGTAAAAAATAAATGACGTCGGTCTACGTACCTCTCTGCGATGAGTCCCCGAAACGACGCGATTTGCGACTTTCCATGACGACATCACGATTCTTTCGCGGATCCTGCGAGGATCTCGATGAGCGGTTGCACGTGGACAGACGACGCACTCGTGACCGCGCTCTACTCAGACAGAATGATTCAATGAACCAATAAGTGGAGCGTAATTATTCCCCAGATGCATCATGCGTTGCTAGGTCTTCCAATGGCCACCTATGTCCACTCAGTACAGCGCTAGAACTGACTTTTGCATCGAACCATGCGTTGAGGATAAGGGTTCCATAGCCGAACAGAGCCGAAGGTTGTGTCACTTTTGTGCGAGGAAATCAGGTCGAAAAATTTCTTGCTCAATTTGCGATGCGGAAGACGCGTAGCATTGGAATGAGAATAAACGACGCGTTGACAAGCCTTCCAAGTTACAACTAGTACATGACCAGTACATGACACTCACTAAAAGTTGCAGCACCTTTCGAGTAATTTAGTCATCACGTGTTTATAGTACCAACTATAACACTTTTTCTCACGACCACATTCCAATCTAACGACACGAACAATATTCCGCAAGGGCATTCAAGGCATACAAGAGCCCCTCCGCCTCTCAAAAAATGAAGTTCAACGCTGGTGGGTCTTGATATCATATTATGTCCTCTACCCGTACCGCTACGTCTGTTCGTCATTTAAAAACCGACGCACTTTGGCGTTTTAGTTTTTGGATTTTACTTTGAATCCTGAATCCTTGAATCGATGGATGATATGCTTTACTGACTACTGTGTTCTACTCCTTATCATGACAGACGTCTCTTCCTCGCGGCGCAAGGCCCACAAAGCGCACTTCTCTGCTCCGTCGTCGATCCGTAGAAAGATAATGTCTTCTGCGCTTTCCAAGGAGCTCCGTGGCAAACACAATGTAATTACCTACATCTATCCTGATTTGATTTGATTTCTTGCTCTCCTCTACTCCCACACCCAAAAGACTCATTCACATCCTCACTCTCCTTCCCATATAGGCTCGTTCCCTCCCCATCCGCAAAGACGACGAAGTCCGCATCGTGCGCGGCAAATACAAAGGCAGAGAGGGCAAAGTCACACAGGTGTACAGGAAGAAATGGGTCATCCACGTCGACCGTGTGCAGAGAGACAAATCAAACGGAGCGACCTCTCCTATTGGGATTCACCCGAGCAATGTGGTTATCACAACTATCAAGTTGGATAAGGATAGACGCGCGATTCTTGATAGGAAAAACCGCAAGGCTGCTGGGAGCACCGATGTGGAGATGGTGGACGTGCGTTGTTGTTGTTCGTCTCAGCGGGCTAACATTGACTTTTTTTTTCCCCTACTTTTCAGTAATGGTTTCGCATCTGCTTTGTTTTCACCCTATCATCCATGTACTTATGCGTCGTTTGCTATGCCATTGCCTCACATGTTATGCGGTTCAAAGGCGTTTCTGTATACGCAAAAAAAAAACAAAATTCGTGCATCAAACACTCCCTAACAGAAAAACTGGGTCGTAAAGCTTCCATTCATTAAAAGACAATCCCTGTGCGTTGCGTGGTATAAACTAATATAGGTACATGAGGAATGTGGAAATGAGAAGGGGGAAAAATCAGAAAATAACATCGCTGTCCTTGTTACTGAGCAAATCCGTGGAATGTTCATCGTCTTGTTCGACTGTATTCGGTTCCAGAACAGCTTCTTCCTCCTTCTCTTTTGCTTCTTGCTCGATCTGTCGAGCAGCTGTATCTCTTTTCTTCTTTCCCTGCACTTTCTTTAATCTAATTAAAAGGATTCAAATGAGAATCGTATGTAGGGGTTCATAAAACAAAGTTTGGGAAGGGGACAGAACCATACCTGAAAAACTCTTCTCGATCCATCTCATCCAACTCACTCATGATATACTTGATCGTATTCTCCAACCGAGGAATGACTACATGTTCAATAGCGTTCACTCGACGATTCGTTGCCCGGATGACTTCGTCGAGGATGGTGAACGCTGTTTGTAGCGAAGCCAGCTCTACAAGCGTTTCAATGGCTTTGGCATATACTTCTTTCGCTCGTAAAACTTGTTGTCCGCCGCGACCGAGACCAGTGAGGTTGAAGTCTACCAAAAGAAAGAACGAAAGAAAGAAAGAAAGAAGAAAAGGTATGAGAGTTCGTTCAATTCACGATTACGATAGTCGTTAACACACCAGATCCCGACACCCTATCGACCTCAAACGCAGGAAGCACAACACCCGATACGTTCTCCTGTTTAGACTTTACCCTAAACGACGCCGATTTAGCTTGTTCTTGTACGAGATACGATATATCCCCTGTCGCGTAGGTGACTTCCGCCATCGACAACGACGCCAGCTGCATTACTCGGCCCATTTTTCTCTTGGCCTGAAAGTTCAATATGTGTGTGAGCGACCATCGAGATAAAAACAAACTACAGCTCCAACCCAACCCGCACCTCGTCGACTTTCTTGAGAATAGCCCTGAACCGTGTCGTCAATGCATCTCGTTTCTTCGCTAGCAGTGAATGACCAGTTTGTGCTCCTTTGAGACGGAGCTTGGTATTCGTGAGTGCCATACGAGTGGCGAAAACGTTTTCTCGAGCTCCTGTACCAGCCATTGAGAAAAGGTCAAAGGTTAAAGATGGAAGTAGCGGAAGAAGATTCCAGATCACTTCAATTGTTCATCCCAAATATCTGATACTCAGTAGTACAGTCTTATTCAGTAATGTATACTCATAAGCGAGTCTACGCTATAGTATATTTCCCATAATTCTTCTCCGGGTCGAACACCTCCCATCTAGAAGCCGGGAAGATATGTTTGTTGCGCTGATAATAACTGCGCTCTACCACCTTTCCAGCATGCGACTCATCCTTCTCCTTTGTCGCATCAGCAAGCAGTCGGACGTCGTCATGGACGTCAAAGTTGAACAGAGGTCCAGATTTGCCACGGGCTTTGTTGACTATGAAGTCGTAGAAAGTGTAATGCTAAGGGAACCGGTGTTAGTGTATCATGTCGGAAATGCAGGAATTTAGAGGGTAATTACTTGAGGTATGATAAGATCCTCCTGAAATTATATTAACTTTAGCGAGAGTAGATCAGAGAGTAAAGAGTAGAATGCCAACCTTGATATACATCAGGTTATCAACGCTGACACCACGAAGTTCGGGGAACTGTTGTCGACATTTGTCTAAAAAGGTACTGACAGCGTCGCCTTTCTTACACTATCAAATGAGCGCGGTGGAAATTTCATGCGTACAAACTGCTTGTTAGACCCGAGAAAAGCGGAAAGACGAGCGGGCTGCAGCTCACCACAACACTCTTCCGATGACCACTTCCATCCCAGTAGGAATACGTGATTTCTATATCCTCATTCTTTAATTCCTCTTGTTTCCGAAGGAATTCCTGCCTTAGTCGCTCGCGTTCCTTTCGTTCCGCCTCTTCTCGCTCTCTGTCAGGTAGGAACGAGGTATCGACGTTGGGGTTTTTGCGAAACTTGCTCCGTTTCTTGGCCCGCTCGTCATCACCATCACCATCTGCATCCTCCTCATCCTTGGATGCAGACCGCGGCTCGGACTCAGCTTTACTGATAGATTCCTCCCCCTCGCCTTCATCGTCCATAGCAAAAGACAACGTCGCCTTAGCGGCCTTCTTCCTCTTCTTCACCTTCTTTATGTCATCCCTAAAGAAATTCTCCATGTCCTATAAGCCATCTGATCTTTTTCACAAAGCAAGAAAGCACATACTTGAGCTCGTTAGTGCGTGCTGCCTCTCTAGCTTTCGCCTCCTCGAGTTCTTTTCGTTTTTGTTGAAATTCCTCGAGATGTACGAGCCCAACGGTACTGTATTTGAGCGAGTCTTCCATAGAATCATTCTGACCGACGAAACGATGGGACGAAGGGCGGGATTTTTCGGTTTCGTCGATGAGGTTCTTCTTCTGGCGCTCGAACTCTTCACGCATTCGTTCCCGTTCTTTAGCGAGAGCGTCTTCGCGACGTCCTTCAGCTTTACTGGTAGCCATAGAATAAGTTGGGTATGGGATGAGAGATAATCGTAAAGTGTGGTGTGGTGATGGTTGGAAGGAAAGGTCCGAGTGGTGCGAATTTTCTCGCGCGCGCTTCAGAATCTTGACATACCACAGCCATGGTCCATATTCTCGGTATAAATTTACCTGATAACCAGCTCGCTCGTGTTCGTTCTTATACCTTTTCTTTGATTTGTACAACTTATGCTAACGCATGTATTCAGTTTGCCCTTACGACTATATACGGAGTTGGTCCTCACCTTTCGCATCGACTATGCGCCCGATTCCAGATACACGACAAATGTAGGGTGAAAGATTTGACACCTCTTCAGACCACATCTCTCGCGTCTTTCTTGCAATCCCCTAAAACTGCTCTTCCTTTACCTCAGTATCCATTGGCCCCACTAAACTTTGTCGCTCGGCCTCCATCTAAATCTATACAGGAACTTCAGGCCGAATTCAATGCTGCCAAAGCGGCTCAGAAGCAGAAGAGAGAAGAAAAGCTGCTGCAAATGGGTAAAAGTACTGCAGAAGATGTCAAGGGAAAGACGACGAGAGGAAGGAAGGCCCCAGAAAAGAAATCCCGGGATCCATTGACAGAATTAAGGATAGAGTCAGAGCTGAGACGGGAGATTAGGGAAAACATTGCACACCAACGGATGATTGGTAGTTACGTTGGTCGGCGGCACGCTATGCACTTGCCCGTAAGTTCAATTCTTACTTTCATCGCGCGTCAGCAACACTCATTTTGTTTCGCAGGTTCGTGGACAAAGAACACAGACCAACGCCAAGACGGCTCGCAAACTCAACAATTTGGACAGATGGTGAATGTCGATTATTGTCGTACAAATGCAGCACATTTCTTCGTTACGCTATCATTTCTAGACTGAGTGAATTTAGTCGTCTCCAATTGGCACTTCTTCCTCCAAATGCTTGATCAGTTTTACTCTCATCTCCGTCGTCTCGTCTCCTCGTAGAACATCTGATATGAACTCTGCGGACACCTGCATCTGGACCTGCGAAAAATGAGTATTGAGCTCCGGGTTATTACCATCCGAAGGATGTACGCGTTTACCATCTCGAGTGCACCTCTGATCACCCCACAAAGAACGTTACTGAACCACAAACCCCCCTCGAGAGCATCCTCGGGTAATTCCACGAATTCCGCCAACGGATTCTCGTCGAATATTAGTGAAAATGATGACCCAGCGCTGTTAGCCTGGGCAGTACTCGTTGGCCGGGTAGGTGAAGTTGGTACGGGTGGTGCTTGGTGTGTAATGGACGGCGAAATATTGAGAAATGATTTGAAGCCAACCTGGTATCACATATAGCATTCGGATGATGAATCAGTACAGAACATTTACCTTTGCGACCACTTCACCAACTTCTCTGAAATCAGAACATCTTCCTAGATTACTCTTGGCCAAAAAGTCTTCGATTAATCGTGTTCCAATATTGTATCCCATCTTCTCCAGTTGTTTGTTAACTTCTGCATAATCCTCGTAGTCTTGGATTAGTTGTACTACCAGAGCTCCATAAGTCAAGGCAAATAATTCTGCATTCTGGGACATCTGAGATCCATATACATGTAGAGAAATTATTCACTGACAACTTTCTCTGATCTCCCTTTCCATAGCTCTTCGCCGCGGGTAAGATACTGCTTGCTTGATGTTGCCATCTTCGTGGTATGGAAGAGCGCGATGATTTGGAAATATAAGCGCCTACTTTCTTCTTTCTCCTTCAATCAATATTTCTCTTAACCCCAAAATGTCGAGGCCAGAGCTCCAGGCGCCTCCCGAAATCGTAAATTCACATTTCTTATCCAATATCTACGATGGAATGACAGTATCAATAGTATTATGGTGATACCGAAGCCAAAAAGTACACTAAAAAGTGCGCCTTCAATGTAACTCTTCGTGTTCAACATGCATTAACGACCCCAGCACCCGAAATCAGCAAATCCAGGCCGATATGACCTATCGGGCTTTGGAACTTTTGAATCTACCTCCAGATGAACCTGCCTTTCTGTTGGATATTGGATGTGGGTCAGGTTTATCCGGCGAAATCTTAGACGAAGAGGGATATCTATGGGCAGGCGTTGACATTGCACCGAGCATGCTAGGTAATCTGATCTGAACTATTCCTTTGGATATACTTCATGCTTATATCAGAGGTTGCCCTGGAACGTGAGGTCGAAGGTGATTTATTTCTACAAGATATCGGTCAAGGCTTTGGTTTTAGGCCTGGAAGTTTTGACGGTGCTATAAGGTGTGTCAACCATCTGCCTCCTTCAAAATTCGATCTGTAACACATATGTCTCGATCTTTCAGTATATCCGTTCTGCAATGGCTGCTTAACGCAGAAACATCTCATCCTACATCTTCACCACCACATAGGCTCAATAGATTCTTCACCACCCTTCATTCTGCTCTTCGGAATCCCTCACGAGCCGTGTTCCAATTCTACCCCTCATCAGACGACCAAATACAGCTCATCACCTCAATAGCACAGAAAGCAGGGTTCGGAGGAGGTGTGGTTGTTGATTACCCGAATTCAAATAAAGCGAGAAAAGTATTTTTGTGTTTGTACGTTGGAGGTGGCGGAGGACAGCAACAGCAGATACCCCAGGGATTAGATGGAGATGTGGTAGAAGATGGAAAAGTGAGATTCGAGAAAAGAAGAGCGAGAGATTTGCGAAAAGATAAAAATGGTAAACGAAAGTCGCAAAAGGTTATTGATAGGGATTGGATTTTGCGTAAAAAAGAGGTGAGTATCAAGTTATGCACAGATTATCTCCAACAAATGTCACACCCTCTAGTTGTACCGAAAACGAGGGAAGGAGAGTGTTCCGAGGGATTCAAAGTTCACAGGACGCAAGCGGAAGCCTGTGTTTTAATATATGCATAATTTCATTGAAGGGGGATTATGTAGGCTGTGAATTATCTGTGCCCAGTGTATCTTCTGATGATTAGTGGCAATTTAAGTACTTTTAATTTCGAGGAAAGTTTGCCGACAGGCTGCGAGTGCGCTCTGAGCATCGTGGTTGCGAATAAAGAGGCCTTGTAATGCGGCCATACTTATTCGTTTCCCCTGCTTCATTTCCTCCTCTATTAAATCATATAGATTTTGGCCTACGTCGATCGTCTCTAAAGGTTCCGTGCCATAGAATCGTTCAAAGAGGGCTCGAGCTTGGTTTGGCGTTGAATCACCGACATACTGTGTGAAATCTACACGACCTGGTCGAATAAGAGCCGGATCGAGTCGTTCGATGTGATTGGTTGTTAAGAATACAATCCGTTCCTCCCCGGATGCTACACCATCTAGGGCATTGAGGAATCCGGAAAATGTGACGGAAGATTGATACCTATCGATTCATGAGCGTGTAGAAGTAGTCGAGGGAGACGATACATTACCCATCCTCCGATGTCTGCACTCGTTTATTGAAGGCAGCATCCACATCCTCAATAAGGACAATGCTTTGTTCCGGTACCGTAGAAAGTAAATGTGTGAGCTTATCGTCACCAAGCCCTCGTTCGGAAAGATTCAAAAGACAGAGATTATAGTTCAGCGATCCTGCCAAAGCTTGTATATATGAACTCTTTCCAGAACCGGGAGGACCATGAAGCAAGAATCCACGACGATAGGGAATGCCTTGAAAACAGAAGATGAACTTCAGCAGGATGAGGATGCACGTAATAGAAATAGACCTACCTCTGTCAACGTACCACTGACGTCTATTTAGGAAAGATTGAACATCGTTCTCGATGGCCGCAGCGATACCATTGTCTAGGACGACACTGTGCAAAGGTCTTTTCCTCCTGGGGAGTCCAAATGGCCGCCATTCGGTACCCCAAGGAGTTTGAATGACAAGTTTACCTTCTTGGTCACGCATGGCAAGATCTCTAGCTTCTGCCAGAAGGCGAAGGAATATGTCTCGATCACGCGAAAGCGTAGTCAATGTAACGGTTTCCCAAGGATTTCCTGACATCATTTGCATTGATTGCGTGTCACGCTCCCGCACGACCTGTGTGGATCCACACTCAGCGAACGTCTTGCGAAGTCTAGATCAAAGAGCAAAACAACACCTGCATCCAGACACCGCGGTATTTGAGCCAGTGCATGCCTGTTCCAGCAACTAGGTTGAAGAAAACCGAAGAACTTCCGTTCTGATGTTGTTCCACGGTAGTTTCGACACTGAGTCGATGACTTTTGGAGATGAGAGAACCCGATACACGCCCGAGAGATTGGTTAATTTGATTCTGTTGAGCCATCCAAGAAAGGAGCCATGGGTAAGCACGATCTTTGTTGTTTATCTCAACTTGGACTAACAAACGACGTCGAAGGAATACGTCGGCAAAGGTTGTGAATTTACGTAGACCACCGAACACGACTCCTACTCCCTTGTAAAGTCATAAGATATTTAGAATGCATCGCATAGGCCCTGCGACTCACCATCAAGCCGAATCCAGCTTGAAAATAGGGACTATGGCGCGTTGTTAGCAGGCGAGGGAATGACGAGAAACATGCACACTTGTCTAATCCTTCCAGCCAATTTTTTGTACCACTTTGCAGAGCTGAAGGAGCAGCGGCATCGTTCAAACCCTCTTTGATTATTGTATTTGGGTTGTCAGTGGACATGCAAGGGTTTGTCCTGGCTGGCCGTCTCTAAGTTCGTAGTTCGCAAAGTTCCAGAGGTCACGTTGCTCGCGCCCCTTTATTCAATTTCGATGAATTTGCATTTCCTTAGTTTTCGCGACTACTAACCGGCCTTCGCAACTACACACTGCACTCACGATAATGTCCAGAGCATCGGCATTGGTCAATGCCTATTCCGTTCTGGGGTTAGAAGAAGTGAATTCCTTTTTTTCAGCCTCTCAATGCCCTTTTTTTTAACTTTTCACATCTTCAGGGCGTGTCGTTGGAAGTCGTGAAAAATACTTACAAGCAGGTATTGCCCTCCTTTCGTTGTAGAACTCTCAACTGCTGTTAACATCATCGCACTTAGGCTGCTCTGCGTACCCATCCTGATAAGAATCCCGATAATCCAGACGCCACTGCCGAGTTCCAGAGAGTTGGAGAAGCTTACAATATACTCCTTAAACATCTCGACACTTCGCGTGCTACTGGAAGGCCACATTCTGGTAGCGCTGATAGCTCTGAAGACGAGTACTACGGCTATGATGATCCTGATAATGAATTGAACTTCTACGTGTAAGCCTTTCTTGGTTTCAACTTCGATTTTCATTACCAACTTTGATTTAGATTCGTTTTCGAAAATTTCATGCGTGGCCGATCGCATCCTTACTTTCGAGGTCACCAGCGGGGCCCCTCCTCTATGTCAAGCTTTGGATATCCTCGTAAGCCGCCTTCTAGCATATAACCTCCCATCTTATCAACCTTCAGGTTTCCATCCTTCCCCTCCCGAGCCCGAGCCTGAACCAAGAGAGACAGCGCAAGAACGAGCAGAACGACTTCGCCGTGCTCGCGAAGAGCAGGAGGCGGCGGAACTGAGACGTAAAAGGGAGGCAGCAGTTCGAAAGGAGCTCAAAGAACAAGATAGAAAACAAGGTAACCGCTAATTTTTGTTTTTCTCCCTCAATTTTCAAATGTTGAAGGCTCCTGTTTTTCTTCCAGAGCGTTTAGCCGCCGAACAACGACGGAAAACCAAAAACGGAGAAAAAAAAGCGAAGGCTCACACGCAACGTCAACAAGCCGAAGATGCTGCTCGTTCTCAACGGGAGAAAATTCAAAAAAATCGTTCCGCAGTTTTCCAGGCCGCTCGTGAAGGAAGAGTTGAAGATGTGAAGAAGGGCATCTGGGAAAACGATGTTGACGCTGCGGGCGGTGAGGTCAAGTCTGGACACGACGATTTTGTTCACACCGTGCCCAAGGACCCAAAAGAGACTCTTTTACATATCGCCGTTCGCAAAGGAAACCTCGAGCTAGTAGATTTCCTAGACAAACACGGTTAGTCATTTCGATCAATCTATAATCATACACCTGCGTTAATCATGCCTACATAGGTGCTGAAATGGAAGAACGCGATTCGCAAAATTACACCGCGTTTCACGTTGCCATTCAACAAGGCCATCTCAAGATTATTGCCTACCTTTTTGAACACTATCCACCCCAAGATCCTGACCACAACCAATTATATGTTCCGCCTCCTTCCATAAGTGTCTTATCCCTCGCATTACAGTCACACGAGCCTGAGGTCGTCTTCAAGGTACTCCAACCTGAGAACAAACTTTCTAATTCCCGCGACATCAACGACGCCTGGTCCTGGATCAATTCGCCTGAAGGCCTGTCAGCGATGACACGATACTCCAAAGGAAGCTCCGAGGATATCGTTGTTAAGTTCAATGATATCTGCACACTTCTCGGTCAATTTGGTGGATTTACACCACCAGCTACCCCAATCCTCAACCGCAAGAATAAATCTTCTTCACCTGTATCCAAGGTGGTGCCACAGACTGACCAACATTATAACTCACGCAAGGGCAGGGGAAGAGGTCGAGCCCGCGTAGCATGAAGTCCCTTTGCATTTGTTCGTGCGGAATTTTGTTCTTTTTGATCGCTGCGTTATCATCATGCGTACTGTCCAATGATGTTGTCCTTCAGGTCTTCAGTCAGTTCACACCTAATCAGACTGTAGGTCTTCCGTGTAAAGTATCTTTGTAGTACATATTTGTGCACGCACTTGCTGTGTGCATGTCTTCGCTAGGCCAGAGTGGCCCCAATGTTTTGTGGAGTAGTATAATGATAAAGTAATGTGTATGTACATAGAAACTGAAGCCCTTTGTATATCGACGTTGGATTCTTACATTAGGGTGATACCACTGTAAGCAAATATGGGAAACCTAATATTCTGGACCCTGGGTAAGGCTAGGGTAAAAATTCCGTTTTTTAGTACGAGGAACCTTGGTGACTAGTACTTCAGGCTGAGGTTGGCTGAAGTACATTGATTTGACGGTGTTCGAGGCTGGGCCATGGTAAAATAGGGTAAAATCATACATAAAGATCGCGAGTTTAGTATGTATAACTTGTACAATTTTCTTCGCAAACAGCTTAAATTTTTTGAGTTTCTTTATATATCCTACACCTCATCTCCTGCCTTATCGGAGAAAATATTTCACTATCGTCAAACCGTCAGTGAACGTCTGCAAGACACGAATAGATTGTTCCACGGCTCCGTTAAGGGAAGACGGGTTTCCGCAAGGAGAAGCGAGCCCTGCCACCTTTGTAAGGAATACTCATCTGTGCTGATAGTCTGCGATTACACTGCTACTAGTCCAAAGTACACTGTTCCTAAATGCGGCCAATTGCGAAAAGACAGATGCAAGAAATTGCAAGAATGAGTAGCGAGCGCTATCATCAGTGGGCGCCTACTGCCAAGCATTGCCAAACAGCTAATTTGTAACTGCAACCATCAACTCAACGTCAACCAAAGAATATCTCGACGCGTTAAAACATGGGACGACTTGCTGAAATGCAGCGCAAGCTGCTCGAAGTGCGTTTCTTCCTTATCTTTCCACGAAGATTTCTTATGTCTGTATCTGTAGCAAATGATGGGTCCAGAGGCGATGGGTGTAGCAAATGCAAACCTAGTTTGGTCAGATGAGAAAGTTTGCAGAAACTTTCTTTGTGGAACTTGTCCTCATGCTCTCTTCACCAATACAGTGAGTCTGAGCATTCTAAGCATCCTAATTTCCTTTGCTTATGATCATTACCCTTGCGCAGAAAATGGATCTCGGAGCATGTCCAAAGTCGCATACAGAACGCCTAAAGCAAGAATTTATAGCAGAGAAGGAAAAGAATCCAAATGATCCTATATTCAACCGTTTCCAGATGGAGTATGAATCAAATATCTTTGCTTTCGTTGATGAATGCGATAGACGGATACGAGCCGCGCACCGACGACTGGAAAAAACGCCTGAGGAAAACGCCAAGACGACAAATCTGGTGAATGTTGCTTAGATGAGCAGCCTTTTTTGTTTCTCAATAGTATCTCTGTTTTACAGATGAGGGAAATTGCTGAAATTGAGCTGGCAATTCAAGGGGGTACGGAAAAGATTGAAACTCTTGGTGGGCATTGGCTATTGAGGCTCCGAATTTAGACAACTAAACTTCACGACTAGGCGAGCAAGGGAAGGTCGACGAATCAATGAAAGAAATGGCTGCAATTGAAGCACTGAAAAGTGAAAAATCGGACAAGGAGGTGAGTGTGGTAACCATATGCTTTTTCCATTCTCACTCAACCCATAATCTTCAGAGAGAACTGCAGCAGTTAACGGACACTTCTGGCGCTTCCGGGCACCAGAAGCTTCGCGTATGTGACGTCTGCGGAGCGTACCTGTCTGTGTTGGATTCAGACCGTCGACTCGCCGATCACTTCGGTGGCAAAGTCAGTTATTGGCTCTTCATACCTTACTTGAAATGCTCATCCTCTAAAAGATGCACTTAGGCTACCACGAACTCCGCAATATGCTAGCAAAGTTTAGAGAAGAACGGGACAAACGAAAGGCAGTACCCGCGTCTTCTACACCTACTTCCGGAGCCGCACCTGCAGCACCCTCCGGACGTCCTGCTGACCATCGGTCTTCGCGAGATGAATATCGCGATCGTGATCGTGACCGGTACGACCGACATTCAACCCGATATGAGTAGGTCTTTCTTGATCCTACTGCGGAATGGCGTCTGACTTGTCATTTACCTACTCCCAGAAATGGCGATCGTCGCAGAGAAAGAGACCGTTCGCGGAGTCCAAGGAGGAGATACTGAGTTATAGGGAGAGGTGACGAGGCGTATCGTATACTCCAGTGAGCGCACAATTGTAATCGTGATATCATTCCGTTTTCATTCACATCTCCATTGAGTCCTACAATCTTTGATCAATGAAGGTCTGGGGAAAATGGAGTGAATGGCAGTGGTAGTGACTCGTGAACACAGTTGTGTCCTTTTGGCCGAAATGCTGATCATTAAACGCAATGTAAACCTGTGACTGTACCTGCGCTATCCATGTAAGTTCTAGTTTAAGGCTGCCGGAGACAAGCTCAGGCTTCCTCTTAGAAATGGCATGCTCTCGGCTCATGCATGTGTTATTATACAATATGACTGTAGTCTTAAGATCTGTTACTGATTCCGTTGCTGGCATTGAAAAGAATACTCGAGTAATGATGGTGATTTGGAGGATAATAAATTGACAAGTGGCTGAAGACGGATTGAATAGACAGGACTGGGCTACATAGATTGAGCACAAATGTTTTCGTAGACAGCCACAATTTAATCATACGAACACATACGAACCAGGAAAAAGAAAGGAAAATTGCGGACTAATAGTAACTGTCGGCGGAGCCAATTCAGTCACGCTAGCGTGACGCTGTGATGGCACAATGACTACCGCTTAGTCGCTACTTTGAGTGCTTTCTTCCTTTCTTTTGGTTTACACCTGTGTCCGGTCCTTAGCATCTTGTGGTCGTCGCTGAGTGCTGACGGTATATTGCAGATATACTCTCGCTCCTCGCTCTGATATTCTACGGTGTAACACTCACCCATTTACTGCCTATCAATCTGGCGCATTCCCGAGCTTATTATTCGCTCATCTCATATCGCTGCACTTCACGACAGCACCTTTCGCCCAATTACGCTGCCAGCTCTCCGCGTGTTCCAAGCTTCGATCTCACACTGATCTCATATACTAGCTTAATAGCTTGCCCAATCGTTTTGTTATAAACTCGAACGAAATTCATAACGACACTTCAGTGCCTCCTTCGGTACTAGTCTTACATGTCAATCGACCAAAATCGTCCTGCGGTGGCTTCATTGCCAATGGTTTTTGATGTTGACGATGTTTCACCAGTGCCATCCTCTGAGGTACCCGATCTCATGCTTGCTCAGAATCCTCCACACTCGTTATCACACTCTCTCCCTGAGCCTTTACCTCCATTTTCTAATCTCCCAAATGGTTCAGTGACAACAGTGCACGTGCCCCTATCCAACCTCACGTCTTCTGCGTTCATGGACTCACCAACTCCCCTTGACCCAGTTGCTTTTTCATCTACTGCGTCGTCCTCGGCCACATTTATACCGGAATTTAATCCATCTTTTTCCGTCACTTCCCCCGTAGAGAACGGTATGGCTGTCAAGCTACCGACTTCTCGGCATGCGTCTTCTCTCTCGCCACCTATGAATCACTCTGTTCCTTCATCCGCATTACATGGGCCTGCATCATCGTACAGTGCTTGTTCATCCTCCTTGCAGTCAGCTCTAGAATCCTCGGTACCTTCCCCAGGCCAGCACTCTCCTTCTTTGACGCTACCTGTCAATATCGCTATGCCGGTGCCATCCGCACTCGTTGTACCTCCTCCTCCTCCTGCGGAAACAATAAGTCTTACTTCGGATGAACGTGCTTTGACTATTGGAAGGGATATTCTTGACCAGTACGTGCTACACTTTTTATGGCATACTTCACATAATCTCATTGTCCTTTTATTCAGAGTTGTGCAGTCAGCATCTACAGCTGCTGATTTATGTAGGTCGGAAGTCAACGGGCGTGCTGATGCCGGTAAAATTGTCGATATAGTCGATGATCTAAGGTCGAAACTGGCTTACGTTTCGGACGTGATATCTGGGTTCAAAGAAATGTCTGTGGTCGATCATCCAATGTACACGCAGTCCAATGCCGTTACAGACTATCCAACACCATTACCACCAGTTTTTGAATCTCCCGAAACATACGCTGTTAATCACAGTACCGTGAATCACCCAAATTCGCTCAACAATCATCCGTATGTTGTTGACTCTACACTCGATCTCACTCGTAAGCGGTGTGTGACAGACACTGACGCTGAGCGTCGTGTCAAGTTCAAAATTGAACCTCAAGATGATCCCTCTCCACCTTCTTCCAGTAATGTGTATCCTTCGGTCAACGATATATCACACATACATGCCCTACAATCTCCTCCTCCTTCCCGTCCTGCCACGCCACCTTCTGGGCACCATTTTGTGTTCAATCCAGTCAAGTCGACTTCCAAATACCCTTCAATTGCGAACGGATCTGTCCAATCAGTTGACAATACACCTGCGCCTAAATTTCCTCCCTTGCGAAGTGTTTGGTCTGAGAGTGTCGTGCCCACTAGACACTCGCATTCAATGTCCACAGGGTCGATATCAGCTCGACCCGTTGCAGACACCTCTCTTCCTCCTACCGCCGTATCACAGCCTGTGATTCCCGGCCGTATGAATAGGTCTGGGTCGATAGGTGGAGCTTTTGTTCATCCTTTCACATTTGCGTACGGCCAAGCGGCCCCTCCTCAGTGGCAGTCTTCCTCGGCCTCCCATCCACCAGCTCCAGCTTCCTCTCGAACAAGCCCGGATGTCGGAGGCATTGGCGACCATTATGAGGATGGAGGTGATGATGATGACGACGAAGATTCTCCGAGAAGCGGATATCATTCTCAAGTATGTTCATTTCTTTTTTCTTCTCATCCTTCTGATCATCTCTGCAGTCGACACCATCGTCTGATGTTCCTCAGGAGTATCGCAGTGAAGTTGACCGCATCTTCTTTGAGTATCTCAACAAAACGTGTTCGAATCGTGCGTGCTCACAACGTTTCTCTCCGTGTAATTACTGAATTGACGCTTACCTACATAGTGGATGCAACTGACTCTAAAGGAGAGTCTATTCATCAGACGTTGATGGCAAAGAAAATGCAACGATTGGACGAATCGCCAGATTTCCGACCCTTTAAGTTCCGCATTCAGGCCTTCACGAATGCTTTTCTAGAAGAGGTGAGGAGATAGATATGCTCTAGATTGTAATCTCACCTCAAATATTCTCAGCTCGCAAAGCAAGGTTATCCGGAGGAAAAGATTCCCATGAAAAAGGTAAGAGCCGCCCGTTCCTTATTGCTATCTCACATCAAACTCAAAGTGGACATTAGATACGAAATTACCTTTGGCGGCATCCATTCATTCAACGGTACAACGAAGATGGCCGGAAAGCCAAGTCAAAGGGAAATCATATCTGGAACGTCGAAGCGAAGAAATCAGGCGATGGGAAGTGGCAGTTCCGACCGTTCCATCGCAAACTGGCTGGACCGTTCCCTGGCGTAGCCTATTGTGGTCTGCGGTGGCATTGGAAACCTCGTGTTTGGGATCCTCAAGCCTCCTGGCAGAATATCCCTGTCTTCTACAGTTCCCCCTCATTGCCTTCTTGGCTATCTTGGAAAGGTGATGAACTATCAGGGACACCGATGCCGGATGCTCAAAGCTGTGATATAACAGTGATTGCAAAAGTGAGCCACTCGTCAACGAAGCTTCTACATTGCTCATCCTTCTTGTTATGTTAGTTCATGCTTGATGGCCAAGAAAGTCAACTCTCAAACACATTTCATATTAATGTTGCCCCTCGCTCTGCTATGGATCCTGCTTGGACAAATCGCTCTTCGGCCACAACCACGGCAGTCGACCTTCCACGACGTGCTAGCGATCCAATGTTAAATCGACTGTCCACAAGGTATGAATTAGTACATTTCTCAGTCACAATACCTTATATCAATCATCCATCGGTAGAATGCCTTCTCAGTCTTCAAATAATGTTTCCGAGAATGCTCCTGCTCGAGTGGTGGAGGTTCTACAAAATGTCGCTGCCCGCGTAGCCGAGAAGACTGAAGTATCTCTAGCAAACTTTTCTGCAGTAGGAAACCTCAATCATCTAGCAAAGCAAAGACATGCGGTGGAGCAAAGTTTGGTTGCTTATGACCTCGCTCTCACAGGCCCGACTGCACCTGAAACCCATCGTCTGGCTGTTGCGGCGCAGGCAGTCGTCGCTGAAGCAGCACAACATGCTCTTGCTCCTCGTGCCGCTGCCGCAGGTGTTACCCCTACAGCTCTGTTAGCAATCCAAGTCGCTTCGATTGGGGAGATGTCCGATCTCACTCAAGAAGCTCTTGCTGCAGCAGTCACAATGCAAGGCAGTGGATCCAACGATTTGGATGTAATTCAGACAACGTCGAATATCTTGGCTGCTCATAAAACACCTATCAGATCTCCCTCTTATGCACCTCCACCTTCAGCTCCAGTATCAACTTTTGTATAACATTACGGAATAGCAGTGATATCTTCATTTCTTTTGGGTTTGTGATGCTCTAATATTTTTGGTTTTCTTTCTCTTGTGGTGTCCTGGGACTATCGTACACTCATTGCAATCGATTTATATATGTGATTCTCAGTATAGAGACCGCTGCTTTCGATACGAAGTACATTCATTGCTTGTATAAACTAGTAACTAGTCAAGAACCCCAAGTAAAGTTCCTCCAAAGCCTTGCCCTTCCTGCTTCGAAACAACATCGTCGTATGAATCTGAAATCTCTAACGATTCGCTTTCTTCATATAGTTCCAAGGTGTCGCTGACAAGAACATGAAGACTTTCTACGGTGGCCTCATTATCAAGCAGCTCTTGACCGTGTAGTATGAGTCGCTGGAAAATAGTCGGAATTCCGAATTCTTCATGAAGCTGAAAGGCAGTCGTTAGATTTCTCACTCATGTAACACGGCTCCCACTCACAAGAATTTTCACATCTTTGACTGACATGAGCTTGGTTATAGGAATGCTCCTTTTCTCTCCGTATTCGCGCCTTTGTCGAAGACGTTTAGATTGGCGAGCAGAATTCGTGCCATAAGTCTTCCGCATGTGTAAAGATTCTCCACTGTCCTTGGACGAGCGCTTTCCATGTAATCGTACAGTTATCTCTGCTACCTCCCAAACTAATAATCTGGTTTGAAAACCAAAAGTGAGCTGAATATTAGATATCGGCACCTCTTGAACAACACGTACCTCTCGTGGCGGCAGTCCGAGCAGACAGGAAGATTAAAGCGAAGTTCAATTTCTTCCGACGGGCTCAAGGCAATTAACGGACAAGCGTTATAGCTACACGAAAACTTTGAGTATGATGGACTGCTAAGTACTCTGGTCTGAACTCACAACGTTTCTAACTGGTCCCATTCGGTCCGTTTGATGATTGCAGCGGTTGATTCGATATCTGGAAAATCCAGATTTAACATTTTATGTTCGCATAAGAACACGCTGTTATCTAGATTGTTCGGTCTGGTGACCTCCAATGGCTTGTTGATCCATCTTCTCCAACTACGCAAAAAGTCTAAAGGAATCAAAGCGCAAGAAACATTTTCAAGAAACAGATCTTTGTCGGATGCGTATTCGAGCATATGCCTCAATTTTGCCTGACATAGTCTTAAATGTGTATTTCAGAAAAGCCGATAGCAGCGTACCTTCTCAATTTCAGCTTGCTTGCGATACTCAAAATTATTAGCTTTGCGTTCGGAGGCAAGGACTTGGCAAACCGAACAAGGTTCTACGAGATTGATCAGAATGTATATTGCAAAATGACCAAACTAGAGTGAGAACCATCGTCTACAGGGCTTGGTTTCCATTCCGGAAACAATGAAATCAGAATCCGGCAAGCCTGAGAAAATTAACATAGGCCTTAAATCAAACCTTGAACACAGGAAACCAGTCAACTAACCTCGATCGAGATACGCCGCCTTGCAGTAGTTCTGTGGGACAGACCACCATGCTCACACCGAACATCATCAGAAAAATCTGGAGAATCTGGTGGTGGATCGTTTGCAGAAGCAACATGCATTTTCGGTTTTTGAAGGACCCAATCTAACATGGCTGTTCAACATGTTTGACAGTCAGATAGAATAATACTGAACCTCTGAGCCAGGCCTTTGATATCCAGTATCCAGAACGTTCATTTCCGAAGTTGACTTTCTCGTTGAACTGAGCCACAAGCAGAGGATGCTCTATTTGATACATGCGCTCTAGAGCAGAACATGAGAAGGAGCAACAAAAGAGGTGATATTGCAGACCTTTGAAAGCATCATTAACACAAACAGAACAAATGTCGTCCAATGAGAGTGTGGGTTCGAACACACAATTTGTATCTTTCATGATCTTTGTATAGGCTTCCTAAATTATTTGATGGTACGTGAGTGAACATTGCATAGAACTTCCATGAGTTTCGCACCCGAGAAATGCGCTTCATCTTGTCCGCATGGCGATGATCAAGAAGATCATGTTTACACAGGATGTCTCCAATATCTATTTGAATAGGTGACAAGGCTGAATCGGGGTTCTCCTCATTGGGAAAGAGTCCTGCCACTGAATGCACGGATAGCCATTCTTGCAAGGCCCGTCTGCTTACTATGACACAATCCTGTAAGAGATGATAAGAAACAGCATGTAGATGTTTAGAACATTCACGTACATCGTCATCAGAAGCCACAGACCAGCCATTGCAGATGTTCAAGACCTGCGCTCTACGAGAATTCAAGGCCAGGTGGGTTGATATTTCCCTGATAGATAAATTAAACGAGAAGAATGATAGATTGGTTCAATTCACCTTTCCGTATATTTTTCACATTCCCTGTCATGAGAAGCGTTAAGCTCGTTGACAACATTCATAGCGCGAGGAGGGGCAGTGACTTCCGGATTTATAGAGGAATCAGATTGCCGTAGAGCGTAGATCAGTTGGTATGCATCCTTGGAGTGAATGTCACTATTGAAGGCATGAGCAAAGCAGACAGCAGTGATGCAAGCCACATTGACTTCACCTTGGGCTTCCATTCTGACTGGAATGCGGGGACCTTGAAAAGTTCAAATAAGTCGACAATGCCACACCAAAATTTCCCCGTTTAAGGAAACTCACGCGGCTGCTTCGTCCTCACTATCGTCAACTCGTTGTCGCTTCCGCGGACCATTCGCATTCTTCTTCCTCTTTGAACCTGTCGGCCTTGAAGTTCTTTAGCTCCTGATCAGCAAACATAAAATATTGCTTACTTTTCTTCGTCTTGTTCATCGTCTTTATTCCTTTCCTTCTTGGTGGGGCGCTTGTCACCCAACTGATCCTCAATACGCGTCACTTCCTCGTCATTGAACAGAAACCAAGCATTAGCCCTTGAAGAAGTTATGAGGATATTTCGCAGTCGATCAAAGTAGAGAAGTCACCTAGTGTCAAACACCTGAGCCTCATAATGACCATGGTAGGCGCTTGGACCCTTGTGCAGTAGAATTCCGCGAAGCTCGTATACATTGCCTGAAGAAGGCGTTGTATTGCTTCCAGTAACAGAAGATGTATTGCTTCCAGTAACAGAAGAAACGAATGGTGTCAGGTTCAAAACCTTGGGAAACACGATTGAGCTCTTGGACTTTTTACGTTCCATTGTTTTCAGATCATAAACGAAACGAAGCAAGGATATATGAAGCACAGGAGGGAGCCTCTGGAGTCTGGTGTACCGAGTAGCATTCTGGAGTCCGTCACACTGTACACAAAAATATCTGGTGGCAAATGGTGCAAATTGCTATATCAAGAATGTCGTTATCGTGATGATATGTACGCACTTGTTATCTCCTGTCAATGTTTCAGGCTCAAGGAGAGCTCCAATGCAGTCTTCTAACTTGGAGTTGTTCTGGTAACTTGTTAGCAAGCAATTGCTAAAATGAGAACGAGACAGACCAGACCTGGAAATTGACTTCGATTTCCCAAAAGTTGGAACGTCGTTCGGAGCGATATTTGCAATTGTCACACATTGTACCATATACTTGTTCGCCTTCGAACTTGTGGAACGTGTGAACACGACTTCAGTTTTACCGTAAGCCCACACACCTGGGAATTCACCAGAGTTTGCAGCGATTGGTCCGGTTGTTTCTTGAACTCAGCATCCAGATGGGTCATGAACAATTTGGAAAATCTACGAGGTTCAATAAGCAAGGGAGGAAAATGGAAGAATTTGTTTACTCTTGCGCGTCCTGCTGTTCGGCGGTGCGTAATTGCAAGCTCTCCACTAGCTTAGAGGGGTTGAAAACACTTTGTATACTTTCCTGCAGCGCTGCGAAGGTGACTTGAAGGTGAAAAATTGGTGAGTCCTGTAGAAAAGTCAGACTAAAAAAATTGAAGCAACGACGAAAGAATATAATACCATAATCTTTGACTCAGGAATCTGGCAATTGTAGACACCAGCCAAGAGATGCGATTGTCGGAACAGGAACTATGATCGTTGAGTACGATGAGCAGGCTCTCCAGAGTATATGCATATTTCTTACTTGAAGGGAAGCATTGGCGTAACAAGTGGCGCCTAGGTTCTATATGTTACTCAGCGAACGTCACATATAGTCACTTTGGTCTCAATGTCCGTACCTTCAAACCAACGGGCAAATCTGGATCTCTGGAGAGTAGCAAAGGATTTTCTCCGAGTTTTGAGAGGGGCAGAAAGTTTTTAATTGTTGATTCTGCGGGTGGAGGTTTAGAATATGGATCGAACTTCGAAGGTGTCAAAAGCCCAATCGCACCTTCAGTTTCCCATTTCTCTTGTCCTAGATAGTTCAAACAGTTTGGGTTGCCTTTGCAAGCCTTTTTGCTACATTTACGTCCCTCGTCTTCCCCGTCAGATATTACGATCACATCTTCTGGTATGATATCGTTTACGGCTTGAGGACTAGCAGGGTTTGAAGACTGTGCACTACGCGATTTCGACTTGTGTTGATTCCGACAGAAAGGATGATTGCTACGTCTCGAGAACCCGCAAGTGGCAAGTAAATGGTCGCGTGTTATTGATGAGGAATCGGTAATTTCTGAACCAACCCAACCCCATGCATTTAGAACATCTCGTCGGAGGACTTGCCCGGCCTGGAGCCCTTTGGAGGAAGGAGAAGCTTGTCTAGTCCGCCTCACCATTACATGAAATGAAGACGAAGATGGGAGTACGTTAACAAGAATGAAATGAGGACCGTGCGTCGTCGTAGCTCAGTAAGCTTGGTACTGGTACTAGGGTCGCGGACTCGCGATCAAGTGACTTGCATCATCTCTTTAACAATTTACCACCATGGATGGCCCAACTTTCCGCTTGCAGGTTTTTCTGCGGGGTTTGTCCTTCTTCAGGCCAAAGGGTAATCCAAATCTTGCCCGAATAAACAGAAGAAGAGCTTTGTTTTCTCTTATAGCTCGCAGAATAACGATCTTGAAGTATGTCTGGTTTTCGTCGACACTTTTCCCTGATCCACAGTTCCCTCACTACTGCTCAGGCTGGCTCTCTTCATTGCAGGTTATGTCTGGATGCTCTCAATTCCTTCAACCCGGCTTGATCGGGGAGTATACTTCGATGAAAATGCGTTACAGCCAGGACAAGTGAGGAAGATGAAAAGGTTGTTGTATACATGATGATTGAATTGAAAGAGCTTCATAGGTGAACACCTATTGGAACTGGAAAGAGGTGCATGATGCGGACCACTTCCTAGAAGAGTTGGAAACTCTTCGAGACTCTAATGCTACGAGTGAGCAGTGAGATCCAACATGCCTCATCATATTGACACGTCTCTGACATTACTATTTTCTAGACGCTCTCAGTACATCATGCGCGAATTCCTTAAGATAGGCTTGTCCGCCTCTACCCAGAATTACGAATTCACTGGTCTTCACAACGTTGGCTATGAAGCGCACCTTTTGTCATTCGTTGCTTACCAAACATATACAGGACATCAACGGGACGAATACTTACGCTATCTTGTCATCACCCCGGGTTTCAGGAGCTGAGGCAACAGTTATATCCGCCTCTTGGATCAGTCGAATGGACGAAGGAGATGGGACCTTGAACTTGCGAGGTGTTGCCACTGTGCTCGCGCTGTCGAGATATGTGAAACGTAAGAACATGTTGAACTATTGTATTTCTCTACTTTACGATCATTTCCTTTTAGAATACTCTTTATGGGCTAGAGATATCATCTTCATTATCAGTGACGGTTATATGGAGGGAATGCAGGCGTGGTTGAGTGAATACCACGGAGTAACTCAATCAAGTACGCAACCCACTATTTATGACCTCAATATGCTATTTGAGCTCATGCATTGAATAGACATACGAGCACAACGACTAGACCTGAGTTCTGGCGTAATATGGACTGCCCTTAACATTGATTACCCCGGTCATTCCCTGTCCCACCTTGGGATTTTCCACGGTAAGCAACTACATCTATCGATGGCCGTCGAGCTCACTTCCATCCTCAGAGGGACTAAATGGTCGACTACCCAACCAAGATCTCCTGAATTCGTTTCAACATATTTCTCGCCGAACGGGGGTCTCAGTCGTCCTTTATGACCACAAAGACGAACCCGAACTTAGATGGCTCCCTGAAAGCATTCGGACTCACCCCGAGATCAAGACTTACGCAACGCAAGCTCGAAATCTATGGCGTCACGTAGGGTACCAAGCTTCCGGCCGTGGAAGTGGTGTTCACGGCCTGTTTCATCAGTTGGTCGTTATGATTAATTCCACTACTCGAAAGTCATTATTTTTGCTCAGATACCGGATCGACGCTTTCACAATGTTCGCAGTCCCCTCCGCGGGACCGCACGGCTTCCACTCACTTGGTCGGTGAGTGAAAGTCATGATCTTCTTGGTCCTTAACTCTAACATCTCAACAGTGTTATCGAGTCCACGATGCGCACGACGAATAACTTGCTCGAAAGACTGCATGCCTCTTTCTTTTTCTATGTTTTGACAAGCTTCGATCGTTTTGTGAAAATTGGCAACTATATTCCTAGTGCAATCCTGATCAGCGTTGCAATGATGTTTGGGGGTCTGCAAGTCTGGGTCGATGCGGCGTGGACTCAACGACTTCAGGAAAAACCGCAAGCTGAAGGGCCTGCTCGTAGTATCTGGATTAGGAGAAGACGCCCTGTCCTTGAAGTTGTATCTGTCATGCTCGGCACACACCTTTTTGGTGCTGCCACTTTCTTCTTCGTGAGTAGTAGGCGGTATCAATCTCTTTCAGTAAGCTCGGGATTCTCTACTTCTACAAAATAGTCCGCTCAACCGATGCAGTCTGCCCCATTCTTCTTGTGTTTAGCTGTTTACTTGCTTCCGCTCGTTGTTCCAACACTGCTTCGAAGTCACTCGAACAACAATCCCCCATCCCGGGCCCTGGTCCTGGTCCTGAAAGCGTTTAATCTGTGTCTCAGTTCTACAGTGATCTCCATAATAACAGTGTTGAATTTTTCTCTCGCTGCATGCTTGGCCGTCGCTCTAGGAATTCCGCTATCTATCGCTTCTTCCTCGTCGAATCAAGCTATCAGGATCGCGAACTATTCATTTTATGTTGTGCTAGGCTTCGGGTGGGTGTTACTAGAAGAAACGACGAGACAGATGATTTGGAATTGGGATGTGCTAGGAGTGTGGTTATTGCCATTTTTATGTATTGTATACTTCCCTTTAACTCTTCAGGCAGCGCTCGTGTGCGTCATATAATTTGACAGTATCCAATGACTATCTTCAATTATGCATAACAACTAGGTGCTGCTGATTGCTGCAGTGAGATATGTAAATATTCCTCCCAAAGTAAGTCCTATGAAAGCGAATCTTAAACGAGTCTCCCAGACATCCGACTCATGGTCCGGTGCAGCATCCCGAGTACGTAGACTCGCAGATAGTGTTCGGGCGTACATACGATTGGCGTGCGCGACTAAAGATGGGTACGAAGTGTTCACCAAATCTTGCAGTAAAGGGTCGGGAAAAGGCGGTCGGGAAAGTAAGAGAATGTGAGCAGCCACGATAGCATCCAAATGCGAAGGTCTGCAGAAAATAGACAAAGCATCAGCCTGAAAGGTATTAGACTGAAGTTATTGGCATGCACGTACTGATCTCCGTTGAAAAAAGTCCCTTCGCCTAATAGACGGGTATATATATCAAGAGTAGTTCGAGCTTTCTCCAAGACCTTAACCATTTGATGAGTTGAGAGAAATAAGATGAAGATGGAAATGATTCAATACCTTTTCTCGCTCGAAAACCTTCAAGAACCTATCACGAGGATTGACCTTTTCATTCGGTGCGCGATTCTTCGAAATATGTTTTGTTTCTTGCTCGATCCCTGGCAAACTCCATAGACCAGAACCTTCTAGCCTCCTCTTGTATGATTGTCTGAGTCGGTGAGGTACATAATATCTCTGTGGGACTGGGAATCGGTACACAATGGACGCATGAGTGAGTTCGGTCCAGTTTGCGTGCAGAGCATACAACATATGGAACTATAAAAGGTGACTGTTGTCAGTTTTTCGACTATCTAAGGGCTCTGCCATAACGTACCACTAGATCTCCAAGATTTGATTCTGCGTGCGCGAGCCATGCAGCATCCGCAGGATTGAATGTGGCTTTCAGTGCTAATGTATCGAAACCATTTTTATCATCGACCAAGTAGGAGATAATGGAGGAAGCGGGTGCAATAATCTCATTCCCGTCCTTCAGAAACGGCAGCTGGCCTGTTATTCGCTTGGTCAAACACTTGTGAAGTAGCCGGTCATACTCACCTACCAGTTGGTGAAAGGTCAGGGTTTACGCTTTCAACAAGCACGAACTTAGAAGGCTGCACCAGCTGCATATATATGATAAGAGACAATGAAGCAGGATCAATAGAGGGAAGCCCCCATCGTGCAGGCCAGACGTAAAGCTCAATCATGAAGAGAAACGCAAAGATGCCCTAAAATGAAATAACCGGAGGAAATAACATTCACCGGCAGGCCGCGCTTCAGCGCTTCTTACGATGTGCCAATGTTGAGTTGATCTTGAGAAATTTCCGGCAATTTTTTCAAGCTTTACAATCTCTTGAATCTTCCACCTGCCTCAATGCGACAGCAGTGACCAAAGTAGACCAAAGTTCTTCCTCTACTGAACGCCACTATCGTATTATCCACCGCTACCATTGCTTAGAGGCTTCTCAGTCAGACTGCCCGAAAGTCAGCAGATTGACTGCATACGCAAATCATCAATTTTGAACAACGTTTATTCTCACTAGAGTACTACTGTAGCACACTACAAACAATGTCGAAAACTACGTATGTTACTGGGGGCAGCCAGTTAGAATCAGAGCGATTTATAGCAATAGCAAGACTACACAATTAGAAAAACAGCGAGAAAAGCAGGTAGACAGCAATTGTAGCAAAGAAAAGGAGCAAAACAATAGAGAGCAAGCACATCAAAGAAAGCGACGGTACGAAAGTAGAGATAAAGTAAAAAGAATAATGATGAATTTTCAGGTCCATGATATCCATTCCGCTGAGACGTTGAGGAAAACTACTCTGAGGCGTGGTATTCCAAATCCGACCCGTCCCTGGTTACAGCCGAGTCTGGTGAATATTCAAAATACACGAGCGCATGGCTAGATGCACTACCGGGTGCAGCAGTCGTAGATCGCCAGCTGGCAGTCCTCCGTGTATCGACGGTCGGGCGGCGTAATGGATAAGGACTCTGGGACTTGGTGTTAGTGAATAGAAAAGGTAGTCGATATTGAAAGCATACCGCAATGTAGGGTTTTGGATTATCTTTACTTGATAATCTCAAAGGGGGGGTTGGGCTTGGTGTAGGTGGTGCAGCACTAGCTGGAGCGCTAGCGATACGACGGACTGGATCTCTTCGGAGGCGATTTGTGATAGAAGGAGAGGGGGTGTCTGGGACTTGCTGAGGTTCCATAATTCCTTGGGATTGTAGGAATTCTGAGCGGGTGGTTTAGTACTTACTGCATGGGGAAAATAAGTGAAGCTTGCCTTTAGATCTGTATCTGAACACGAAGGAGACATAGGTTGGGATCTTCTTTGACTTGATTTGACTTGCATCGTGTGGTTTGATGGCCCATGTGAATGGGGACTGTTCATAAGATTTGCATTCAGCACCAAAACTCAAGAAGCCATTGTCAGGATATTTTGCATACAGAACAGCTTGATAGGAACACACCCCGCACATAGATCACCGACGTTTGGTTGAGCTGGAGCAATTTTTGTCAAGTCTTGATATGCATTTGCAGGTCGGGGGGATACACGGTCAACTCGTTTGATCTTCAGGGTAACCATACCAGCTTCAGATTTCGACGCAGTAGATGGCGTGGTATCTTTTGTATGTAGAGTCTCGTAAGCCAAGAAGAAATGAAGGGAAACGAAGCGAAGAGACACACCACCCAGAGATTTTTTGAACACAAAGGGTGCCTCCGTGTCCTTCGAAGTACGGACACCCGACCTAGATGTAGTCCCACTACCGAGTAAAAATCTTCCCGGGACCACGACACCATCGAGAGTAATGAACGAGCACGTGTCGACCTTTCCACCAGCATCCGACCAGTGAACAGAAAACGCCTACTGACGCGTTAAGTAAGACTGGCAGTCCAACGCGTATGCAGGTGAATTTCTGACCTGGGACTCTTCACTTGGTATCCAACAAGAGACTTGATTCAACTTGGGATTCACAGCAACAAGATATTCTGGAACTGCTTGCCCATCGACCTCAATCCACGCCTGCCCCGGAAATGTTTATATTTGGCAAAGCACAGAATACAAGGGTACCTTACCGAAAAGCCGCGGTGCGTAAGCATTTCGTTAGAACATTAACAAAGTCGTGAATGGGCCAGCTGGCAGTTAAGCGGGTCCTTACTGATTGAAGGGAACCGTTCAGATACACTTAGAGGAGGAACAGAGGGTGATGGGTTTCGCGACGAAAGGAGGAAGTTGAAAATCAAAAGCCACCCCACGTGGCCGTAGGCGCCGGTGAGCAGCCACAATGGGGAATTCGGCGAGAGCTTTCACTACATAGTTGTCCCCCGGGGAATAGCCCTTGCTTGTTTGTTTTTCGAACTCTTCATTATGTAACCGCAAGTAAGTAAGACTAGGTAGTAGTAGTACTAAGGCGCGGGGAGCTACGGCGAACAGCTATGTGTATTTACTATTTCTAGCCTATCGCATAGCTCCCGGGCCATTCTCTGGTTCTGAGATCGTGGGTCACCAGGGGTCACCGCACTGCGTGCATGGCATAAATTGAGAACTCGGCGGCCACGACAATCGAAGATACGTAGCACAAATGGATAAGCAATCCAAACCGAGGCGGCGCGCACGAGTGGGTACAGGGCATCGATATGCTAGATAGATAGATACTGGATAGATAGATACTATGTACATGGCGCCACCCGACCGAAGGTGTGGTCCCAAAGCGGAACAGCCGGTTTCGAGGCACTGGCGGCAGCGAGCTCAACCCGCAAGGAGAAGGTAGACGACTGCCAGGTCAACAAGGCAGAGGTACGTAGTACAGTGTAGAGTAATAGTAATAGAGCAATAGATCAATAGCTTCCCCGATACGACATTGTTCCCTCGTCAATCCTCCTTGTCACTCGGTCCATCCTCTTCCTCAACTTGATGGTAAGCTGCTGTGGAACCTGTAAAACAAAACAAGCTCAAGAGGTGCCTGCACATCAAAAAATTGTCCAATTCAGGAGTAGAATATGACCTTGTAAGCAATGTGACTTTGCATCCAGTGCAGCATATAGAAATGTTGCACCCACTTGCATTACTAGTGCCCCTCGCACTGGCCGCATTTTTAATGCCACTAGTAAGTAGCCCAGAACAGCCAAAGACGATCTACATACCATAATAGGAGCCACCTGAGTCTAGATTCTCGAGACTAAAGTTACAGAATGTATTCTGTAATTATACCATCATACTTACTGCTTAGCATTTTACTATACTGTTCATATCTTAACTAGTAGTGGGTCCTGCCACTCGCCGGTGCTACTTAGATACTATCAAGATCCTCGAAAATTGAGCTCTTCTGAACGTTTTGGTCCCCCACTTGGAGACCCTCTCATTATTAGGCCCTTTTGTCAGTCAAAACTTGTGACACTTTTACATCTTCGAGCTTTCAGCACGGCTGACCATTCGAACATCCGACACCTCCATCTCAGTGTCTCGTTTCACCACCAAGTCCGAGCTCTGCACGCCTGCCTCCGTATCTTGATTCTCTTCCTGTTTCTTCAACCCCGCTTTTGCCTCATTCTTCAACTTTTCGTCATCATCCCGACTCAACTCCTTATGCTTAACCATCGTCGCGCTCACAATCGTTGCCATTACTCCCAACGAAGCGTTAATAATGAAAAATGTCTTGAACCCAGCTTCGTATCCGTGCTCGAGAACGTGGAGTGCCTGTTCATCAGGCAAACCAATCGAGGAGGCACGTGCGAGAACGGAGGGATCATTGAGGATTGTGGTGATGGTTGAGGGAGATAGGGAAATTTCAATCATAGAGGCCAGAAGGGAGTTGTTTCTGAAAGTAGTGACAATGAATTGATCTTCAAGGTTGAACGAATGGTGTAATAAGAGTTGCTTACACTACGGAAGAGGCGACCGAAAGCGAGAATGCAGCTCCGAGGCTACGAACGAACTGTATATGATCGTGATCACCAAGTGAACCTGTGAAAGGAAAATATGGATACTGTTGAACGTACATTTCTAAAGGCAGTAACGACTGACATGTCCTTCCTCTCCACGCTAGCCTGAACAGCTACCGTAGTCGTCGCGAGAGTCTGTGAAAGATTAGAAATAGGAACAAAACTTCATGGCATAGCATACCAATCCACTTCCACATCCCACTAACAACATCAAAACGACCATCGTCGCTTTTGAAGTGTGATGGGTTATGGTCGAGATGAAGCCGCATGAGATGGCAATAAAGGCGAAACCGGTGTAAACGATTGTCTAAAAGAAAATTCTCGCATTAGCTCTGTGTATGGTCCCCCCGAAGTCACAACTTGCCCTATATCGACCAGTGTGGCTGACTAGCATGCCCTATGTCTACAATTAGCACGCAGTATATATCATAGAATGAGATTGAGGCCGTATGCTTACAGCAACCCAAGAGAACGCGGTCTGACCGACGAGAAGCGGAATAAGGAAGAGTCCTGATAAGAGTCCTCAGGACCTGCGGCATTTGGGAAATGGGTGACATACCGGCGCGAATAGGCGAATACCCTAAGCCCGCTTGGAAGAACTGAGGTATGTAGTACAAAGATGAGAAGAATACGAATCCACTGCATAAAGAAAAACACAATACATCGAGATGAACATCATCAAGCATATATAAGTAAACGGGAGGAACCTACTTGGCGAACATACAAATATACACGCCGGAAACTGTGCTGTGCTTGAATATATACACTATTTGTTCGACGCGGATTAGAGCGAGCTAATCAGCAATGGACATACTCACTCGGAACAATTGGAAGTTTTGCGCATTTCCACTCGTACAAACAAAATAACAATACTACGAGTGCGCCGGCGGAGAGAAGGCTGAGAGTGACAGGATGAGTCCAAGGGAAGGTCACACCGCCCTGTACAATGAAATCATAAGGTTTTGAGCACCAAATAGGATTGAAGAATAGAACAGACCCAAATAAGAGGAAGCATGATAAGCGCGCAACCAATGAGTGTGAGAAGGGAACCAACATAATCAATTAGGAGGAGTTTTCTGCGGATAGACGAACGAGCATAAACGACCGCCAACGACTCAAGTTCAAAAACTCACTTTCGAATATCACCTGCTACAGGCTTAACAGGTAACACGAGGACCACAACGGCCGAGGATACGAGAGATAGGGGAAGAGTCACCCAGAAACACCACTAGAAATCAATGACGTTGATATGAGGTATGAGATGAAGGGGAATAGAGCACTGGCACGTACCCGCCAGCTAACTTTTTGGGCCAAGAGACCACCAACGATTGGACCGATGGTGTAACCCAAGGCGACAACAGCTCCAATCATACCATGATATTTTCCCCTAGACGAAAAATTTTAGCCACTATGTATAAAGCTCAGCTGAGCTGGATGAGAACCAACCTTTCTCTTAACGTGATGATATCCGATACGATGATCTGCATCATCCCCACGATGCCTCCTCCCCCAGCTCCTGCCACGCCCCGACAAATAATAACCTGTACAATACTCCCTTTCGTAAAACCAGAGATTAAATTTCCGAGCATATACAGTCCCATTGCGAGACACATGGCGCTCTTGCGGCCAAAAATATCACTAAACCGACCGTACAGCGGCTGGAACGCGGTTGAAGTGAGGAGATAGGCGGAAGGAACCCAGGAGATGACGGAGCCCGCCCGGAAGGAATTGGCGATTGTGGAAAGCGAGGTTGCAACGATGACGGAGTCGAGGGCGGTAACGACGACGCAAGAAGAGAGAGCAATGTAGACTATAATAATTTGCCGGAAGGGTAGAAGATTGGTTTGGTCGGTTAGTTGGATTTTTGATGTTTCTCCCTCTAAGGTATGTAGATATTCTTTTTTCTGGACATTGGGCTCATCAGAGAGCTCCGGAACACTCCGAGAGGCTGTTGTATGGATGGTCTGTATATCTTCTATGGATTCCGAGGGAGAAGTGGTGGTGGAGGCTTTGTTGTGGTCGAACTCCGTGCTAGGGGAAGAAGAACTGGGGGAAGTCATGATGACGAGGAAAAGGATTTACTAGATTGAAAGTGATCTGTCTCGATATAAAACTGCATTTCAGGCCATTTATATACCTTGCTGAATGTAACCTCTCTTGCCTCATTAATTAATAAATCGACGAAAGGAAAAACCAGTTAAATTATGCTTACATTGTACAGTAGACCGCCAAGTTTTTTCGAAGTCTTCAATAAATGGATAACACGATAATGGGTTACCTTTTGGTTCCGTAAAGGATGTTGCACTTCCTTATGAATCGTATTGGAGCCTGGTGGAAACAGTAGCAGGTATTCCTTCTGCTTCTTCCTACTGCTCCCACATCTACTAACTCGGTGGAGCGGATCCGAGAAGCAGAAGGGAAATATGTAGCAGTTTGAGGGACCAGCGATAGGGTCAAAAGCGGCCAATCGGACGAATCCTTATCCGTAGTCGACCCTGAAAATTTTGAGCACCAACCAACGAAATATGAGCAAAAGAAGGAGCATCTGAACCTTTGAGTTTATTCTCCGAGAATCGCCAAGCATCAAGACCTGAAGAATCCGCCAAGACCACCATTTGAGCGATGCATTCGAAATCAATCGCCGCTGCTACTTGGAGCAAGTTACATAGTAGCTGTAAATAGTTGTTTGGACTTACGGAAAATCCAAGATAATATAGATACTTGACTGCCGAAGTAGACTTCCTGACATAACGGGCTCAATGATACAGCAAGGCGCTCCGTTAAAGGGCAGTCCAACGGCGGAAATTTATGACGAGAGTGGTGGATTTGTGATTACAGGATTCATGAGAGAGCTCCAATTGGAACAGTATGAGTCAACTCGAAGAAGAAATGAGATTCCTTTTGGGCAGGAAAAGACGAAAAAATGATAAGCTTTCTTGGCAATGTCTTCAAGCTTTATTGAGCGATGGAGCCTTGGCTACCTTTAAGTTACTGTGTCATAGCGGAGAACGATAAGCAGCGTACGTAGAATTCACAGAGTAAAAAAACACGGTGCATAGCCAAGAATACCATAGGATACGATTGACTTCCTTTTGTGACATCGTTTAGGCGTATCAGCTACGTACTTCCTGGCTCAGCGGAAAGCTCGAAAGCTGATTGTGTCGGCTATATACATAGAGAAAAGCAATTTGAATCAATACGCTGAGACGGCGTATTCGGAGATAAGCACGGGTCAATTCCTCAATTTTTCCCATCATGCTAGCGCTCTTTTTCCGACTCACTCTGCCACTTTACACTCGTCCAAGAAATCTTTACCCTTCTGTATTCTCTTATATGCCTCCAAAACGCGCCAGCTCATCGAAGCGAAAGGCCATCTCAGATTCTGAAGACGAAGATAACACAGCCGACGCGTCTTTCACTAAAACTTCGTCGTCAAAGAAGAAGGCGAAGGTCTCACCTAGTACCAGCGAAAACGTCGTATCTAGTAGTGGGCAACCAACGAACAAGGTGTTACCAGTGCATATATCCTTTCCTGAACGCCACACAGGGACTCTCCGACTGGCTGCCTTCAACGTATGTGGACTAGCTGCGAGCCAGAAGAAGGTACGATGGTGGTAGGTGTAAAGGTGGACGCGCTGATACTAACATTCAAGGGGTTCAGCTTCTACGTTGCAGCTGAGGATCCGGATATCCTCGTCTTGACTGAAACGAAGGTACGCGGTTAACGATAGAAAGGCGATCAAGATGTGAGATTGTTCTCAGGTCAACAACGAGCCTGTGGATTTAGCACTGAAGAACAGATTTCCACACTGTTACTGGTCGATAGCAGAGAAGAAGGGATACTGTGTGTATCAATCGTTTTCCGAGACGTTGAAATGCTCACTCATTCCGCTAGCTGGGACCGCTATCCTGTCAAAGCATCAGCCTCTATCTGTAGACTACTCTCTTCCTGGACATCCAGACGCATCGTCAGTTAAAGGTCGCATTATCACGCTCGAGTTTGAGAATCACTATGTGATAGGGACGTACGTTCCTAATGCAGGAACTGAACTGAAGGTGCGCGTCCTCCTCTTCTTGGTTGTGATAGTATCCAGAAAATACGAACGCTGTCCTTAGAATCTCAACGAGAAGAACGAATGGAATCTCCATTTCACAAAGTACATTCGGGACCTTGACAAAGTGAAGCCAGTGATTTGGACAGGTGATTTAAACGTCGCGCCAACTGAGATTGGTACGCAAGACCCTGCGTTCTATCTCAAAATCCTCCTCATGCTTCTGAAATCGTAGATCTTTGCAATGCAAAGAGGAACTGGAACAAGACGCCAGGATATACCGAAGCAGAAACAACTGCGTACAGGAACATCTTGAATCCACCTGAATCCCAAGCAGATGTGCCCAAATTTGTGGATGTATGGCGGAAGCTTCATCCAGAAGACAAACATTTCACATATTTTTCGTATCGCTTCAACTGCAGACAGAAGGGTATAGGTTGGCGATTAGACATGTGTAAGATCATAATCCCTTTGTGTAGAAGCTTGCGGCTCACCTATTTTAATATAAGTCGTGCTAAGCGAGCGATTGATAGATCGAGTCAAAATGGTACGCCACATTATCACACAGAATCGGAGTGCTCTAATCCTTCGTTTCGCAGTGCGAGATTCGTAGTGAAATTTACGGCGCGTCCGATCATTGCCCATTGACGATGGAGATAGAGGGACCATTATAATATCACCATCGAAACTGTAATGATACAAGATGAACGTTTTCCGTTCGTTCCATTGGTTTAATATTCGCCAAAACGTGTATGCCCTGTTTGCTCAGCATGTGCTCGCGCGCCCTTCTCTCCTTTGAGTCCTTGCCCACAAACCTAATGTATTATGAACAATCTTGTTAAGGACATATAATCATGAGTAAACGTACTTCACACTTCAAATCAAATGTAGCAGTATTGGTGTATGCTTTCTTCGAGCGAAGGGTATCCGCGAGTTTCTTTGCTGCGACGAGAATGCTATCAGAAGTATCCGGAGAAGTCTACAAAACAAACGTGAGCATGGACCCTAGACCGCTATGTGACTGAAGGTATACAATAGGAAAGATAGTTTGGTGCCATTCGGAGGGTGCCTCAACCATCGGTGCCAGCGTTGCAGCATCGTAATGAATTCCGGAATAAATGACTATACAACGCATACCACCGCTATCGGGGCCTGGTGTAAACTGATCTATTCGACCAGTCTCCACGTCTACCGAGCAGATTTCCGTCCGATAATGAGCAGCTAGGATGGTAAGCTCGATCGCTCCGCCCCAGGCTGAGGATTTCGTTATCGTGTCGATGTACCGTGATGGAGGCATTCTATAAGATGACTTTGAGTTATTGCTACAGTATTCATGAGATCGAATACCCTAGAATAGCTTCGTTGTAAGTTTCTGGGTCCTTCCTTATACCATCTGCGACGACTTGAATAGATGAGAACGAGTCCAATAAGATAAGTGTGAGAGTATGTGTACTTTGTCTCATTTTTGGAGCTTTGTTCATGTCCTGCTCGAATATCAGAGCCACTGATGAAAATAAGCAAGAATTGTCATCTGGGACGACCTAAAACAGAAGGACTCGCAACATGTCCTGAATTGCGACGCGAATGACACACACACGATGAACCAGGACACCACCATCGGTCGATACGTGGACAGGACCATTTGAAGTAGTAGATGAGAATATTGGTCGAGCAGATGATGCCTGCGGCGGCGCTTTAGAAGAAGGAGTTGGTATTGATGTTGCGCGATCAACTTTCGTTTCAAAACTCGACGGTGTTGAATTGATCCTCGAAGCGGATTCTTCACCAACAATCAATTGGTCACCTCCCTTCAATCCAAGACTGGATACAGGCAGCTCCGGTCTGGTTAGGTCGAGATTCCGAGGAGGATATCCGGTTTTTACTGTGCATTTCGATTGACACGACAGTATACAGTTGGGCAAGAAATTACTGACGGGATTGCCGAGAAGGGAGAATTTGAGACGCTGCGTAGATCTCTTGCTGGAGATCTTGTACGGTGTATTTGTTGTCATCGAACGGAGCTTGGATTGTAGCCACGCCTTTTGGGTGTCGAAGTCGCACTGGAGCCATACTGCAACTAACAAAGAAAGAGACGGAACAGGACGGGCGGAAAGAAAAGAAGTTCCCAGTTGACGCCGGCGCCTTTTCCGAATTTACATAACCACCATGGGCGACGACAAAATTCGGTCAACAAAGCTGAAATTCAAAGGCGATAAGCAGAAAAAGAAAAGGAGAAGAGAGGATGCCGAGGAAGGAAGCTCAGACAACAAACGGCGAAAGGAAGACAATGTCGACCCCGATACTTGGGTATTTCCGGAAAATCCCAATGAAATTCGGGGTCCCACATTCATAATCCATCCTTCTGACCCTTCACCAATATCTCTAAATTTCAGCTCTACAACAAATCGTGTTGTGCTTCATTTCATTGACAAGGAAAAGTCGGAAGATGACTCGGAACCGCAGTCTCTGCTTGAGCGTACACCGACCGACATCTCACAGGTGTGGGTGACAACCCGAGTCGCTGGTTCACCAACGATCAACATACGGTCTGGTTCTGGAGAAGGCAAGTTTCTGTCTGCGAACACACTAGGCATCGTGTCTTGCGATAGAGATGCTCGAGGTCCCCAAGAAGAATGGACACCAGTCATTATGCCTGACGGAATGACCGCGCTCATGAACTCATACGAAAAGTATCTTGGTATCGACGAAGTCGCAGGTGGTTCACTACAGCTCCGGGCGGATAGTGACGAAGTAGGGTTTAAGGAGAGGTTTTGGCTTAAGATCCAGAGCAAGTACAAAAAAGAGGCGAACGAAGAGGAAAAGACGAAGAAAGAGGGTATGGCTGGTCCTCCTAAGATTGACGAGTCGGCTACCAAGTCAGTGCTTTATGTTACATTATCTAAATACCTGGCTGATTCAAGGTCAGCCATCTCTATCAAGCGTGGGGTGCTGGACGAAGTGTTGTCTCTTCTCATGACAAGAAAGAGGTGAGTAGGATACTTTCTATCTCAAAAGTTCGCCTGCTTACAACTTATCATGCAGCTAAAGCGCGCTCGTAAAGAGGGTAGACTGGCGGAGGCACTTCTCGATAGACGTGCTAAACTAAAGAGGTGACCGCACAAAGTCCATATATCGTGTTCCATTCTAATCTCCTTTTTCACAGTGATCGTTTCTGCTAAGAAGTTCTGTGATTCCGCTTGCTTTGTATGTGATATATAGTTGGAATGCACCCTAAATTTACATCCTAAGCCTTTGTCGACTCTTATTTCAATAACGACCTTCCAGCAATCTTACTTGGCTCACGATAGTATCCTCCCCAAAATGCAAGCAGCCGTCTTCCTCATTCCTGACCAACGACCGTTCCTTCCAGCGCAATGGCGATTAGCGGATCTACAAAAGGCGATGAAGTATACAGATTTTCAGTTCGGGACTTTCAAGGTAAACTTGCGTTCATCATCTATAGGTTAGTAGTGCTTACCGTAAAGGCAGAATTTTATTAGGGACAACGCAGTACAATTTGGAATCGACATACAAAAGTCCCACTCTAAGCAGGATCAAGAAAAATGGAATTCTTTTGTCATATGGGTAATAATGGCACTTTTTTCCAATCCAACTACATTTTCTGACTCAAATGAGCAAGGTAGTCGAGAAGAACCAGAATCTCAACAGTTTCGTAAATCATTGGCCTATCGAAGCTTATTTCAATTCGTGGACCTCTTATAGGGAAGCGGGCGCCCGGAGCCGTCGTAAACGAGGCCACGCAAAGAAACCAGAATCCAAAATTCCGGAGCATCTGAAGATAAAACCTCCCCCGATGAGGGTGTGTTCATTTGTTAAAGTTTCAGTCGATGTTTTTGTACCAATACAATTGGTGCGAGCTACAGAGGTATATCGGAAAAAAGCCACCTCCACTTCGATGCGTCCCCAATGCGTCAATGAAGTCCATTTCTTTCCCAGCTTCGCAGGAAAGTAGCTGTTGTTTTCAGATCTCGCACCATTTTGAGACTGACTAACCTGTCATCAGTCCGCGATTCCGGCTCTAAGGACTGATCGTTATGCATATGAGGAGCTATACCAGCCCTGTCTTGTATGTCGAGAAACGCCAGCGTTGGTTTCTCACCGTCTGAACGAACTCCTTCAACAAGAAGAAATCAGTAAAGGAGAGCTCGTTAAGTTAGGCGTTCGCAGTGATCTTGACCTTGATACGCTCTTGCTGCTGGGTTCAGACGAGATCGAGGACCTTTTCTGCTCATCTTCAATGACAAATATGGAAAAGTTTTCCCTGAAAGATGCTTTTCAATCTCTCAAAGTGAAGTAAAGTTACTTCTGTGCGTCAACCGTAGAATTGACACAACTATCTTTCAGCCAATGGTCCGTCTTGAACGAGGCATCACAGTATGTGGATAGCCTTGTGTGGATTTTTTTGCTTGTTGACACATCATACTAGGAGACTAGTTTGCGCACTTTCATTGCCAAAGTTTATACATGTCGAAAACATTGTGCCCTCCCCCCGCACACTCACATTCCTCCTCAATTGCTCAAATTGTTCAACGAACTGCACATCGAACATCTCATACCTGCGGCTATTCTACTCGGCATTAAATCTGATTCGCATGTCAGAAAAGTATCCACCTACAACGACACTAAACTCGAAAGCATGATTTGTCAACAATCTGACTTCGTATCTCTCTCACCTTTGCAAAAGGTTGTCTTGCGATGGGCATTCGGAATGGCTAGCAATTGATTGGAGTTGTGCTGCTCATTTTTGTGTTCTCATCTTGACAGTTCTCCGAATTTGATAGATCGTACCATTATACATTATACTACCCGAAGTACATAAATAATTTCATTGTACATTTCACTCACAATATGCTCAAGGAAGGACAACAAAAACCTGGCATGCGAATATTTGACATTGGTTTCGGCGCTCACAGTTGCCAGGATGATTATGCCGGCGAAACACCATATGTAGTACATACCGTGTAATGAATTTTCGTTCCTGCATTCCATTTGGGTGAGTCTAATCGGAAGATGGCTGAGCAGTGAGGACTGCTGGAGGACTATCAGCTAGCTCCACCAAAGTTCCAAGTCTGCTGAGGAGCAAAGTAGGAGTTGCCTGGGAGTCCCTTCTTACAATGGAAACACGGAACTTCGGCGGACGCTGACAAGGTTATCGCGGCGTGCCACGCCGAGCGCTGGCGAAGTTGTAAGAAAATCACATTTACGTTTACCACTTACCTCAAGGCTCCTCCAATCAACTATAAAGGAAGACGAGGCTATTGCTTATGTATGTACATCTTGCCTTTTTCGTTTCGTGATTCGAGGGGTTGTCGCATTAAGGACCATGCTGGGACATGGGTACAGGTGGGATGTTGTCTAGGAGGCTACGTTTAGAGAGATTGTCGATTCTGCTTTCTTACTGGATCTCTCAACAATAGAATAATGCCCGTGGAGACCGTGAAAAAGTAAAGAGGTGGTCGTACAATGTCCATTTGTCCCGTTTCATCGCTCTAATACCGAGTTTCACAGTGATAGTTTTCTGCAATGAATTTCTGTGATTAGATATGAACGTAGTATGTACATCACACAAACAAATTTGCTTTTTGACTTCTTGTTGATCCAAAGCTCCAACGTTTTAAGGTCGACGACGACCTTTTAACAATGCGATCTATTTCACTGACCCGAAAGTCTCTCCTCTCAACATGCAAGCTACTCTCATTCCCGACCAACGGCTTTTCTTTTCGGTGCACGCGCCATTAGTGTTCTTACAGCAAGGAATGAAGTATACGGATAGTCAATTTGAAATATTCAAGGTAAACTCGCGTTCTTTGTTCACATGTAGCAGATCAAATAACAGGCTCGACCACTGTCCGTCGACATAGCGTCTTGTCAGAACTGGTGCTGAAGATTGCGGGCTCGATGTATATAAGCACCGTTCTTTTCAGGACCCAGAGAAATGGCAGCGCTTTGTGAGATGGGTAACTACTGTTCTTTTCTCTAACTGACGAACAGATTCTCTGACTTACATTAACTAAGATGGTGGGGAAAGAACAAAACCTAAACAATTTCGTCGAACAGTGGCCAGTCGAAGCCTATTTTAATGCCTGGACCTACTATAAACGTTTTAAACCTCACCGCTTTCGTGCGCAAATGGACAAAAAGAAATCAGAATCCACAATTCCTCAGCCTCTCACAATCAATCCTTCTTCGACCAGGGTAAGTACAAATTCGTTTTTTGCTTGCTAACACATAGTAGTTACGTGGATCTATAGAAATATGTTGGACTAAAACCCCCTCCACTCCGATGCATTACTACCAATGAGCGAAACAAGTCGAAAATTTCCCCAGTAAGAAAACCTTACCCCCATATTCGATCTCTAGACTGACTGGTCTCAATTGGTAATCCAGTCTTCGGCCAACATCGAACCATGCGTCCCCTATGATCAGATAGCAGGCCAATACTGCCTAGTGTGTCGAGAAACGCCTGTGTTGGCTTCTCAACATTTAGATCAACTCCTGCAACAAGAAGAAATCAGTAAGATAGAGCTTGTCAAGCTCGGAGTTCGTAGTGATCTCGACCTCGATACATCAGGAAAACCGTCCTCTGTTAATATACTGTTTATTATTGAAAATTATTGAAAATTATTGCTAATTATCAGGATCATTAATTAGTGATAATTAGCAAATATTGCCCGGTCCCCTTTGCGCATTAATGAATATTTACAACAACTTAATGACTTTTAACAGTAGCCTAATGTTAGTTTAACAATATCTTATGGGTAATTTGTGACTATTTTCCACTCATGAATCACCTCATCCTCCGACATTGCTCAGTACAGAGTTACACACACAACGCTTGCAAGGAGAGGACATTTATTGCATGAACAGTACAAACAGCATTACAGTGACATTACAACATACTGTATACACTAACTATTAAACATATACTCCAGTCTGCTCTCCTCGTTACCTTGCCATGATGTACACAATACAATTACTCAACCTCCACTGCAGCCCTGAAGAACAGGGATATTTAAGTAAAAATTAAGTAGTGGAGAAACTATGCCCGGTACCGATAGAATGGCTTTTGAGTCACAACTTGCATGTAGGATAATTATAGTAGTTGTTTCAGAGAGGTCTGGAAAAAAGAAAAACAATCATAAGAGAAAGAAACTGTGGAAGGCAAATAAGCACTCACCAATGCCAAAGACTTCGCCTGGAAATGGTTTGCATGCTCATCAAACCAGATTGCAGCAGACATGGCAACGAGCGACGGAATGGTCAAACTTAAAGAAAAAGAGTCTGGCAGGGGCCACACACAGGTGGAAAAGGAAAGAACAAAAAGAGGGGACAGAGAAGGGAATTGAAAGAGAGGCAATGGCGGACGACAAATGGCGCCACGTCGCAAAATATTGGGGGAAGTTTGAACTCCGCTTCAATAGTTTGTCAGCGTGCTCGGATAGCACACTCAGTGTTCCGGCAAAAGCTCGGCTATGGACTTGTCAAATTTTTTCGACAATTGAACTCCCTTGAAGTGCATGTACAGTGCAATGAACATTGACTATTGGGCCTCATTAACTGGGTGCAGTGTATACATGCACTCAAACACCTCAAATCTAACCTTGTATCAATCAGAAGCACTGGCTCTGTGATAGCTCAAAGTGAGCTCGATAACCTTTCACCGATATTTTTAAGGCTGAAGAAAATTCTCGGTAATATGTGATCATTCTTCTCCTGTCCTTGCTAAAAAGTGCTAATAACTGATAATTATCAGAATTAACAGATATTTTTGAGATATCAACGGGAAACTTCAAATTAGTGACAAAATTTCAATAATATTCATTTATTAACCGAGAGCCGTTTTCCTGATGTACCCTCTTGTTACTGGGTCCAAACGAACTCAATGAATTGTTCCTCCCCTCTTCGATGACGAATCTCGAGAAATTCTGTTTTCGAAGTGCTTTGCCATGTCTCACAGTGAGCAAAGGTTCTCTTGTCCTTTGATGTAGAACTCACACAAGCCTGCGGCCCTTTTCTTATAGCCAAGGTTGTTTCATCTTAAGCAAGGCATTACGGTACGTAGATAGACATCGTTTCTTGTTTGTCTGTTAATCCGTCCCAGGAGGCTGACTTGCGCAAATATATCACGAAGATGTATACATGCGAAACGCACTGTATCCTTCCACTACAAACCAAAGTCCCCTCCCAACTACTCAAACTGTTCAATAAACTTCACATTGAGCATCTTATTCCGGTGGCTATCATGCTTGGCATCAAAACAAATGCTCATTTTGAAAAAGTATCCACCTTTGACGACGAACTCCAGGCAATAATTGGTGGCAAATCTGGTCATATCTCTCTCTCGCCTCTGCAAAAAGTTATACTTCGATGGGCTTTTGCTAGTAGTATTTGATTGTACAACGTCGGCAACATTCGCATCGCCGATAACTTGAATTCTAAATACACAATGAGTCTGGGAAAAGAAGACTACCATGACTGAACTAATACATTTTGTGCATTCCAATGTAACCAAGTCTGAACAAGATTCCGCTGTTAATCATATCCTGATGCACCATGTAACGCAACATAGGATTCCGAGGCTTCAAACGGCATATGTATGTCGATACACAGTAGAGGAATCAATTGATGTGGCGAGAAGAAAAATATAGATGGATATGCAGAGAGGATGGATGGAAATATAACACAAGTACTCTGTAGAAAGGAAGGTGGACAGACAGAAAATTATTGAAACATGTGTCATGTAAAATATCAAAAACGACTAAAGGTCATCATCCTCTTCAGGAAGAGGAACAGCCTCAGCCTAGAAAACATTAGTGAATATATATTTATAATCTAGATTGAAGTATACACACCTGTTGCAACTCTCGCTGGTACTGGTCCATCAAAGCAGCATCAACAGTAACTTCAGCAGGAGCTAAAGCAGGGGCGGCAACAAACTCAAGAGAAGTGTTACTGTGGATAAACGTTGTGAGTGAAGGGAATAGACTTGGATGACCGATACTAACCCGACCAACTTCCTCGCTAACCAAAGGAAAGGCTTCTCAAAGTTGTAATTCGATTTTGCGGAAATCTCAAAGTACTGGAGGTTCTTCTTCCTGTGGAAGGTGACAGCTCCAGTCTTGACTTTTCGCTCCTGACAAATAATAGAATATGAGGGGTGAGATGATGAACAAGGGGAAAAGATACTAACTTTGACGTCTACTTTGTTACCACAGAGGACAATGGGAATGTTTTCACACACGCGCTCGAGGTCACGGTGCCAGTTGGGAACATTCTTATATGTGATTCTGGACGTGACGTCGAACATGATGATACCACATTGGCCTTGGATGTAGTATCCGTCCCGCAAACCACCAAACTTTTCCTGTCCGGCGGTATCCCAGACGTTAAAGCAGATCGTACCATAGTTGGTAGTGAAAGATAGTGGGTGAACCTCGACACCCAGTGTGGCTAGAATATAAAATCGAATGAGTCTTCTGGGAGGAGGAGTGGCACAACCTCGAGATCGAGGCATCTAACGGAGAATAGGATGATTGCTGCATACCGATGTATTTCTTCTCGAATTCTCCAGTCAAATGACGCTGAGGTGTTGCTCTGATCAACATTCGATCTCTGGCCACAAAGGCTGCAATGACGCTCACCTTGACAAAAGTAGTTTTTCCCGTTCCACCATCGCCAACTGGATATCAATTGGTGGTCAGAAACGCCGCATGTGGAGGATTCGACGTGAAAAGTTCGAAATGTACGAATACATAAAGAGATATCCAGGATCGATGAGAGAAAAACGTCGATCGCGTCAAAAAACAGAGGATTCGACCATTACAAAATCGGGCGCACCAAGAACAAGCTTGAAAGTAGGGATATTAGTTTCAGTCATTCTGGAGAGAGCTCTATGAGAAGGATGTAAAAGGTGGAAAAAGAGACTCGTTGAAAGAGCCACAGCGAAAAAGTCACGCTTTGTCAGCACGTGTCGAAGTCATAGTCGGCTCTTCGCGGCTCCTTCTCAACGTTTCTCAGTCGATTATCGATATCTTTCAATGCACCTCTTAACCTTAACCTATCATAAAAACTATGCCGCCGCCCGCTCGGTGTTGGCGGTGGATCCTCAGGGCCTCTCGTTCATCTGTCTGGCTGTCATTGCGAAGAGATAGATAGATACGCGGCTCCGTCGATGACGGGGGTACCACAAGGGAACAGCCGGGTCCAAGAGAGGGAAAGAGAGAGAGCATTCGAGCGGCCGGGTCAAACTCTGTCAACCTCTTACAGCTCGGAGTCAACTGAGCATCATCACCTAGGCCAGTGGTGGCAGTTATAATGGATCCTATTTATCATCTGGATAGTAATATTCAGACCATACTCTGCATTAATCATGAACGAACATGGAAAATGTATTTCGCAATTTTACAAAGATGGCAGAAGGTTCAACTAGTTGCATGTTCATGGATTCAACGTTCGTTATAGCCTGGCTATATCTCCTTGATTTCGCCCTACTATGTATGTGGACAGGGCGGGTCCCGTAACGGAATGACTGGTCTCGGTGAATCGACGCAAACCAAAGGGAAGGTAGTATGCCGACAATTTTAAATACCCCAGAGATACTCCAAACTAATTGTATCTATCCCTTCACCCTGTAACCCTACTCTACAACTCGTCCTCAGCACGACTGAATTTCAAGAAGTATACACGATATTCTTATTACACTAGCGGACCCCTGCGGGGTACGAACAACCTTGCTTGCCGTAAGTAAGTACTAGTACTATTTGTTGGTAGGAGTTAGGATCACTTAATAAAGCGGCCATCATCCACAAATCGTATTTACGTGTACGCAAAAACCATCAATTTTCAACGTGTACCCAACCTCGTTTGATAGACATTGATTTTAAAAGTAGTCTAAAGTCTTACAGAATACACATCGCCAACGGGTATGGAGAACACAACATTCAACGGTTCAAAGTTGATACGAACCTCATTCGTTGAAAGCAAATGGTTCACAGCCATCATGCAACAATGTTGTGCGGCTTGTGCATCGGAAATAAACAGTTGTACATTAAAATGGGTAAGATTTTCAATGTTGAAGCAAGCCAGCATGGTATCTTCCCACTGTTCCTGGATGGGTACATCAGTAAGTAGTAGGTAGGGCTGGCACAAACCCACACGTTCGGCCCAAATTGAGCAATTAAATTTGAAAGTGAGCGATGTCAGGTTTCCGCAGCTTTTCAGTACACGACAAATGTCCGCCGCAGTGTAACCATTATTTTCGGACAGAGTCAGAGTCCGGACGTCGAGATGCGTAGGTAGCACATTTAGGAATTTGTGAAACTCATGTTCAGATGACCGACCACCAATAACGGTGATCACCGACAAATGACTTTGCCAATGCTCCAACATGGTATTCACGTTCGCCAATGAACCACTGAACTGTCGCAGAAACGGAAGTGAACCACCGGTCACCAAATCCGGAATGGGAAACAAATCAAAGTTCGCGTAATAAAGGTGCAATGTCGAAAGGAAGGGGTGTCGGGCCAAAAAGCTACTGAATGCCACATGCGAACATGATTCTTGCAAAGTGCACGAACAAAGTGCAGGCATCACCATCCAACGGCTCTCGAACGCAAAAGCGAGTGTCCGCGGAGCTGATCAGGGAGATAGCGCAGATGGAAAATTTACGAGGTTTGACGTTGCAACAAGTTTGCATCATCGAGACGCACGAAGAAAGTGTCGAAGGAGTCCTCCACCTGGAACATGTTCGACTGCTTGATACTCGTTGGCATGGCCCTAACAACGAAAGCGGATTCATACGTGCATGCAAGGACCTTAAAACACTGGAGTTCACTTGGGATAGAAGTAGAATACGAGCGCTAGAAAGTGGTGAGGAAGAACAAGTATGCAATTGAAAGAGGGAAAATCTGACATGTTAGCAAGGATGTACTGTTGCGAAGCATTGCGGACATGTTAGACTTCAACCCACCGATTGAACGACTATGCATAACTGCAGACGACCCTTTCGTAACCACCACCATTTGAGGACGTTCAAGGTACTGTGTACGGAATTGAAAGAAATCGTCATTGGAGACCGACGATGGAAAACCAATCAAGGATTGTGGAGTGAGCAGGTGGATGGACCCAGTTATAGCGGTTATTAGAAAGAACAGATAGATTGCAATAATACGTTGAACGAAAATGCAAAATTAAGGTGGGCGGGGCAAATAGCGATGAGCGGCTAACGTGGGAACATGATGCATGGGCGCTTGGTAAAGACGGGGTGGCAAAGGACCTAGCAAGCAAGGTGATGTGTTGATTCCGATTATCCGAAGCGAAACGTCTTCAGTCCTCAAGATGGTTGTTTAGACCAGAAAGTATTTGGCCTTTCCGTATACATTTATACATACATAGCTTATGTGCTTCAATTTTTGAAAGTGAGCCTTTTACAAAAAGGATCGTTCTAGTATCTGGATTGTAGAAAGAGAAAGTCGGACCTTCAAAGTTATGTTTTTCAATTGCCGGCGGCAATTTTACGCATTTAACTTGACGGCGGACGCGGTATATAAGTCACCCAGATCCCAAGGTTTTTCAAGTTACTTTCCTTCCTGATCGAGGCCTTACGACTTTTTACGATGTCCGCTTCTTCTGCTAGAGATGCGGAACAGGCTGCAACTAACCAGAAGGAGTCAGTGCCCGGAACTGCTCCCAACACCACTGGCAAGAAAGAACCTGGACAATCATGGAAAGAAAACGAGACACACGTTCTACCCCAAAATCGTCTTCCCCTTGTGCGTGATAAATGTTTACGGATTTCATCCTTTTTCAACTGGATTTGAAGGTATTTCTTGGCTTCATGTGCACTATATTCCTTGCAGCGATGGATCAAGTACGTCAATGGTCAACCTGTTCGCGTTTCTTCATCTAATAAACTATAGACTATCATTGCCACAGCCTTGCCAACTATCGTAAAAGATCTTGGGGGTGGTGCAGACTACAGCTGGGTCGGCAGGTACGTCGTACAAATCACTGAATTATCTTAGATGAACAGTGCATTCATTATTCTTAGTGCATATCTACTCGCGGCAGCTTCACTTTCCCCGTTGTATGGAAAACTTTCCGATATAATTGGTGAATAATGTTGACAACGTGCATATACGGTTACTTACATCTTACAGGACGAAAACCTGTACTCTATGGATGCATACTGATATTCCTTGTCCGCATCTCATCTTCGTCACTTTAATTGGTTCACACCAACTCACCCACTTTTCCAGATCGGATCTGCGTTGTGCGGTGCAGCCCAGACAATGGTTTGGCTGATAGTATGTCGTGCTGTCCAAGGTATTGGTGGTGGTGGAATCATTCAGTTGGTACGGTTTTACAGTTTTCTCATTGTATCTATCTGACTTATCATATCGTATCAGGTCAATATTACAATCAGTGACATCGTCCCCCTCAAAGAGCCAGTCTCCTCATGTCTCTCACCCGTCTTAATAAGCTAACGCTTCCCACAGCCGTGGAAAATATGGGGGCCTTATTGGTGCTACATGGGGCATTGCTAGGTAAGCACGCCTTCTTTGTAAGGCCGTCCCGTTGTTCATCTTTCTGGTAGTGTCGTGGGGCCTTTACTTGGTGGTGCAAGTCTATTCATATTGTCGATCAATATTCTTCATTCAACTTGGTTTTTTTGTGTACAGGTTTTCACTGACCACGTTTCTTGGAGATGGTAACTTTAACTTTCTTTTCTATGTTAGCATGAGTTCTTGATTGACCCGTTGCTCATGCAGGTGCTTTTTCATAAATTTGTGAGATACAAGTAACTGTGCATTGGCAAAAGAACTGACAAATATTTTGTGCAGGCCCACTGGAGGCATCGCAGCTCTCATCTTGTTCTTTTTCCTCAATTTGAACCCTAAGCCACACAAGTCGTTGAAAGTACATGTCCGCGAGTTTGACTTCATCGGCCTGGGACTGATCATCGCTGGTGTCGTCTGCCTGTTGATTGGGTTTAATTCGAGTGAAACTAAATGTAAGGCCCACTGTGCTGGTTGTTGCGTTGGATTAAACCATGTTGTTTATGCAGGGGATGATGCTGAAACTATTTCGTTAATCACGATTGGAGGCGTTCTATTGTTAATGGCCGGGGTGTATGAGATATTTACCACGAAATCTGCAATCTTGCCTGCTAGGCTCTTCAAGGTGGGCATATTATTCTCGAAAGCATCTGCCTCGTACTCATCATTCTTTCGTCAGACCCGTACAACATCAATCGTACTGGTGTCCGTTTTCCTTCATGCAATTTGTTTTTTCCAAGGGTAATTGCTTGTTTTTAATCCCAAATTTATGAATGTTTTATCCTTGCTCGTTTTTAGTGCCTATTATCTGCCTCTATATTATCAAATCTTGGGGGCGTCTGCAACTGGATCCGGCGTACGAATGCTTCCATTCTCTCTTGGCTCTGCCTTTATGTCTGCCATTTCCGGTATCGTCGTCTCCAAAACCAGAGAGTACCGGCTAGTGATGTGGATATCATGGGCCATATTTGTTGTCGGGTATGGCTTAATGACTATGCTGGATAGTCACTCCAACACGTAGGTCAATCAGGTCGTCACCAAACATCTAAAACGCTTACATCACATCTTAGGGCAATGAAGGAATTGTATCCATTTGTTGCGGCAATTGGCATTGGTTGCCTCTTCCAGGTGCTGATCTCTTTTCTGTTATGCAACATTCATGGATAACGCTCATGCTGACCACGTTCTAGACACCTTTGATAGCACTCCAAGCTGCGATGCCGTTGAAGGATATGGCCACTAGTACGGGTGCTTTTGGATTCATCAGGTAATTGAAACTTTTCCCTTCCCGGAGTATTAAGAAGGTCAAATGCTAATTATAACTCAGAACGCTTGGTGGAACAGTCGGCATTTCAGTCGGCCAAGTCATATTTTCTAGCGTGAGTCCGGCTTCAGCTGGCTCTCTTGGTTTGGGGCTATGAATACTGAATCGGATCCTGGAATCAAATTTAGACGCTCTCACCCCGTTTAGCGAAGATACCTAACATATCGATAGACACATCTAGCGCCGCTCTCGCCGAAAGTGTCACAAATCTGAAAAACATTCCCGATGCAACAACGCGAGTTGCAGTCATTCAAGCATACTCCAAGTCCATCAGTTCTATATGGGTTGTTTGTACACCTATAGCAGGCATAGGATTCCTTCTAGGTAAGTTCTCATTCAATATCCTTTTAGTTCCGATAAGCTTATGTTGGCTTCAAAGTTTTATGGGTTAGAAAATACACGCTGAACCGAACCATTGTCCGCAATGAGAAGCAACCGGTAGATGCGGAGAAGGGTCAAACACCAGGAGATGTTAAAGAACAGCCAGCTGCCAGCAATGTCAGTGATGATATTACTATAGAAGGAGGTGAAGAAACATCTGCAAAGCAAGAGGAGGTTTAATTATTCTTGATGAATGAACCCGCACACGCGTATATTCTAGATTATCCAGCGATTATATACTAAGTAGCAAATGAATCCCAATTACTCTACTTGTAACTTATGATGAATGGTAGAGACTCCTAGTATCCAATACAGTAGTGCTTATATATAATTACTCGGAGGAGGAATGAGTCATGTGAGGGAATGCTAACTTACATAAGTCTGCTGTAAGTAATGAATTGTTGCGATTTCGACAACCGCTCTCTTATCATCTCAACCTATCACTATCTTTTCCTCACCAGTTCTCGCCTAAAAGTTCGCCGTCACATTCTCCGAGTATTCCAAGTTTGAACAGCACAGTCTATAAATGGCATTTTCAAGTATTGACGGCGAGACCCCAGAACTGCCTTGGTCTAAAAGACTTGTCCCGTTGAACAAACATGTTTTGCTGATGTTTTGTTTGTCTCTTCTTCTTCTCGACTGAATCTTGGGGAAGGAAGCATACGACGTCTTTATCGCGACACATGGCTCTTCGCTCTTCGCTGAAGCGCTAACCGTTGGCTGACCGTCTTCAGTGGCTAAATTTATCAGCATTGAATATCTCAATGGCGGCCCGCAATCCCGCATTTTTAGATGTCCTTCCATTACGATGGATGCAGTTTCTAGGCATAGGGATGTGCTTTTATCTACCGATCTCTGTCTACGCGTAGCAAAACCCGCTTTTCCACAACGACAATCCGCCTATTGCATGAAACCGGCATTACTTGAGTCGAGATACCAAGAATCAACAATGGATGGCGTGTCTTCGAGTGATCTCGATGGGTCTATTTAAGTAGATGGTCGAGATTCATCCATTTACCATCGCTTCGGTTGCCGATAGTCCAAATGCAAAAGAACGGGCAACAGGACGAACAAGCTTTTCGATATGGCTAGTAACGATATGGGTCCTGAGGATAAGGAAAGTTTCTGTGATAGTTGAGGGACCTTACGGTACGTTTCAAATCATGGCTTATCTGTAACTCCTATACGATGTAGCTTCGTCCCCGCAGGCGGTCTAGGCAATTGGATGAAAGCGAGCTTTTCGGCTATAGTTCTTGTAGTTGGCGGAAGTGGTATCAGTTTTTCCACCTCGAAGGTGGACGAGAAAGTCGTGTCAAGCTTATCGAGCTGATCTGCCAGACCGTGCAAGATGCTTGTACGTAGTTTTATTTCACACAAACTGTCCCAATGACTTATTTAATTTGATTTCAGCCTCCCTTGTTTCTATGCCACCATTGCTTACGACCATGATCCAAGGACTCCCATATCAATTCACATTTCCGTCTTCTACAGCCGAGCCCAGGTCGAGCCACAACTGGCAAATTTCCTCTTTGCGGAAGGCTATTTCGATTCCCCCTGTCTTACTTTATCACCTGGTCGTCCAATACTCCACATTCTTCCAAGAAACAATCGACAGTACTGCCAAGGCAGCGATATCAGATGAATGATATAGACACGCCTTCGGGTTTACTCGTTGGAATCTGTGGTCTTGTGAATTTAGTGGAGAGCGTGCACGCTGCAGTTAGCAAGGTTGGTACGCAGCGGAAGGATGAGGTGGGGTATAGTCGAGATTCATATAAAGTAAGCGATTTTTTCTGTTCGGAAGTTCGCTTGCGCTTCACTGGACATTGCCTCGTAGAACTTTTACTTAGTAGACTAACCAGCAGATTGCGATTGATACATGCTCCCTTGAACAAGTACAGGCCCACCTTGTTGTCCCGGAGTACAGCTATGTACAGGATAACATGTAACACGACGGTGATGACGCGGCTCACTTCTTCTGCAGTACGAATCACTTGACTCGCAGAAGGTCGTCCCTTTAGAGACTGCTGTTGCGTACTGCCAGCACTCGATTTCTCCTGTCGATGAAGAGCTTGTTAACGAATAAGAACTCATTTGGCTTCCCATCTCGAAACAGAAGGCCTCGCTGTTGTGCTTGATTAAATGCACCGTGAGTCGTGAGACTAGCACTTAGCTGTTATTGAGAATTTCCAGCTTCTTTGAAGTTGACACAGCAGATGACACAGATGACACGTTGAAGGATATTGTATTGAACACTGAAGTACCTGAGATTCATGGACCCACTGAGAAGCTTAAGATATGCAACTTATCAATTTTTCGCGAAGACATATTATTCGTCCAGGGAGTCGGGACAGTGACTCCATCCCGAGCTCTGAACGACGTTGACGTGCCCAATTATTGTGTCCATGATAATTTCAGCAATTCAATCTACTTCACAAGGCGATACATACTTGATGAAGCTGTTCCGTGAGGAACAATTGTTTTGTGATAAAGAAGTGTAACGCTTTCTGGAGAACCTTAAAAGTGAAAATGTTGTACCAAAAGGAAGTCTTGAACTTGTAATAACACCAGAATAACACCGCTGACACCGACTGGACTGGACTGGTACTGGACGGTCCCTGGAATGAAAGGCAACACGTGCCGAATATACTTAACTACTGCTTCCCGACGTTTCGTTTAATCTCCCTGAACAGTTTTTCCCTCTATCTTCCAAATGCCAGAGTACACCGTCATCCCTGAAGAAGGCTCACTGGACAGTCAAAAACTTTGCGTCCGATGTCAATGCGCGGTGGATGGCAATTTTGTTTTCCTGCCAGCTGCTGAATTGTGTGCTGGCTGTCAAAGCCAATATTCCGCTGCTACTGCTCGACAACCACAACAAGCTCTTCCAGCATCTATTCCATCACTACCATCACCGCCTCGTTCGCCGCCGAGTCCAATTAGGAGCCCTGGAAGGCTCAGCTCCTATGACGACGTTGACTTTCACACCGAAATACCTTTGGACTCAGACTCTAGTTTTCACTGTTGTAGTCCCATAATCTCATCCCCGACATATTCCACCAAGTTAGCGACTCACGACATCAGTCTCTCTACAAGACCTTCCGCCTCTTCTTACTCCGAGATCCGGGGACGTCCTTTCATTACCCCCAGTCCTCTGACCGACATCACTCGTCTACGGGTCCGTTCACAAGGGAATCACTGTTTGTATCCCGGAGCTGTCTTCAAGGGGACACAAAAGAGTGGGAGGAGCAGTTATGATGTTAATGTCACCATAGTGGTACGTTTATCGTTCTTCATTATCGTCTAGTAAGCCAAACTTGCATTCAGGACGTCGATTTCTCCTCTTCATTCTTATGTGGATATCTTCGCATCCGAGGTTTGACAGAAGATTGGCCAGAACTGACTACTTACTTTGACGCCGAGATCATTGGAAGCCGTTATGGATTTTTGACGCAGAATTGGGGCGCTACTGAACAGCAGGACTTGGTGCATTGGCAACGGTTTCCTGCTTTCAAGCATGCCAAGAACGAAATGAAGAAGCCCTACCTGACAATCAGTGACCGAGATCGTGGAGCGATATTCATGAGGTGGAAAGAGAGGTTCTTGATTCCTGATCATCGTGTACAAGATATATGTGGTGCAAGTTTTGCTGGTAAGTGCATGCATCTATACAGCTACACAGGAACTGCGGTCAACATCTTTGTAGGCTTTTACTATGTTTGCGTGGATTTCAACTCGTCGAACTCGAGCAAGAGCTGTGAAACCATGCCTATAACACCGGAGAATGACCAATCTGACGTTACCGTTCAATCGGTAAAGCAGGAAAGTCCACGCAGAGCGAGAAGGAATTCCAGTACCCGGAGAAGAGGTGGACGGTCACCCTCTGCTAGTCCACGTCAAATTTCTCCAGTAGCTTCAATGAGCGGGTTCTACTTCCATCAAAACTCTGAACCGTATGTCGCTGCCTTTCTGCTGCGTAAAATCTAATGAGAACATTTCTTCCTTTACATAGCTATCAACAGCTATCGTTGTCGCATGTCCCCGAGCGAGCAACTTCTAGCTTTGAATTCCGTTGAGTTTCGGAGCGAATTGCTGTACCTTATCTCACGACAATTCACTCATCTGACCTGATACACTTCCCGACCTCATGAATACACCCTAACATTTTGTCGATGTGCTTCTCTTCTTCCTTTAGGCTGTTGAACTGTTTTCTCTTTCTTTTTCAAGTTGTACTTACAAAATATCTAGTGTACAGTCCATCCCATCTCCCTGATAATATTTCCTTCTTCCTATGTGAATGCTTGTGAACTGCCATCTCTGTGACATTTTAAGCTGGTATTCAATCTACAGCAGAAGCTACAACATTGAACGGAACCCATGCCCATGAATTGACCCGAGCACCGGAACAGGCACAACAATATGTTGGCCGGGGAAAAATTGACTTATGTACTCAGATTTAGCAATATATCTTTTTGACGACGTCCTTCACAAGGTCTTTTTTCGAAGTCATGGTGGCGGACGAGAAAGGGCTGCAAGCTCACGTTGTAATCGTTGGTGCTGGGTACATATTGATCGTCTTCTTTTCCACCATTATGACCTATAATTATTCCATTTAGTCTCGCAGGGATCTGCACTGCAGTCGAGCTGAAAAAACAGCTGGGGTTCGAGAATTTTACTGTATGTTGCTTGAGCTTCGTTTACTTCTAATTGAATGAACCTCGACTGTCAAGATTTATGAAAGAGATTCTACTCTTGGTGGAACATGGAGGGTGCGTACTGCGATTTGTATCTATCGTACATTGATAATTCATTACATTATGTTTATGCTTAGGACAATACATATCCCGTCTGTGTACAATGATTCAGATTTACTCAACTGTTTATTAACTCTGTCTAGGGATGTGGTTCCGATATACCTGGACATTGGTATTCCCTTTCAACAGAGCTGAACCCACACTGGAGCAACCTTTACGCTACTCAACCAGAGATCCGCGACTACTGGCAAAACATCTTCGATAAATACAATCTGCAATCTCATACCCAGTTCAATTCAAAGGTCACTTCCGCGATATGGAGCAATGCTACACAGAAATACACCGTTGAGATCACGAATACGCTGTCGGGAGAAAAAACCTTGGTTGAAACGAATGTAATGTTCTACGCCATCGGCGGATTCCAGAAACCTGTATTTTCGACGGATGTCCCCGGTAGAGAGTGTTTTAAGGGACATATCTGGCATTCAGCGCGATATCGACATGATGTTGGTGAATAGGACGAGATGTTCGCAGTATAATTAGTACTGATGAAACCTCATACTTTTATGGTGTAGATTTGAAAGGTAAAAGGGTTGGAGTAATTGGGAATGGATGTTCGGGGTACGTGATGATTGTCTTTCCTCAATATTTCCTGACGGTATCCTTAGGGCACAATTAGTTCCTACCTTATCCGAAGACCCCTCTGTCCAAGTTACCAACTTTTGTCGAACCCCCCAGTGGTATGTTCCACGCGTGAGAGGTTTCCTCATTCAATGGTCTTTATCCCTATTCTAATCTATTTGATGCCTGCAGACTAATTATGCATATCCTCGTTGGGTCAAGTGGATATTTGCCCATATACCATTCACGATGAGGTGGTATCGCAATCTTCTGATGGTCAGGGTGCGTCTAAATCATATAGTTTAAAAGGGTTGTCCTTGATCTATGACTTCAGAGTGATTTGACCTTTGTTATTTTCCGGAAGAGCAACAAAAGGATTGTAGCATTAGTGACAAAGGTCAGTCTTTTGCATCTCATAGTACATCATCGACGTTGAAAAGTAAACCAATGTGGAGCTACTTTCCAAATACATTGCATTAAAAGCACCCAAAATCCAAGTTACAAAGCTTACACCAAATTATCGTATGCTCTATGTATATCCCTTCATCTCCATTACCAAGCCGATCGAATTACTTTCCAGCCCCTGGTTGCAAACGTCTCATAGTTGACCCAGGCTATCTGGAATGCTTGAATCGTCCGAACGTGGACATCACATGGGATCGTATCGAAAGGATTGTCGAAAACGGAATCAAACTCGACACGGGGGAGGTTGTTCCTCTCGACGTTATCATCTTTGCCACGGGTTACTCAGTGGTTCGTCTTGCAACTGTTATACATCGGAAAGTATCATAATCTTGAAACAGGATCCCGAAGATTTGCATGTACGCGGGAGTTTGGATACTACAGTGAGGAGCTTCTACAAATCGCAAGGAGGGCCTGTTGCGTATTTAGGAAGCGCAATTCCAGGTGAATGACTTCGGGTTCCCGAGGAGATCAATTATTAGTCTTAGAGTTGAAGCTGATCAATCTCATACCTTCAGGATTCCCTAACCTTTTTATTCTTCTTGGTAAGAACAAGTTTGTTGACTAGTGTAATTTGCGGCCAACTCCTGGTATAGGGCCGAATGTCATTTCTGGTAGCACCTCCGTTATCTTTGTGCAAGAAGCTCAGGTCAGGCACCACCTGACAATATTTTTGATATTTTGCTCATTGTTCTTCACAGATAGGACTAGCTCTAAAACTGATCAAGCCCGTGCTTGCGGGTCATTTAAAGTCAGTGGAGGTAAAGCAAGAGGTGTCGGAACAGTACAACCTGTGGTTACAAGACCGTCTCAAAGACTCTGTGTGGAATTCATGCGACTCGTATTACCATTGGGACAACGATAGAAATAGTCGAAATGTGGCCTCATTTCCAGGTTAGATGAGTTTTTTTGTGTGATAAATGCTGATATAATATATTATCCGCTAGGTCCGGCCACTCTTTTGTATTGGCTGATGAGAAAAGCGGAGAGATGGGAAGACTGGAAAGTTGTTGAGGTAGACTCGCAAACAGGATGGATCAGGAAGCAAAATCGGAACGCAAGGAGGAATATACTGCTGGGTCTGAGTAGCATACCATTGGCGGTGCTTTTGTATCATAAGTATTTCTGATCTTCAATCAGGAACAGTGGAAAAGGACCGGAAAGGGAAGGAAAGGGAGGGCTGACAGATTGAGTATAATCGAATCAATCAGCAACCCTGAGGGAGTACGAGAGTCGCTTCATCGAAGGACCAAGGGGGAGGCTGGAAGGCTACTCTGACTGAATATATCATCCTTCCCCTTCTTCGTGGTCTCGACGTCCGTCAAAATGGCGTCGCTACAAAACATTCTGGGCAAAATTCCGTGTTCAAATGATTATTCACAAGCAGAGTAGATAGATGGATAGATTATTCCACGGCTCGACCAATACTGATATTGATTCATGCGATGTTAAAGACCTATATAGCTAGGTCGCCATTTCCTGTTTAAGTGAACTGCACCGTAGCTTAGCCTTTTGTTCTAAGCGCTGGATTCCATCACGGAACCAAGCAGGGACAAATAGCTACCTTTACGGAATCGGAATCGGCCTGCCGAGTTCGCGAATTCTGAACTCTCTAAGACCTCTGGCACTGTCTCCTCTCTTTCCTCCCTCCTTCGCGGACGACCTTCCCTCATCTGTTGCCGACCATGACCTCTCATTCACATTCCTCCTCTACCGCGAACGTCGTAGGAGTCCATTACCGCGTTGGAAAGAAAATCGGAGAGGGTTCCTTCGGGGTAATCTTCGAAGGCAAAGCCACCTTGCATTTTCGACTTCAAGAATTATTTATGACCACTCCCAATCTGTTTATAGGCACAAATCTGCTCAACTCCCAGACTGTTGCCATCAAGTTTGTGCGTCCCAGACACTCAGCAATATTCCATCAACGTTCAGTTCTAACCGTATATTAGGAACCCAGAAAGGCTGAAGCTCCTCAGCTACGGGATGAGTGTCGGTCTTATAGGATACTGGCTGGCTGCAGTGCGTGCTTTGCTTCCCGCCTTGCATATCTACCAACTAACTTGGTTGCTGTAGCTGGAATCCCTCAGATTTACCATTTTGGACAAGAAGGACTTCATAACATCCTAGTGATAGATCTTCTTGGTCCAAGTCTTGAGGACTTATTCGATATGTGTGGTCGGAAATTCTCAATCAAGACTGTGTGCATGGCTGCCCGGCAAATGGTGTGTCTAGTACACCTGCGCAGTATTCGATATGGGTCTGACTTGGTGGTGCAGATATCCAGAGTTCAGACAATACACGAGAAGAACCTCATCTATCGTGACATCAAGCCAGACAACTTTCTTATTGGTCGCCCCGGCACCAAAGGATCGAACGGTTTGCACTGCTCCATTCTGCGAACGTGCATTATTTCGCCTAATTTCTCACCTGGCAGTTATTCATGTTGTTGATTTTGGTATGGCAAAACAGTATCGTGATCCGAAGACTAAACAGCATATTCCGTATCGTGAGCGAAAGAGTTTGAGTGGGACGGCTCGGTACATGAGCATCAACACTCATTTGGGACGAGGTGTGTGGAGTGAACCCTAATCAAAGTCATTCGTTTTACCCTCGCGAACAGAACAATCACGGCGAGACGATCTCGAAGCGTTGGGGCATGTATTCATGTATTTCCTCCGTGGTTCTTTGCCATGGCAGGGCCTCAAGGCCGCAACCAATAAGCAAAAATATGAGAAGATCGGCGAGAAAAAGCAGACAACTCCCATCAAAGAGCTTTGCGATGGCTTCCCAGGTGATATTTTTTCTTTCAGGGCTTAGGGGTCACCAAGCTAATAATGTCAAATCCTGCAGAGGAATTTGGTATCTACCTTAACTATGTCCGAAAACTTGGATTTGAGGAGACACCTGATTACGATTTTCTCCGAGAACTATTTTCGAAGGTCATCAAGAACAATGGTGACGTTGATGATGGGGTATTCGACTGGAATTTATTGAATGGTAAGTACTTTCGTGCCTCGTGTGATTGCTTCTTATAACATCGCACTATCCAGGTGGAAAAGGTTGGGAAGCATCTGCGGTGAGGATCATGCGAAAACTCTGAATGCCCAAAACTAAGAAATCTTCAGGGACATACTCAGATGGTGGCGCAAATGCAATCCGCTGGTATCACTGCGTCTCCGGATCGGCGCAGGGAACATAGAGATGATCGACGACGGGCCTCTCAGGTAGGTAACGTTGTTCCACCATCTCCTGCCCTCGTGCGACACGGTTCAAAACAACGCAAGGCTCCGAACAATCTCAATACCCTTTCGCCTGGCGGCGTCAACACCCCTGGACAATTGACCCCTCATTCGACTGCTGCACAAATCAATGTCCCGGTTGGTTCACAGCAGCGTGGGAGCCCTCAGCATCCTTATGCGAGTGTATCTGGCGGCTACGATTATACCGCGGATGATACCTATGTTCAGCAACAGCAATATGGTCGAGCATCGCCAATGGTATCGAGTAGCGCGGCCCCACCAGCTCTCAGTAATGTTCGCGCAAGAGGTGGAGATGTGGGTGTGTCTAGGGGCGAACATGACGGTCAGGAATTGGAGGACTCACCGCCAAGAATGACGCTGTTGAGGATCCTCACATGTCGATGCGGCTGAATCTGTGAACCCTATGACCCCTTATGATTACTCTTCATGCACTCTACGTTTCATTGCATATCCAGCACTCATTTCTTCTGCTATACCCATTATCTACTCATAATTTCACTTTCTGGTAAATTGGTTATTCTTTTCGATCACTGGCATGTATCATCAGAATAGAACTTTAAAGCTTGGTAATATCAAAATGTCGCTTTAGGAATTAACGCAGTAATGTGCATGGTAAGTGAGTAGGTGACAGGTATAGGTGATCATGTTCCTTGTCAAGTGGTCTATTGTAAGATGGGAAGCGGACTCGCGGAGGGAAGCACAGTTAATTGCACTGAGGTCCCGAATCTTTCTACTTTCAAAGCTGCAAGAGGCTGCAACGGCCTGTCTCTTTGGTCACTCCTGCCTTCGAGAATATATCTTGCACTAGAAACGGCTCTGGTGAAGATAAAGGTTACCAAACGAAGGACACAAATGACAACGGTATGTTGAACGATATGATCAGAAAAAGTACAGGAGGTGGTTACTACATGAAGAATTTCATCCCTTCCAAGTGCAGAAGAAGATCTCTGCGAAGAAAAAATTAAATCGCGTTCCCTCTTAACTGGGAGTCTCCCACGGATTGTGAGTGAGATCTTCTAAAAGTGAATGTAAGGCGGGCAGACCTGCAAGGGAAAAAAGCGCACTCACTGTGAAGCTCATCAGAGCGACGGATTGAATTCGACTGGCTTGAATCTGCTGGTCCCCCTTTCAGTACTGGCGGGACAGGATCGTCATCTACCTTCTCGTAATTGTCTTCCCAAAATTGTGTATTGTCTGATGTTTGCAGGTTGGGAGAAGTGCGGACAATGTCTTGGGTGTTGGAGGCTCTGACTGTGCGAATGCCAACCAAACCTGGATGATGCCTACATTAGCTAGGGAGTCAAACTTGATCAACTGCTTTCAAAGACGCACGTCTGTCAGGTGGATCCTCGGCATGACTCCTCTCTTCTTCTGCGTCTGGTCTGGCCGCAGGATTACGCTCAATTCCCTTAGATGATTCGGTACGAGAACTTGAAGAAATGTGTTGCGACGAAGCAGAATTGGGTACATTGGTCCATCGTCGACCTCGTTCGTGATACCGCCCTGGACCACGATTGTAGTTATGATTTGTTCTGCTATAATTGGGGTTCCTATTATACTGATTACGCGGATAATTGCTTGGACCCTGTGCTAAACTACAACTTAGGCAGACAAATAGGATTTATAGCAAAAATACTAACCATTGTCATGCCAAAAGTTTCCTTGTTGAGGTAAATGCGAGGACCTCGCTACAGAGGGAGGTGTGTTGACCTGCCGAGTCCATTCATGGTGAAGGCTTCAATCGAACGAGAGACCGATGTACTTACGATTGCGGCGGATGGTGGCATACTATTGATGACCGTTTGAAGTGTATCGGCAACTGCATGTTGCACGGTGCGCTGAATGAAGGTGGCGTGCAGGTAAAAAGCATTAGGGTCTTGGATTTGCGCTTGTTGAACAGGAGTAGGCTGATGGACAGCGTGCTCAAGATTCGCTAATCGAAACCGTAATTCCGTGTTTTCTAGCCTCAAGAGGGATATTTCATCTAAGGCTAAGCCTCCCTTGTTATGAGTAGATTGAGATTCTCTACGGTCATCCCTTTCCGGAGACTCACTTCCGCTCCTTCTCCTACTAGTTCCCGCACGCCTGGGGGCCTTCGCGCCCATCCGAGAAGACTCGGCGGCTGGCACCCTAACATTGTCCGGACTTCGTTCTCTTCTCTTGCGAGCAACGGGCAATAATGGTTTGTCAGTGTTGGAAGGTTTTACGAAAGTCTCTTCAGGGGCAGGAGAAGACATCTGAGAAAAGGTATCGAGTAGACTAATGGAATCTTTACGAACGGCACGATCCCGGTGCCGATTATTCTGAATTGCCATGGAGGAGGAAAAGCTTGGGCCAGGAGGCGCGGTAGCGTGTGGCTGCTCTCCCCTCTTTTTCCCCAATGGCACAATAGACCTACGAAATTTGAGGCCGGCTCTATCCAACATGGTCTTCGATGAGGCAGGCGGTATATGTGGTTTAGCGACAATAGGAAGATCTGCGCTACTGTCACTTTCAATATCGGATTGTATCAGTCGCCTTTTCCCAGTTGATACGCTGATATTCGACTGCTTTTGTACTTCATTTCTTTTACTCCTGTCCTGGTGCGTAGAAGAGGACGACTGCACTCGCCTAGCCGAGGTGGATGAAATAGCGCCGGATATTGAATTCCCAGACGCGTTAATCACTGAAGCTAGTTCGTTGGTGAAGTTGGATGACTCTACGGGGCGTATTTGCCTCGCGGGTATTGGATTACCGCGCGGCTTTCGCGATGGTTTCGCAGGAGTGGAAGAAGGGTCATTTGAGGATGGTGAAACAGCGCCGCGGATTCGTCTGCGATCCGGCAGCTGTGGCACAATATTTCGTTGCATTTGTGACGTTTGTTCATCAGATTCCGATTCCGATTCCGTTATTTCAAGTACTTCGATCTCCTTCTGAACAACCGGCGCTTTTCTCGTTTCCTTCTAAGTATAGAGAAAGTCAACTGATAATCAATTAATCGATAGAGAAAAAAGTCAAACCTTGACATGATGCAGACTGGAGGTTGGAATTAGAACATAGTCCAATATCAGCCTTTGCTTCTTAGACGACGATGGCTGAGATTTCCTTGGACGACGACGATGACTAGATGATGTTGTAATGTCAATGACAGGACTGGACAGATCGGTGGTGGGAGGTGAATTTGCTTGGGGTCCAAGATTTGTGAGTGTGTCGTGGGTTGAATTATTGGGTGTCTCTGCGACATATGGGGGAGGAGGAGGACTGACTGACGCCATGGATCTTGGGGGAGTGACAGACTAGGAGATATGGTATTAGAAGCTGGGTCGTGTTTTTATACACTATATAACCCACCCGTATCACGACAGGTGCGATGATGATGGAGTCATACCACCCTGCATGTGTTAAAGAGAAGTTGATTGGGCGACACTTGGGAAAACTCAAGGCCAAATTGACCATCTGAATTTCGAAATTCCCGGGTCTGTTCGCCGAGCGTTCATCGAACATGTATTTTGGCAAATGGGTGTCGTATTCCTTTGGGCCCTGTTTGTGTCGAGTGTGGTGACTTCGATGACTTTTTTGTACGTCCTTGTCTCTGTCCAGTAGGATGAAGATGGAATGCAACCTGCATTTTTCGAGGAGATGAAAGAAGCATGAAGCGTGATGACACTGTTTGCAAGAAAGTACATCGCTGTGTGGAAGTCGATGAGGTGTACCCTTGCTGCAAAGTAACATTTTTGCCTTGAAGAGCGTAGTGAATCAGATGCAGCATAGGCGAACGTAAGAAACTTACCTCTTGTTGCCGAACTCGTGCCAGAAGACAAGCTGCTTTGAATGCTCCTCCACTGAGAAGGGCACTGGAAGGAAACGATTGAGAACGATCGTTGCATTATCATAGAAATATACTTACGCTTTCGTCGCAAATTGTACACCTTCGTTGGAACTGGTCTTCCAAAACTTCTGGAGCCCCTCGATGACTTTGTTTCGTTCCTGGAGGATATTATCTAAAGGCTGCAGTTGTTTTGGCCGCATTGATTGACAACGGCATGATCTGCCTTCTGCATAACATCCTGGACAGATCGTGCAAGGATCCCTTACAAGATCACCCAAGGAAAAACAGTCCTGGCACTCGAGGAAACTTTGAAATATGTCGGCACCACAGAAATCGCATGATAAGTTTTCCGAGGACGAAGAGCAAGGCAACGACGCATAATCCTCTACACATTCGTTTTGCAAAACGTCGTCAAAGATTCGAAGAGCGTATGCAAGCCGGCGAGACTGTTTTCCAATATCAACTTCATTTCCGGATGCACTGGTGCGCTGATTCATCTATGGCATACTGTTCAGTAAGGAGAAGACTAGTAGACATAATGCCATACTTGTTCGGAGAAATTCCGATAAAGAGTACGAATGGTATGATACAATGTTAATCGGACACGATATGTTTCTGGACGGCAAACGCTAGAGAAAATTAAGTCAAAGGAATCGAGACGACGATACGACGGCTCACCGTCGATACAAAGGGAGCTCGTAATAGACTGCCTGCGATATGCTTTTCAGCGACATCCTCGACCATGACATCTTTACGGTCAAGCCACCGTGGTTAACGACTTGGTGGCAGCTCATCCGCGGAACTATGACAAGATCGCCTAATTTCTGTTCGATGATATAGACTGGAAACGGCGCGTTTGCGAAATCTTGGACAGAAGTAACACAGCTTTCGTGATCGATATCATGCCCGAGCTTATGATGAAAGTAGTTTGTTACTTTCCGAGCGTCTTCTCGTCTGGTCATAAACCAAAAGGAAGAACCTCCGTTTTCGGTGTAACACATGAGATTGTGACCATGAGAGGCGCAGAGGTCTTTGTGGCTAGGAGTGAACGTATCGCCTATGCCGATGTAGCTCATTAGAGTGTCAACTTGGGCCTGGAGGCGAAGAGCATCGTGAGTTTCGGATTACCCAGTCATTTTTTGAAACATACAGATTCAGGCAAGTAGACCAATAGATTGTCGGTAGTCGGAAGAAGTTCTGATGGAACAACTTTTCCTCTGTGCAACCATTCGATCCACGGTTTGGGAGTCTCAAGATCTTTCCCGTATAATCTTTCACTTTCTGCAAAGCTTATGCTTGAATTTCTGTTTCATCAAGGCTGACACGAGTAAATACCTCCGGGTTGAACAAATGGTGAAGATTTTCGTGTCCTCTCGAGAAATTCTGATAGTGGTAGTGTCGTGTCCACATTGTTATGAATGTTTCGAACTGGAACTTCTTCATTTGTTCAAAAAAAGGCAAAAAGTCAGTGTGGCGTTCAAAAAGATTTTGGAGAAACTCACCTTTCAACAAGGAGTCGTCTTTCAGCCAATCTACACTCAATAACTCCTTGCGCCAACCTGGTAAATGTTGCAAACCTTCGATCACGAAAGGTATACCGTCCGCATCAGAGGAGGCGAGTAGTTTCTCTGTGACCTTTGATACCGATATTCTGGGAGCTGCATGGAAATTCTTGTTATCGTTCAAGAGGGAGGACAAGGTCCAGCCTTTACAAGAAAGGATCTGATCTGGGCTTTTCGTCAATGGTTGTACCACTTTGCTCTCCATATTGATGGTAGAATCGCACGAGGAACAAGATGCTCCAGATTCTGTTGATGGTTCGGTTCGGACATCAGCCGACGTCGGCACAGTGGGGAGGTATTCGCGCATGAGTTCCGCCCGACGTTCCTCCATGGTACGACGCATGGTGACGAGGAATTAATGGGTCTCTCTTGAACAACTGTCATCTTCTTCAAACTTTTATATATTCGCAAAGATATGCGCGCGCTCAAGTTGAAGTCAATTCTCACGGGAAGAACAAATTGATTGATCTAGTACTGTGAGGCGTTGGCTGTTATCACCAATGGTAGAGTGTGCATATCCACGGAAAATCTTCAAAAGTCCCCCGAGCTCAGATGCAGAGAGGAAAGACAAGGAGCAATAGCAACAGGTATCGCCATTCAACACCTTGATTGATTCTGATCACTTCGTCTGCACCGGTATTCAAGTTGCTGGGCCTATCAAAGATCGATTGCACTCACAGCAATGAGTAAGAGCAATGTAATATATTGACCATGAAGAGAGAGATCGCCAAATTGCTTGGTCTGAAGGTGAATGAGTTGAACTGAGAAGAACCACGGTCCGACCTTGCGCGCTAAATCTTTGAATTCTTCTCTTCCGAGTCTTCCCCTCCCCAGTATACCCTATACATTGCTGTTCTGGACAAATTATCCAGGTCCGATGTCTGCAGAGCCAATCAGCGCCTCGAACTTTAACTTCTGGGAGTTCGTTTGTTGCGCGAAGTGCCAGTTACCGTTCAACTCTGGCGCCAATGGCTCCACAGTACCCTTCTGGTTGACGGAATGCGGGCATGTTATCTGCAACAATCATCTCAGTACGCTATCTGAATATCGAAAACTCATACAAGATAATTATCTGGTACTCTGCAGACTCCGATCAAACTTGCGCACAATGTAGATCTCCAGGGATTCAACTCATCCCACTTCAACTCGACGTGCGTATAGTTGATATCATTGAGCATGTATTCTCATTATTTCACGCAGATGGAGCCTCCGATGTCGGAATGGTTTCGTTCGGTCCCATATATCTTGGATTCAGCCGCGTATGCGATCAAGGTGTGTTTAACGGTTCCTTATCTACCTTTTTTGTTCTCAAGGCTGTTACAGTTCCAGCAAGAATCTATGGCCTCCCAAATACGAAATCTGAAAGTCCGGTATCAGCAACAAAGAGCCTACATCGAGAAACTTAAGCAAGAGAATGCCCAACTAAAGCAGTATGAACACGCGGCCTTTGACGGGACCCATGAATCATCTCCTAACCTCCGCTCTTTCTCCTATGTAGAACCAACGAGATGCTCACGATGCAGGTCACCGGTACGGATGATCACAGTCTACCAGAACACGAACCAGCGGCGTTTCTCAATGCTAATGGAAAACGGCCGATGATTGACGTCTCACAGTAAGTTCCTTAATCTCCGTGTTCCCCGTATGTCGACGATATTTCAAGTCCGCCCTCGTCTTCCAGTCCTCGATCAATTGCGACTCCGGTCGGACCTCACAGAATGACCCTGCCTCCTGGCCAGCAACCTCCTCAACTCTCATCCAATCAAGCAATTTCTTCAAATGAGAACGTGGCTTCTCAGCATTCTCAACGTCCAGGAACGAATCGATTTACTCAGTACGTTATAGGTCATGCATTCTATATAAGTATTCAACCCAGATTCAACCGTTCAATAGGCAATTTGCATACGCACCTGCTCAAGATTCTCAGATACGTCCTGCACCATTGTCTCATACACAAGCGGCTCCCAAGCAACTTCGTCGGATGCTTCAAGATAATCAAACCTTTAGCGCCTCACAATCACAGATACCTCCGCGGTCTCATGTAAAACTGAACGCGAACCCCAATCTTAAACCTTCTCAAACTTCAAATTCGAATATGGGACCACCTCAATATTTTCGAGATGCCTCAGGGCACGTTCAGCCGACTTCTTTACATCTCGCGGATCAGCACCAAAGTACTGCGCGCTTTTTACCATTGAGCGAACGATTTCCTCCGCCCAGTACGCCAGCTGGTAACTCAGCCACTTCAAGACGTTTTGTTCCTCCGGTATCAGCAACTCGTAGTAATTTCCGTCCCGCTACCTCTTCCCTTCCATTGAATGCTTCTCTGAGCAGGGCTCAGCCTAAGTTCTCTTGTAGTAGTGGGCAGAGAATGCCTTTCGTTCCCGGACAGTGACGAAATAGTGGTCTGCCTCGATTACAGATTTGTTTTTCGGGGACTTTTTTGCTTTCTGCTTCTAGTACAATATCATTGCATGTTCATGTTTCACATTAATATTATTATTCTCGGAAGGCCCCGAAGCCCACGAAGCGCAAGTGTTGTAGATGTGTGAAAGTACTGCTTCACTGGCACGTCGTAGACCGTTATCTATCGACTATCGACCAACACTTCTACTTCTGTATCCTTGGTGGGGATTAATGCACCAATAGTACAAAGACTATGAATGTACGGCAACTAATACAAGTATAACTATGAACAAATGCTGCGGATTGCAAAGCCAAAAATGGGCGTGGGCGCAATGTGAGTGTCATAAACAACATAGCCTTCAGTCCCTTTCTTTCCGCCCTTCAATTGTACTGATTCTCCTCCTGTTTCAACCAGTACAATCACCCAACATACGCCCGTTGTAAACATCTACTATCCGTTCATTCATGGCTTACAACGATCAATACGCTGGTCACCAAGAATATAACCCCTACTCCAATTCTCAGCCACATGCGTCTTACGAGGAGCCTCACGCAGCAACATACGATAATTATGGGCCAGGATACCAAGATACTTCCTACCCAGCTACTGGTACATGATCAAATCCGTTATGTCGATCCATTCATGGTAGATTAATCACTTTTTCACTCTGGTTTTGTATTAGGGTTTAACAAGACCAGAGACGCAGATGAATTAAGTAGTGGATTTGACAGAGGAGAATTTGGATCACCGAGAGGAGAAAAGTGAGAATTGTAAATCTGTTGGCTATGACTTTCTAACCAGTGGGTGCCAACGAAGGGCTCAAAATATTCGCCAGTATCGACGAGAATTCAGGAATGATAATTTATGGACGAAGGTGCGCTAGCCCCCTACCTGCTTTCTTGCATTAGGACTCAATTTTCAATAAAGGGTGGACGGGGCTCCTGTATCGGTAGATTCTTCTGTTGCACGCTGATGATTGCTGTCTTCATGATCGTCAGCATCGTCCTGGCCCTCGCATTGGTACGCCTTTCGCATGAAATGATTTTACTTCACTTTAACCCAACTCTCCTTTCCGTACAGTGGATTCGACCTCCAAGCATTATCATTGGAACCGCAGGCTTGACGTCAGCTGGGACGAATGGGGTGTGTATTGTTCTGGCTACCTCGGCTCAAACGGTGTTTTGAAGATTTCCCAGATTCAACTGGAAACAAGCGGTATCACTGTTCCTCTAGAAGTTAACATCAGTGTCAACAACCCAAATTACTTCTCCGTCGATCTCAAGAAAGTGACTCTGGACGTCAGTACGACTCAATCGCTTCCCATTACTTTCTCTTGAAACCCCTTGCTTATAGCTCACTTATCCATTGGACGGAAACGACACTGCAATTGGCAATGGCAGTACAAGTGACATCACCTTCCACTCTCACTCGAATACCTCTTTCACATTTCCCTTTGAGATTGACTATCAATTTTCCACCGATCCAAATTATGCCATTTTACTTGATATGGCGTCCAAATGTGGTATATTAGGAGGTTCACAGTCGGATTTAACCATTGATTACAGTATCAAGGTCTGTTCACTGCTCTGTTCTTTGGATGCGACTGTTCATTTTTGATTTTTTAGGTTGATCTTAAGATCATATTCATCTCCGTATCACCAACTATCACGAACTCATTCAGTATTGCTTGCCCCTTCGATGAATCTGAACTCGAAGTATGTGGATATCATTTATTGCTCATCTATCGCTGAGCTCTAGTTGTCTTCTTTTCAGGACTTTATTAAATCCCTTGGGCTGAGCAGTATCCTCGGATCACTTTAATGAAAGTTAATTCTATCCGTAAACTCATCGGATCCATGGACTTGTCCGCACCTTTTTTCATTCATTTAGCACGCTCATCGCGCCCGGACATTGTAGCTAGCTAGTATACGACGTATCTGATGTACATTTAATTTTATCTTCTCGTATATCAGCATACACACTGGAAAAGGAAAGTTTCTTTGCCTAGTCGTAAGAATAGCAATGAGCTCTTTCGCAAGATTTTTGAACATTGAATGTGGTTGAGGTATTGACTCTATGATCAGCGCTTGACCTTGGCGCCTTAGCAATGAATGTCATTCCTCAACCACACACAAGATGCTGTCCGGCCAACACATTTGTAACTGATCGTGTATTGAACTCTCAACTCAACTTGGACGCGAAGCCCAGAAGATGTCCGTCACCCTCGAGAAAATTGCCCCGCCAACAGATTTAACAGACTCTGATCAGAACACACTCTTCCAGTACCTTTATAGACGACTTGCTGCGTATAGAAATGCAGCAGAACTCCATGCGTTGGCAGAATATCAATTATCCGCACTACCTGAAGAGAATAAGCAGAAGATAAAGGACGATTTTAGCCAAACACTGAATGAATGGGCGCAGGAATTGGTTGACAAGGCGTATATGGTCTGTGGACAGCCAGACGGAGGTATGCTTTGCAATCCGAAGTCTCATTTCTCGTATACTGAGCGGTCGGTAAGATGAATGTCCTAAGCTGGATGAATTCGCAGATACGTCTATAGGTCTGTTCTCTTATCAACCTATAACAACAATTGCGTGACATATAATTGATTGTCTGGCATCTCAGGGGATTTACCTCAGATCTCACCACAGCGGCTGGCAGCTGTACTGAATGCAGTCCTCTTTCTGAGCATAACAGCGACAAAGCAATATTCAGCAAGAACACGGTCGTTCTTATTCAACGATATTCTTGAAGATGCAGCTCCTGACGAGGAGTTAATCGTCGCCACCTTGAAACACCCTGACCAAGCGCTTCAGGAAGCGCAGCAGAAAGCTGAAGCAAGCACCAAAGATCATGCTTCCAAAAGTAAAACATTGCGCATGGTGGGCATAAGTCTAGGCGCTATCGCAGGCGGTGTACTAGTCGGAGTAACGGGAGGGCTCGCAGCTCCTTTAATTGGAGCAAGCATCACGACCATCCTCGGGTGGCTCGGTGTGGGCGGAACCGCAGCTGGCCTGTTAGCAAGCGGTCTCGCAGGATCTTCTGCTATTTGTGGAGCTTTATTCGGCGTCTACGGTGCGAAATCCACAGCGAACATGGTCGAGAGACATACACGGGAAATACGAGACTTGGCTATCCTTCCGGTATCTTTAAATACGAATGGAGACGAAACGTTAGGAGTGCGCTTATGCATAAGTGGTTGGCTATCTTCAGAATCAGATGTAACCGCACCATGGACCGTGTTCGAGGGAGATGACACTCTTGCTTTACGATGGGTCCGTGATGTTATTTTCGTCTTTTTTGCTTGATTCCCATTGTCTGTTTAGGAAGTCAACGCATTGGAGGAGTTATCAGATGCGTTATATACATTGGTCAGGACCAATGCCATGAAGTATCTCAGGGCAGAAATTATCAGACACACAGTGTTCGCAACGCTGATGGCCTCTCTCGGGCCCATAGCTTTGCTGAAGATTGGAGAAATTATTGGTGCGATATTACTCACTTCAAAATGACACATGTGTAATAATGATATTTTTTTACAGATAATCCTTGGATGAACACCAAGGCTCTAGCTTACAAGGCAGGGGCCGTGCTAGGTGATCTATTGTTGAAGCGGGTATTTGGGAATCGGCCCGTCACGCTCGTTGGATACTCTTTTGGTTCGTTGGTAATCCTCGAGGCGCTCAAGCACGTTGCGTCTTGGCCTCCTTCCGATACGTCACACCTTATACAAGACGTATATCTATTCGGTACTCCTGCATCGACCGACCCCGCGGTCTGGGCCAGCATACGTCGGGTAGTCGCTGGTCGGTTTGTCAACGGCTATGCTAGTCAGGATTATGTTTTGGCAGTCCTTTCCAGGGCGACGGATGTAAGTTGGCAAGTGGCTGGTTTGCACCCTGTTGATGTCCAGGGAATTGAAAACGTTCATTTCGAAGACATCGATGGGCATACTAAGTGGAGAGGACAGATTGGCGAATGCTTAAAAAGAGTTGGGGCCCTTGGAATCAAAGATGAAGAAGTAGATTCTCAGTTGAACGTGGCAACAGTGACGCTTGAGGATGTAAAAATGACTGAGGGAATGACTGAAGAAGAAGCGCAAGAAGTTTCAGTAAAGGCAATGTAGACTATCTGTATATTTTGTGATTCGTCTTAAGCAGAGTGAACTACGCAGATATCGATACAGTGTTTGTAACGCCGCGGCCTCGGAGTTAATCGGACACGTCACCAGTCACCAGTCACATTTCACTGTCAGTTTTCCCGTCACTTCTGCATACATTCACAGAATGATTTAAAACAAATACTTAACCTGGACAACAAATTTCTTCTGGAAATATTTCAACCCCCCTAGTCATGTCCACTCCCACTCCACTCGCATCTTTTCTTGGTGGTTTTGGCCTTGCTCTTCCGGTACACTCGCTATTAGTCTTGAACGGAAGTGTATTCGGGATATCCGGCTTCGTACACCGTGCAGTGCGCGGAAACAAGGAGGGGCTAATAGCAACTGCCGGATTAATCATTGGAGGAATAATTATTGGCACGATTGAAGGACGAGGACCAGAAACAAGTTTTTCGCCTTTGCCGAGTTTATTACTCTCTGGATTCTTAGTTGGACTGGGAACGAAGGTATTTCTGACGAATGGATTTTGATAAGCTCTCTCATCATACAACTCGATAGTTATCGAATGGATGCACGTCTGGGTGCGCGATAAACGCGTCTTGATATCTCGAACCCTTCTCTCATGCTGGTGATTAGACATATGCTTGCAGGACTGTCGCGTTTTTCAAAACGGTGCGCAAATTCTCTCTGCTCTAAACATCATATTCCGACTAGCTCTAAGCACAGGTCTATTGCTGCTACTGCGACTTTCTTCTGTACCGCGGTAGCTACAACCAAATTGCAACATAGTCCAACAATTATACCCGCTAATCCGCCCGACTACAACATGAATACTGCAGACAAAACCTTGCTTATCGCTCAAACTGTCCCTCTAATAGCTTCTGCTTTACTGTATGCTTATGTTCGTCTTCGCTTACACGCGGCAGATCTTTGTGCTCATATATGCACAGGCGTCAATGTCATCACACAACCCAGACACCTCTTCAAATTCGGGACAGCATGAGTCTTTATCTGTCGTCCGTCTTGTAGCTCTCCTGTCTACTGCTGTCGATTTTGCTCTGGCATTGCGATTGTCCAACCTTACTGACCCGAAGAAAGTGACAGCTTTCCTACTTTTACCTTTTCACCCAGCTTTCGACCCTTCACTGGCATTTCTTGCCATCGGAGCCATACCAATAGGTGCAGCTCTGTATCACTTTTTCCGTGGACCAGAAAAACCGGTTTTGGGAGGTCCATGGGCTATACCCAAGTCTGGGAATGTCGATACGAAACTCTTGCTAGGATCTGTTTTGTTTGGTATCGGCTGGGGAGCATCTGGACTTTGTCGTACGTTCCGTCACGGTGCATCTCCCACCCGTATGTACCTGACTATCCTATTTCTTCAGCTGGGCCGGTTGTTATTAATTTGGGACGCGCGTTGGCAACTGGAAGCCAACTCACTAGTTGGCTCTCCTGGTCGCTTTCTTTTATCGCGGGCGGCCTTTGTGTCAATTGAGTGTTCGCACCATTGGCTTAACTTTATGTTTTATGTATGATTCATGCGAAAGTGGTTGGAAATTGGACCATGTCAGTGTATTGTGTAGCTTACTGTACAACAGCTGTACAATAAATTTCTAGACATCAGCTATGTAGTGTTCATTACACTGGACCAAATTAATTGACGAACGATAATGATACATAACAAAGTTAACATAAAACATACAAAAAACATACGTACGTACAATGAAGTCCTTACGATACAACTGCAAGTGACGAAGTGACAACAGCTGGGGGTTTTGAAGCCTTGGACCGTCCCCATTTGACAGCCACCCGCTCTCCATCAATCTCGAGCCCGTTGGCCCAGGCTCCCGCAGCACATTCGCAAGTATTTCTCTCCTTGAAATTAATAAAGGCGCATCTAAAGGTAGCAACATATTAAGTGTATAAGTTGGAATCAGAAGACCTTGAGCATACCGCGACTTGGCAACATGCACCACTGATTTAAGCTCTGCAGGTTGCACTGTTGGTAATGACTTTAACACTTGAGTGCGGATGGAAAGTTCGGTAGAATCAGGAGAGAGCGAGGTTAGGAACAAGGAGGTCTAGGCAGGCGGACTATCAGTTGAACGGCGGTCATTGAAAATGTTTTCATACGTACAATGGATGGATCTTCTGGAGGTTTGAGCCCTTGACTCTCAGCATGTGCTCCCATGATTTTCCTGGCTACAGGATCATTACGACCATGGTAGCGGTCTTGTATATTCTGATGAGAAAGTTCATTGTCGACAGGTTTCTCATGTCGATAAGGACACTCTGAGCCACGAGCGCATTCGCCTTTTACAAAGAATGAGCATATTTTTGGGCGATTGCGTTTATAATATGGGTCTGTCCGAGCCAGTTGTTTAAGCATTTCTTTGCCCGCCGACTGAGCTTTTCCGGTATCCAATCCAGATTTGTTGCCTTCGAGCTGAAGAAGGATAAGCGGCGGATCTCTGGAATATTACGCACGGACACACACCTTCCCCTCCATATTCTGAGCATAATATTCTCTATTAATATCGCTTGTCGGAGCTTCGTTCACAAAACCCAGCGCAGTATCCCGAACTTGCGTCGGTAGGCCATATTCCAGGTCAAGGAGACATGTTTGACAGACATTCTTGATCTTTGCGCAAGTCTGACAAATTACAGTGGTTTTGAAACGCATGCCCGAACCTGGATTCCAGCGGAAAACGGTAAACGGACGGGCACACGTACCACAAGAACGACCGAATTCCTGTTTGGACTGATATAAACATGTGAGTAGTCTGCTTAGCCCGGGTGTGTTCAAAGTGATTTTTACCATTCTAATGAAAGGATTATCACCCAAACCTAAACGATTATTGAGCAAATCAGTATTTTATTCAGCGGATAAAGATGTTTGGGCGTACATGTTTCGCATAAAATGGGAAATTCACTCTGCTCCCACCCAGCCTTATTGATGTCTAGTTTTGGAGGCATTGTGGACAAGCAAACAAGAGGTGAGAGAACGAGGATCAGGAAAACGATGTAGTAGAGGAGCAAAGAGCGCGTCTTACCTAATTGAGGATAGCATTACTAATGTTCTCCGTTCAGCCTTAGACTTTCAACTTCAAGTTTCAAGTCATGCAAACCGAAATTGACAAACTTGCGCCAGGTGGAGGGTCTCTCATGATAGCTTGGCAACTCAAGGGTAAACGAGCTCTCCTCGTTGGTGGGGGAGAAGTAGGCGCTTCACGTATCGGACACCTTCTCGGAGCAGACGCTCATATCACTCTCTTGTGTCCTGAAAAAGGCCTTCATCCTACTACCAAGGACTACATTGCAAAATACCCAAACCGCATCGCTTATTACGACCGGCGCTTCACTGGACCCGCCGAACTGCATAAGATGGATATAGTTCTGACAGCTATAGACAGTCCTGCTACTAGTAGAGAAATCGTTGACCTCTGTCGACAAGCCAAGATCCCTGTTAACGCTGCCGATATCCCAGAACTCTGCGACTTCTATTTTGGTGCTCATATCCGCGATGGGCCTTTGCAGATCATGATTTCTTCAAACGGAAACGGCCCTCGTATCTCCGCCCTGATGAAGGAGAAAGTACAAGCCAGTCTCGAGGGATACGAAGGCCTCGCTCTTTCAAAAATTGGCCAGCTTCGTGCAGAACTGAAGGAGCGTGTACCTGAGATAGGTGGTCCTCTTGGTCGAAAACGGATGAAGTGGATGTCGAAAATCTGCAACGAATGGCCCTTGATAGACTTTACGCTTCTTGACTCCGCGATGATTCAGAAGTTACTTGATGAAGGCTGGGAGAAGGATCGTGTTCCGACCTTTACAGAGGTCTGCTCGAAGCCAAGGCCTTTAGGTGTCGAGGACTCATCGAAAGGGCACCGCTTTGGATCCAACCTTTTGATTCCTATCGCCCACTTTGTTGCTGGTGCGGCCCTCATGGCTGCTGTGATATTGGCTCGTCGACGATAGCTTTTAGTCCGTAACTTATCTCAAATGGCTCTCTTTCTGGTTCATACGAAGCATTTCAATGCACTGGTATCGCAGTATGTATACATATAAGGTCATAACTGTACAATTATCACACAGGCAATCATGTATAAGATACTTTTCATTGGCAAGGGATGCTCAAGCAAGATCTCTGTTTGCGTTGACATGCCCAGTGCCATAACAGGAATAAAGAAGATCTGCAGAATTGGGATTTGTTGGGTCTTCTATGGAGACAATCTGAAAAGATGTGCCAAAGAAGTCCCGAACATCTCTGAGAAACTGTATACTGCAGAAACAGATGCGGTTAGGGGCAGTAAATGAATAAGCAGCGGTAGACGAACGTTCGAGGGGTTGGTTGGGACATTCGACAACGCCCAACATCTTCACTACCCAATACCATCAAAAGTAACACTAATGACTGGTGTTTCTGGTCAATACATCCCCCTTTGCTGATTTCCGATAGTAAAGCACGAGTTGCTTGTAACGCAATGTCTTCCGGGGCAACGCCAGGTTTTGATGTTGCCTCAGAGCAGAACAAAGCAGAGGTGGTAGATTCGGCCAAAAGACTGAGGGCATAGCCAGGGGATCTTTGAAATTTAGTTAATTTGAGAAGAGGAGACGTCTGAAAAACTCTAACTTTCCACTTTCCTCTCCCTTGTACACGTCCGAGTATATATATATGTCCGGAATATATCGATTCAGTATGGATCTCGCAGCCTCAATCATACGATTTGAGAACTGAGGATTTACACGAACGGCATGGCTGCAAAATGAAGCTCAAAATGGTGACATGTAAAGCGATCTTCTACTTACGCTATTCCTCTTATTCGTTTAATCTTTCCTGGTTCCACAAAGTTCAAGGTCTTGACTTGTTTTACAATAGGACAAAGAAGTTGGACTTCGCCTCCACCTCCAGGAGGTGCTCCCCGCTTCTTAATCTGCGAACGTATAAAGCATTATACTAGGCACAAACGAAATGCACGTACCCGAAGTTCCAATCCGTCAGAGATACCGAAAAGCTGCAGATGAGGCAGCGTCACTGTTCTCATCAAGTCTGCCTAGAATGTAAGCATCAGATAGGTGCTACAAAAAGTTTGGCGTTGCCTACCGAAAAGTCGTTGTCGTCAGTTGTTATTCCACGCAATGTCAACTGTACAGGCCGTTTTGCGAACGGAGCCAGCATGATGATCGGCTCAAGAAAGTATCCTACTGATCTTGAAAGAGGACAGTCATGGATTAAAGACCCGCCTGCAATGATTCCAGGTTTTAGTAGGATTGCAGTACCTGCATTCATTCATGAGATCTAGAAACTATACTTCGATGAATACGCACCTGTGGCAGATATTTCGATGACCGTCCCATTCGTAACCTTTTCCAGAAGTCTTAACAGACTGACCTCGAAATCTAGACAAGAGATATTGGATAAATTAAAAGCTTGGAATTCAAAAGAAAGTGCAGGGACCTCGAAGACCAGGATCCTTATCCTCTGAACGGATTTTGTCGATTCTGACAGACTTTCCACTAAGTATTGATAGAGCTAGACGATGCCGGAAGTACTTGTGGCCACTGTATTGTATTACAGACCCAGCAGCCATGGCGGAATGAAGAGAAATTATTTCAATTTGGGCGTTTAAACCTTTATGTACAGCACGAGATCGAATTGACGCCGGTTGAATCACGCTCTTACTTTCTTCACCTTCTACTTGTTAGAATTATTTCGCGCAAGATGGCTGATGTCCAAGAAAATGACTGGCAAGGAGATCAGATACTGGATGCCCTCGGGGCCTCGTACAGATGAAGATTTCATGGCCGGTGATGATGTACGCGTCTTACCTCTGCTCACTGGACAATATTGACCTTTGGTCAAAGACTTCCTGGGAAATCAGGCGAAAATCTTCGTCATTGGCTGCGAAATCCTCGCTCATCTGGCTTTGACTTTTGACTGGGTTCAAGTCATCGATTTGGACACCATCGGCATCGATAACTCAAATCGTCAGTTCCTATTCAGCCGAATACTTAGCGGCCCTGCCATCTAGACGCTCTCATTTGAACGGGTAGACCTAAAGACGTTGGCAAATCTAAGGCTATAGTGGCGGCAGAGTTCATCATGAATCGCGTACCAGGAGTTTTGGTCGCACCGTAAGTCTTCACCGCGCCTTTTGCGGGAGAGAAGAATGAGCAGACTGCCCCAGATATTTTGGAAAAATTCAGGACGAGAATGAGGCTATTATCACCAATTGAACCTACCTATCTGGACTCTCTTGAGGCTCGACGCTGGATCAATGCTACTCTAGTCAATCTCGTCGATCCCGAAAATCCTGAAAGTTTAAAGCCCCTTATTGATGGAAGGTATGCCTTTTGGGATAGTCTTGTTCAAAGAAGCCGATCCAAGCTTGCAGGATATAAGGGCCAAGCCCGTGTCATTCTTCCAACTATCACGTCCTGTTATGAATGCTCTCTTGACATGCTGAACAACCCGACCGCTTTCCCCATCTGCACAATCGCTAATATGCCACGACTACCTGAACATTGCATTGAATGGGCTTTAGTCCTGCAATGGCCTCGAGTGCATGGAGGTAATACATTGCTACGTAGTAGCGGTTCTGCCTAATAACTGATCGTACACAGACAAGAAGATGGACACCGACAATCCCGACGACATTAGCTGGCTATATGCTGTTGCATCGGTGCAAGCAAAGGAATTTAAGATCGAGGGTGTTACTTGGTCACTGACCCAGGGTGTCGTAAAAAACATCATTCCCGCTATTGCTTCAACGAATGCTATCATTGCTAGTACGCTTCTGTCGCTTTTCCTCTAACCAGGGCTCACATTAAGCAAACACTCTGAGTATCTTCTCGAAAAAAAGTACCATATATATGCATTGATTTTGATACAGTTACTCATACACGAAAGGTTAAACAAAGAACATCTTGTGGTTATTGGTAAAAGGACCCCAAGATCGCTGTATAAACAGAGCGGTATAAGCGCCCGCTCTCATCCCCACTTATCCTCTGAGAAGACGGCTGCCTTGTCTCGGATAATTGGACGGCCTCGCAACGCTCCTTCAGACCTCCATACTGTGGACCGGTTGTAAACTTTGTAATGTCTACCTCCATTGCACCGAAACGCCCAGCCTCCCCTTTAGAGGATGATCGTCTTACCAAGGCAGCTCGACCGTCAAGCTAGGAACTTTCAAACACGAGAAAAGCAGACCGGCAGATTACCTACTCTGAGTGGCAGACTTTGAAGTCCTCGATAGATCCTGGACGGCGACCAAGATCAGTGACTTGTTGGCTCTGTTCGATACCGATATCAGTCAGTATTGCAACTTCTCACTGCTTCTACGTCGCACTTACATTGTAATCAAAGGTTATCTCGATATAGAAGTAGCTCGGCCGGGATACACGCCATCAACTGACTATGATCAGGGTATGATTTTTTGTCTTTCCTACAGTAGTGCCTCCTTGTCATATCGCACCAGTCACTTGGGCATGGAAGCAGGGCTATCTCGGCGACTACGATAAGTTGCTCCTCCAAAATATGGATTCTTCTCGGTCCCCAGGAGATTATGGAAATGTAGCTGCGATTGTACAGTCTTCTGGGTATGGAAAATCGAGGACGGTCGACGAGATTGCTAAACAAGTGTTCACAATCCCAATGAATGTTCGAAACCCAATTGATACTTCATGTGCGTACGCTGCGTTCATCTACAAGGCGCTCGATACTTACTCCCCGACAGTTGGAGCTTATCCTCCGCCCGATCTAGAATTGCATGAATTCTTAGCCAACTCAGGACTTCTCGTCTCTCGGACAAACGCTTTTGCTTTTGTTATGCATCTCGGCGAAACGGTCATAAAATTTGTCAAACAAATGATCAAAGACGTGTATGATGTCCCACTTGAAGATGTTGGACGATCCTGGTGGCTGGAATTCGGCCGTCCCTTACCCATTCAGACTTTGCAACCAAATGGCGGGAGTACTTGCTCAAGGACATCCCACCCCAGTACCCTCTCATTGAGGGTACCGGTGCTCTCGTTGACTCGATTTATGAAGCGCAGCAGGGCAAGGTCAGAGACCTGATGTATAACATGGCGATTCTGAAGTTTAAGAGCAGAGCACGGCACAAAGCTCCTGCAGGCGCTTAACCTACTATCTGTGGCCATCTCTAACTTCTGTTTGAAGCCCGTCGAACTTAATGATGCCGGCCTCGAGAATCCCTATATGGAACTTGCAGAAATAATACCACCCCGTTTTGCATTGGATTTGTTGCCTAAACCCTCAATGAATCCTTTTCTGATCTTCTTCTACATCGACGAGGCTCATACTCTGACCATATCAAAGGGACGCCCATCTCCCTTCATTAATCTGCGTTCTGCTCTCTCTCGCCTTAATTCTCTGGCCTTTGCGCTATTTCTTTCCACAAATTCACAGGTTGATGAACTAGCTGAACCTGATTCGACCTGTTTCAGAAATGAGCTCTACACGACAGCTAGCGCTTTTAGACTCGCTTCTGGGCGTATTCGTTCATCCTCGCCAGACCCAAGCCAAATCGCACCACCTCGAGATGATTCAACATCACATGAGGACTGTTTTCACCATTTCCGAAAACCGCCAAATAATCCGATCTGGTTATCCCTCGGAACCCATTTTGTCCTCGACTGCCTTGAGCGTTGTCTGTCGAATTGACCACAAGTACAGATGTGATGCTCTCGCAGAGATCTTGTCCACGTCTAACTCACCTTTGGCTCCCGATCCTGGGCATAGAGGAGAGCAAGCGGCTACGATCATCTTGTTGCGTGCTTATGCAGCTGCTGTAGAGGAAATGTTTTCGACCTTTGCTACTAGTCAAAGCGGGTCTTTTCACTATTGCAAAGCCGTGCCGTTGCTGAAGTTTCTGAAACACCTTTTCAAATTCCATAGCGTATTTGTTGAAAGTCGACCGGATAATCATCTGGAGGGACAACCCTTCGAACAAGCATTCAAGGATTATACAGTTCGCTTCAACCATTTTGTTCGTGCAGAAAACTCTAGCGTCATGACCGCGGAAGCGGCTTTTGTGATGTATCTTCGTTGTGCTGTTGTAATGGGGTCTGCACACAACAAAGATTTTGACATCATGATTCCCGCTGTGTATTCAAAGGCGAACAATCCATTGGACTCCAAGAAGGTCACTGCCATTCTAGTCTCTTTGAAGCGGATCCCACTTTCAGGAAAAGTCATTACTCATCCTATCGACGAGCGAGTCATTCCCTTCTTCCGACCATTCGGGACGAAAAGCACTGCTAAGCGCTTGTCCATTAGTTTGACAATTCCTTACATATCACTTGCCATGAACCTTGCAGCTTCATACTCTAAACCACACAATACTCAGGAGAAGGAGAAGACGAGGGAGAACGGTGAACAGATGAAGCATGGACGTGGAACATCAGTCTTGCGGAGATCAAGGCAGGAGTCTCCCTCATCCGACGGAGTTCTCGATCGGCCCCTCGGGAACACCCCCGCTACTGTATCTTTGCTTATGGAATATCTGTCTACAGCAATTTGGATGTTGATCAGTACAGGTCATTGCTGCAGGTCACTGATTTCTTTGCTGACCATCCGCGCCAACACACAATAAAGGAGGTGTATGCCATGAAACCGGTTTGGACTGCCGGGTTCAGTTTCGGTTTTGTGAATATGAAAGAGAGCTTCCTAACTGCGGGGATTGAGAACGAATGTATAATTGATGGGGTTCATGCTCAGGTTGATGAAACAGACGACGAAACAGACGAGCATGAAGTAGCGGACAAATGAAGTAGGGAAACGGCCCCTAGGTTTCTTGCATTGCGCCGACATGTATCAACCAACGAAAGTACCGTTTCGTATTCGATGTTTTAATGGGACTCTGTTCTCAATGTTGTAAATTATGCCTGGCCTGTTCATATATTTCCAGCAATTTTCGTAGTTAACGAAAAAACAATAACGGTTTTTGAGCACTGAGATATTCCTATATATTTCTCACTTCGAATAGATCCTTGTTCAAAACGAATGTAGCATTTCAGTTTGCCTATTCCGTTCTCTCTATGTAACGAATGCAGCGCGAATAGTATGTTGGCGTGAACGGCAATTTCGGCGATTCCGTGGGAACTGAATATTTGGCCCACACTCCGCCGGTTCAATTACGCTGACTGTTCCTCCTACTTCTTCACCTTCTTCCTGCTATCTGTCCTGTTACTTCGCGCAAGATGGTCGATGTTCAAGAAAATGACTGGGAAGGACGCTACGACCACATAGATCAGATACTCGATGCCCCGGGCCCTCGTACAGATGAAGGTTTCATGGCCGGTGATGGTGTACGCGTCTTGCCTCCGCTCACTAGACGATGTTGACCTCTGCACATCTAGGTCAAAGACTTCTTGAGAAATCAAGCTAAGATTCTCGTTATTGGGGCCGGTGGACTTGGCTGCGAAATCCTCGCCAATCTGGCTTTGACTGGGTTCAAGGACATTCATGTCATCGATATGGACACCATCGACATCAGTAACTTAAATCGTCAATTCCTATTCAGGTAAATACTGAGCGGCCTTGCCATCTAGACGCGCTCATCTGAACGGGTAGACCTAAAGACGTTGGCAAATCCAAGGCTATAGTGGCGGCAGAGTTCATCATGAATCGCGTACCAGGAGTTTTGGTTACACCGTGAGTATTTATCGCGCCTTTTGCGACGGAGAATAATGAGCGGTCTGCCCCAGATATTTTGGCAAAATTCAGGACAAAGATGACGACTATTATCTCCAATTCAACCTAGTTATCTGTGGTCTGGACTCTGTTGAGGCTCGACGCTGGATCAATGCTACTCTAGTCAATCTCGTCGATCCCGAAAATCCTGAAAGCCTAAAGCCCCTTATTGATGGCGGGACTGAAGGTATGCCTTTTGGGATAATCTTTTTCAAAGAAGCCGATTCAAGCTTGCAGGATTTAAGGGCCAAGCCCGTGTCATTCTTCCAACTATCACGTCCTGTTATGAATGCTCTCTTGACATGCTGAACAAACTGACCGCTTTCCCCATCTGCACAATTGCTAACACGCCACGACTACCTGAACATTGCATTGAATGGGCTTCAGTCCTGGAATGGCCCCGAGTGCATGGAGGTAATACGTTGCTACGTAGTAGCGGTTCTGCCTAATAACTGATCGTACACAGACAAGAAGATGGACACCGACAATCCCGACGACATTAGCTGGCTATATGCTGTTGCATCAGCGCGAGCAAAGGAATTTAAGATCGAGGGTGTTACTTGGTCACTGACCCAGGGTGTCGTAAAAAACATCATTCCCGCTATTGCTTCAACGAATGCTATCATTGCTGGTACGCTTCTGTTGCTTTTCCTCTAACTAGAGCTCATAGCTTGCAACAGCATCCTGTTGTAACGAAGCCTTCAAAATCGCAACGAGTTCTGCTGCCTATCTAAACAACTACTTTATGTTGATTGGTGTAGAGGGCATATACTCTTATACATTCGAGCACGAAAAGAAGAGTAACTGTCCTGTTTGTGGAGGAGAGTCTTTATCTCTATCCATAAACCGTGAAATGATACTTGAAGAACTCATAGAATTATTGACTGAGAGACAAGACATGTAAGTCCCATGTAGCTTATTGTTTGAACAAGGTCTGATTGTGTTTTGTTCTGCGTAGTCAAATCAAGAATCCTTCGCTATCGGCACCTACCAAACAATTATATCTACGAGCACCACCGCAGCTAGCAGAGGCTACCCGTCCAAATCTGCTGAAGAAAGTGTCAGAACTTATCCCAGATGGTGGCGAAGTCACTGTAACTGCTGGCACTTTACCCTTTAGTCTTTCTCTCAATATTTCATTCATTTGAACCATTTGCTGTACTGCCTTTCAAATACAATGCTGCCCTTCGTGCTAATCAATTGATCAATCTTCTTGTATACATAATGTGAATGCAAAACGGTCATCGGTATATGACGAGAACTCTCCCATTGTGGTCTTCACCAACTCTTCTCAGCCAATCCTCTAGCAAAGGCCACCCTGCTTCGAACTTGACCGCCACCTCATCCGTATGGTGCTCCCCGTCAAGTAATTCCAGTAAATCTGTTGGATACGCAAGTGGCACTGGGGCTAATGCACTTTTTGCATTATAAGTCCTGGTGATTGGAGCTGAGGGGGACCTCTCCATTTGTGGTCGAGGTGCAGGATTTAGTGCAAGCCGAGGAATATTAGGAGAATTTGGAGGAACATGGGTCGCCGTCACGGGAGGTATAAGAGACTGCCGTCGAGAAACAACTAATCCAGAATCCATTCTAAGATTTTGCGCAAGGTTGTTTGAATTCTCCTTGGGAGTACTCGCCGTGGCTGTGATTCCAGGAATCACTGTAGACGTCGAAGGTGGATCAGGGGGATAATGAATCCACGCCGTTCGCGGGCTGGCAGGAGAACGAGTCAAGTTTTGATCTCGGTTTCGCACTGACTCGAGGATTCTCTCAGCAGCACTTGGTCGACGAGGTCTAGAGTATGCATTAGATTCAACGACGGATGTGGCGGTAGGGTTTATTTGACCACGCGGAGTGGGAGGAGCACTCGTAGCCTGGTCAGGGCTAAGGGATGTCGCCGCCACAGCCGTATGGGAGCTGCGTCCTCGCAGCAGATGCTGTCCTTGAGGGGAGCCTTCTGAGTTTTGGATGGGAAGTCCGAGTGACATGCCGGTCAGAGACCTTACTCGTGTTCGATTTGGACCAAAGGGAGTATTACCGTCACTGATAGGGGACTGAGTTATAGATTTTGAAGACTCTGGCAGAAAAATGGGATATCTATGCACTCTCCGCAAGAAACCTGTTTTTTCATATGTAAGACGAAGCAGTTTGAGGATTTCGGATATACCTTTGATAACGCCAAAACTGGTAAAGCGTCGAACATCGATCCCAAGCTCCTGGACTTTGTACTCCTCCAACCATTCGAGCACCGTTCGTCCTGGTTTCATTCGTGAATACAGATGTAAAAGCTTTGGCCAATCGGGAATTGGGAACCCTAGTAGTAAAGTCAGAAGGGGCTATCTGCTTACAAGCGAACGATAGAATTCACCAGGTTTCGTGGAATAAGGCCCGCATTCTTCCTTTACATGAGCTTCATCTGCTAGCCACTGAATGCTCTTTCGGAGAGTGTACATGTTCGAGTACTGAAAAATATCAATAGTCATGATAACTTGATAGTATCTGCCAGCCCCATAAGCAATAGAGCATGTGTAGTCAGTAGCTGACTTACAGGAGATGCGAGATGGCTTCACGAGTTAAACTAACATCACAATCTGCCAAATGAGCGATCCTACTGACGTGGTTGACACCTGCATCAAGACTATCTGAGAGGACTATTCATACATAAAGAACTTAAGTCTTCACCATCTATGTATCGACAAACCTGTAAGGCACCAAGCTTGAACGAAATCTCATCAAGAAAGGCACACATACCTTGGACATAGTCAGATCCCAATTATCCTCAATTCGTCTGACCAAATTGATGAGCGCAATTGGCACCATCCAGTCCTTCACCGCTGGAGGATTTGGGTAAAAGGGAAAAATTTTCAGCTCAATAGAGTTAAATTGGTCTATGGAAATCGACGTTTCAGAGTAGGAATTTAGGTCCTCGTATAGTTGCTCAATAATGGCATGAATTGCGACCTCGTTACCAGGTGTTGAGAGAAATTCCGACTCTTCCTAAGGCGAAGCGATGTAGGTACTAAGCATTATCAAAAGAAGGGAAAGAAGGGAAAATGCTCGCCTCACATGAAGCAAGCACTCGGCTTATCTTTCGTACGATAGGCTCATAGCAACTCAGATCTGCGGTCCGCTCGAACACAAAGCATAGGTTGAACCGAAAGAAGTTGCGTTGATACTTTCCTCTCAGCTGAGAGGGGAACCCCATAATACGGTGCCTTTTTGTGGCGCAGATAACCAGCCTACCGCAAAGCGCTGGTCCAGGAATCACAAGTTTCGAGACTTCCTCAAAATTGAACAACGGTGCCTGGTTATTCGATACTTTGCCTTGAGGTGAACTGAAGTTACGGGAATTTGGTCTGATTTCTGCAGGGGACACAACTGCGGACAAGCTTGAGTTTCTCGAAGAAGTAACGTGTAGCGGAGGCAGCGAAGACAATGGCGCAGATTCAGATGAGGGGGTTGGCGGAAGTGATGGAAAGGTGGAGCTTGGGGCAGGTTGCGGAACGGTGATAAGGCCCTCGGGAACTTGGCAGATAATTTTTGGACCAGCGACTAAATCAAACCCAGCGTAGAAGACTGACTGGATGCGAGGAAGAAAGGTCCCCATGAGCGCAAAGAGTTGGTGTACCTTGAAGTACGCCACTGAAGTTATTGAACGTGGGAAAAGCTGGGAAAAGACTTACTGTTCATAACGTTTACCATGACCAGCCTTCCAACAGCATTTCTCGCGCTTCCTCTACCAATCGTACAGCTTTCGCTTTCTGCTGTTCTAAAATGTGGTCAATCATTCCGCTGGACTGCTTATTCTCTGAACATTGACTCAGAAAACGCGTGTCTACCAACTCATGAATATCGCTTTTGTCTCCGCGACCGCGTTGTCTGCCTTCGTCAGACACCAACCAGTCTTCTGTACCGTACAGTACTACCAGATCCTCAACCAAATATTGAACAACAGAAGCTTCATGAAGCCGAAACGTTGCTGTGGCTCAAAGACTACTTTCAACTAGACGTCAACCTTGCTTCACTCTACGAAGAATGGGGTTCTCGAGATAAAGTCTTCTCGGAAATCAAAGACAGGTTCAGCGGCATTAGAATCTTGAGGCAGGATCCTTGGGAGAATCTCATCTCGTACGTTGCCCGCGCTGCGCGTCCCTCCGGAGCTGAACCAAAAGGCTAGATTTATCTGCTCTTCGAACAACAATATATCCCGAATCACAAAAATGGTCCAAAATTTGTCCAAGGAATATTCTCCTCCGCTGCTCTCTCTTTCTGTTCCTGATGGTTCAGGTGTTGAAGAAACATATCATCCTTTTCCTCCTCCTTCGGCTTTAGCGCACCCGGATGTCAGCGCACGTCTTCGGTCTCTCGGATTTGGATATCGTGCTGAGTTCATTCACCGGACTGCAAAGATGCTTGTCGAAACACATGGCAGTACCGTGCATCCGCGAGAGCAAGACGAACCTTCTGAGCAATGGCTTCGAACGCTTCAAGATATGAATACGGAGGATGCTCGCGCGGAACTTCTCAAGTTCGTTGGTGTCGGTCGTAAAGTGGCCGACTGTGTGCTCCTTATGAGCCTTGGCAAAGTATGATGTCCGGCTTTTTCAGCTGCTGACGCTGATCCTGACTTAGACAGACGTGGTCCCGGTAGACACCCATGTTCATCAGATCGCAATCAAGTACTATGGAATGAAGGCGTCTCCAAAGGGTAAAATGAACATGACACCCAAACTTTACGAAGAACTTTCCACAAAATTTGTACAAGTGTGGGGAGGATATGCAGGTTGGGCTCATTCAGTAAGTTGAATAAATTATGTCGCCCGATAATTTACCAGATATCAATAAATATGTAGGTTCTTTTCACTTCAGACTTGAAATCTTTTTCCCTTCATGGTCTACCTCCACCGATGTCTCCTCTTTCCAATCCGACGAAGAACCGGAAAAAACGAAGCCGTGAAATGACGGACTTGGTACCAACTTTGTCAACCCCACCTTCCACGTCCTCGTTATCGGATTCTTCAACTGCGACAGAATTTGCATGCAGTAAAAGTCCGGCGGAACGCGTCAAGAAAAGAGCCCGTAAATGACACCGGAACCGGTAGCTGGTATGTCTCAGTCCGTTATGTGCATTATGTATACGCGAATCTAATATTAACGAGTTCGTAGGCAGACAGACGTTGGTCCTCCCAAACGCTTAAACGCTTCTTTCCTCCTTGCGTTTACACATACGTAGAAAAAAATAACTGTACTTGGGTAACAAGATGAATTCGGATTTGCCAAGTTTCGCCTATGTCACGGCTATGACCTTTTCTGGCCCCTAGCCACAGGAACCAGTCGAAACGTTCCTTGTCTCATGATGTCGACAGGTCCATCAATAACTCGGATGGTGCTTCTTTCGGGCAGCAAGATGAAGTTGTACCTCTGAAGGCGCGCGATAGCAGCGGATAGTGGAGCTGAACATATTTCGGTACGGCACACAAGAACCCAGTTTTAGATGCCCATTCGCTATTTCAGGAGGTACTAAGTTCAATGATCGATGTTTTGGTTTCTGACTGATAAATGCCGGAGGCCAACTGTTGAGATCAATCTTGCCCGCTCTCTCTCTCATTTATAAAGCCCCCCGGCGGATCCTAGTTCATTATCCCAAACTCCCTCGATTCCGCGATGCGCATCCAATCAATCTTATCCCTGGTCTTCGTTTTCGCTGTAGCTGCTAATGCGCTTCCGGCAGTGGAACTGGTAAGTAACAACCATCGATGAAGGTCTTCGTCAATGCTCACTATCTTACGCTTCATAGCGTTCAGATACCGCGTCGATGGCCCGTGAGGAAGAGTCCGAAGTAATCGAATTGGAGGTAAGTTTTGTGCAATGAATTTTCTTCATCGATTAATTATGACCAATCCAATTCTGCGCAGAGATATTCTCCTGTGCCTCAGCGTGCTAACTCTCCCGACTGGAGACGAGAGCCACAGCGCGGTAACGCGCCCGATTGGAAACGAGACCCTCAGCGCGGTAACGCGCCCGATTGGAAACGAGAGCCCCAGCGTGGTAACGCACCCGATTGGAAACGAGACCCTCAACGCGGTAACGCACCTGACTGGAAACGAGAGCCCCAGCGCGGTAACGCGCCCGACTGGAAGCGAGTACCTCAGCGCGGTAACGCACCCGACTGGAAACGCGAAGCGGAGAGTAATCCTGTATAATTGCATTCCACCTCCTACATTTGGAATCTTCTCTTTCAATCGACTTTAACGAAGAGGGCATGGGTTGGATGGAGCGATATGTATCACTACCAGATTTCTCGTTCTCTTTGATGAAGAATTCAATGAAGAAGCTCTTCGGGCCCAGCTGCTTTGATGCTGTCGATCTTGCTAGTCGTCTTTGTTTTTTTCTGGGATTTCAGTACATCTTCATCTTCGGGTCGATCATGCAGTTGTCATTAGTATCCGGTATCCCCGTGTTCTTTTTTCATTGCTTTCCTTTTTCAGTTTTGTCGTGGCTATGTACAGTAAATGTGATGTCCACATTTTAGTGATTGTCGTGCCACTATAGGTCCCTGGTGTGTCGTCTTGCAGCTCCCATTAATGTAGATGGTGCACTATGGTGCAGTAATCCCTGTCGTGCCAATCCGATTGCAAGTATTGAGATACAGATCCCATTCAAATCGGAACCGAAGCCTTTTTTGCACTTTAGAAGCGGAATCAAGCTAGGAGTTTACTCAAGTGCTTCCTTCTGGCTTCTTCATGCTTCTCAAAACTTCCTCTGATGATAAGAACCTCGAGACGCCGACGCCGCGTCAGGTCCCATGCCGTGTACAACAGCGGTGCCGGGTTTTCTCTGCCAGAGTTGTTCTCTAGACTAAAGAACAGGATCTATCCGACCCCTCTAGTCCAAGAGCTTGCAAGTAATTATCATCAAGGTGGTGAACGACCTCAACATATGCTCCCATCACAACAGCTACACCTAGCAATACGCCTATATGCGTCGGCGACGGCTTGGACGGCTGTGCAAATCGTTTAATAATAACTTGATATTTTTCCAACGGTGACGGTGACTCGTGAGCTTTTCGAGTGCGTCCGCCCGACCTTTCTTCTCCTTATTCGCCTCCGGAGATCCTCTTGAACTCCTTGAATGTTCGCTCTGGTTTTTCCAGGTTTTTCCCTCATTTACGCCTTGGGGCCATTGAAGGAATAGTAAATGCTTCCGCAACTTCAACCCGTGGTAAAATTTAAGCACGGGCCCCGGCAGTTCCTCAATCTCAAAATGTATCACCCTACGTAGGAGGACCCCGGATAATGAGGACAAAGGTCGTACATAGAATTTAAGCAGCCGGCGCCTACTAAGCAAATTAGCGCTTGCTGAAATGATCATCGGGGAAGCTTCACAAAGTCTGCACCTAGCAGCGTGTCAGTGAGTACTGCTTTTATAATGCAGCTCAGCCAGGACAATTGTTCCACCTGCAGATATCGCTCTGGAAGAAATCCGAACACCTGTGAACACCCCACCGCCGCCAGAGGCTGTGAAATCGAACAGATTTTTACAAAAATTCTCGAGATTTATCCGAATCCCGTATGCCCAATTATCCGGGGTCCTTATGTAGGTCACTCTTCGTAACCCTCGAGTTATTGAATTTCGTTTCGCTTGCCCATTTTCCTGACGCCAGGGACGCCATACTGTGTTCTCCTTTTGTCATTGCTTTTCCAATCGGAATTTCAATACATCAGGTTTTACCCTTTGCTGCCCTTTACAATATCACTGCCTCGCATTGCTTTTACATATATAAGGGAGTCCGGGCCCTTGAATCGAATCGCCCCCCATTGCACCCCCCCTACATATCTCGGAGCTGGTCTCCTCCATCACTATCGACTAGTATGAAAACTCAAGCTCCTCAGTTCTACACTCCTCCAGGTCGCACTGGGAATATTAAGTCATGGATTCTTCGAATGGTTTTCGTTGTGGCACTAGCTTCTACGCTGCAATTGAGCACCGTTTATGCATCTCCCCTTCCCACTAATCCGGGCTCTGGATCTGGTACACCCGTGCATGCCAATAGCCCAGCTCCAGAATCCACAGGCGCCCCTGATCACGCTAGGTTAAACAAGGCATTGGATAAGTGGACCATGTTTGCGACGGGATCTACATTGATAGGCTTCGCGTATGCCAAACCGGTGAGCTCATTGTGTCTGGCAATCAAGTGGAAATTTTGATTTGATACCTGACCGATTTTTCAGGAAATCGCAGAGGAGCGCAAGGGCCAATTCACCAGCGCCAGCAAACTGATTCTTCCAAATCCTCTCTGGTCCCTGGCGACGGACGAATTGTATCTGTTACCGAAACTTGGTATGGTGAATCAGAACCCCAACAACGTGAGTGACATCGATACATCTGGCAATTAGGCGTTACTTACTTGAAATGAAAGGCTCATTGGAATGTAAGTCAAATTTCTTTCTATATCATCCCCGGGTGCTGACCTAGACCTTTTCACATGCAGTGTTTAGTCTATGCCAAGAAGTCAAAGATAGATGAAATGAAGTCTGACATGGTAAACAGCGCTTATCAACCTCGTTCATGCGCCTCACAAAATAATTGATCAAACCTCCACTGTCAGGTCTACGAAAGTCGCGAGGAACAATCCCCTCCGTACCCAGAACAACTTCCTCCGTCCCCAGGACAGCAACTCCCTCCCTACACGAGAACACCCATTCCGAACGTACCCCCTGCACAACCCGCGAATCTGCAAAATCCGATCGTCTTCTTCAAACAGGAGGCATTCCCCGGTACTGTTGCAATGCGAGTTCCCAAAAATAAGATCAAGGAATGGGAAATTGATGCAGTCTGCCACGAGAGTGAGTATCCACTCAACTTCGTCTCTATGTTCAACTCATTGTGGTTAAACATCATCTAGCTACAAAGGATCTTGTAAAATTGAAAGTTAGTTGGAATGAGTGGAAGTCGAGTATTCGCAATTGGCCCGAAGACGAGGACTTGGTGTAGTGTATCAAAGTGTTAGAGTCTGCCATGTACTCAAATTTACTCAAATATGCTCCCAAGGCTGATCAATACTTTTGACCTTTGCTCTACATTGATGTACTATGAACACTCTACTTCTGCCATTGCATTTCACCTATTTCCTGTTTCTTGCGTCCAGGCATACCATCATGATGTTTCTCTTTCGAGCTCATACCTGAACCCGGCTTCCCCAACGAATCATTTACTTCGGCGGACGTTGCGCCATTTATTGTTTGTGAAGCAGACGTGTGCGCCATACAGCTATGTTCAGCATTGGATAATGAAGCGTCTTTGTCCACGACGGTATCGAGAGTGATGGGAGCGCCGTGTTCAGGCTCTTGACCTGAGTAAAAGTCAATCACGTGGGCGTGAGTCACTCGTATTGCCAATACTTACCTTCTGGTCGACCGTCGACGATACCCTGGTTGGTTCGCTCAGAGTTTTGCTGTTTTAATACAGACATGATAACGATAGTTGTTTAGATTGCATCTGCAAGTTTGCTTAAATATTAGTTGAGAAAACTATGACATCTTCATTGAGCTAAGTTATGAGCATCCAAGTCATAAATTATGACGCATTGCGCCACATTCTGGGAGTGCTTAAATTTATCGTTGCTCGTGCCCTCTCGTGCCACATCATTACCTTTCGAGCAACTTGGTATAATCTACTCATACCATCACTACACCAATTCCTCTTCCTACAGGAACACCATTTTCCTCTTTCATTCCCGCTAACGGAGCTGTCCTCCAGTTGTACAGATAGAAATTCAAAAATCCATTTCCGACAGCGAACTAGGCAGAAGCAGGTTCATTGTCTATATATCGCAGCAGAATTTAAGGGACAAACTTACCCGAAGTTCTTTAAGGAAGAGACTGTTGTCCATCATCGTCAGCGCGTTGAAAACATCGAATTTGGCATTGTTGGCGACAATCAGCGCATCACCTATCAAGTGTTGTAATCGTTCCTTTAGAGTACTGTCTTCGTCTGCATTTGCGCCTGTATCTGAGGCATAATAGTGGAGATATGCCGCTTCGAGTACACCGTGTTTGGGGTGGTTGATAACCGTGGAAGGCAGAGAGTAGAAAGACATGTAATCAGATATCTTGTGGGTATCCTGATCCTAACTCGACCGTTGATTTCTTCGAAAAAAAGCGAACCAACCTTATAAGGCTCACCTCGACCACATAGGCCCATACAACCTGCCCCTCTCGTCTCCACTTGTCCCCGGTTCCGGCTTTTCCAGCTCCACTCAGAAACTGATGTTTGATCTCTTGGGCATCCATGACTGGAACCATGTCGAACCGTTCCATGTATCTTGCGTATAATTCTGTCACCTGCGGAATGTCCTTTTCCGTCATCTCGCGTATTCCAGGGAGTTGTGGTTTATTTGGCAGCTGGTTGAGACGAATCATTCGAGCCAAGGTCATATTTCGGGGCACGAAGGAAAACTGTATGTCGATCAATTTGGTGACATTGAGATTCCGATGTTGGTATCTAGTGTATGTGAGATGAAATGGATAACACGAAAAAAACAAATATTCCTCACTGTGTTGTTGAAACTGGAGTAGGGACTACTACTCCAGCGGTGTAGATGGCCTGGAAGATGCCTTTTAGATGGATTTGCCGTGTAACTTCCTTGATTAGAAGAGGCGCTAAACGTTTCGATCGTAATTTCTTGTGGACGCAGAGGTAGTTGATCTCTGCAGACATGAATTTGCTACAAAAATAAGTGAATGATAGATCCTTAGACGAGGTGAATACCTACTTTTTCCGAACGCGTAGAAGCATAGGTACTCCAGATATAAATCCGACCAGTTTTTTATTCGATTTGACTCGTACTCCAACGTGCCATTCCTTTCGGTAGCCAGGGACTTGTAGTGCCCTGATTCGAAGGGGTACATTAAGATTAAGGTTCAAGGTCTATAACCAAAGTAAAACATACCATTGTAAGAATTCGGTACTGTATTTGAAACGAAACGTAGCGTCACCGTCTTCCACGTAGTGGAGAGATAATAGTTCGTGCACTTCCGTAGCCTAGATCCAGGCATGAACAGTCATGTTCAAAGCTGAAAAAACACTCCATTAAATACCTGAGCGGGGTCGGTGATATCTATTATTGACCATTCGAAATCTTTCGGGAGAGGGTACGGCTCCTGGCGTACTTCATCTGCAGGCTTGGAAGGCTCGATATAACCATCTTCTTCGGGAGGGCCTTCTCCTGATCGTCGGATGAGCACGGAATTCGTGGTAAAGATCAAGGGTGGAATATAAATCACTCACCTAACTGAGGTACGGGTTGAGTTGACCAGAACTGCAGTAATCAACTATGAGATCGATAATCTCGGTGAAAGTCATAGCTACGACGAGCCTTGTGTTCTCCCATATCTTTCTTATTTAGTCCTCCAAGACCAGCCTTACCCTTCACGATCTCCATAATCTTCATATGCTCCAACACTTGCCTCACATTTTCCGCATTGGCCTGCTCGCTTCCTTCACCTCCTTCAGCTTTTACAGTGTCTAGCACTTGATCTACAAGAGCTTGTGGTATCGATTTTCCAGTCAAAGCATTGAGAGCTTTGGCGGCTTTAGACCTTTTCTTCTTCTTCTTCTTCGATGAAGAAGCTGTAGAGGAGGAAGGACCTTGTTGATGTTCCGCGTCATCGTGTTCATTTTCTACTGCTATGTTATCGTCAGAGTCATCTTGAGCATCGGAATCCTGTGTAGTGTCTATTATTTCTTCGATCTTTGACGTTGGAACCGACATTACTGTCGTAAGTAAGTATGTGGAGTCAAGGAGGCAAGGATCGGCTTCATCGGACCGTTGTATCAATTCAGAGCAGCGTCACGTATTCTGGCTATCTACTTGACATATATACAAGCAGTCTTGAAAAGGTTCATCCATAGGAAGGACTCGAGCACACTAGTCACTGTCTATTATCATAACATCATCATCATCATCCACACCCCAGTCAATTTCTGGGGACGGACTACGCTGCTTCTTCTTTCCTTTCTGTCCTTCAGAATTTCTCTGCTGGGGACGGGGTACCGGTGCTCCGCCGGCACCAACAGATCCTGATTCTCTCGGTGCACTACTGCCCAATGTCCGTCCAGCGCCAGCCCAAGAAGCAGAAGACTGTGGCGAAGATTCATCAGATGCCTTTGCCTTTCCCTTAGCAGAAGTTGAAGGTTGAGATCCTGTCGAGCGACCGTTTAGAGAACGTCCAGAGCCCGAGAATGCGACGGATCCCTGAAGACAATCATGAGATAAGAAGATTCACAGATCTCGAAAAACATACCTGGGTTACAGTCGGTGACGTGGGAGTGTCGTCAGTCGCAGGTGGTACATAAGGTGTTATATTGTAACCAAAGAATAGTTGTCCGAATGGTAAATTGAGAGCAGCAGGGACCTTGCTGTTATCTTCAAGCGTGTCGTTCGAGACAATCCGGCGATTACTAAATAGATCTTAGTGACGAAAGTCGAGCAGGTGAAAGCAAATAAACCTACTCGGTTCGAATAATCTTGCTACTTTCCGCCACCTGCTCCACTTTACGATGACTTATCCCCTTCCCTTTGGTTTTACGCCCAGCGAGCGTTTCACCCTTTCCTTTGAAACTCTCCCAGGTGTCACCGTCTTTGGAAACAACATTTTGTCCAGCAGTGGAACCCGCAAAGCCGCCGCTCAAGGAGGATCCAGGTCGTGAGGAGCCGGGAGAGACAGAGTTGATATCGATCTTGAACTTTGAAGCCATTGTAGGCGGAGGGGCAGCTTTTGGCTTCTCCGGTTCGACGTAACCCACAGGCGCTGCAAAATCGACCGATAGATCCGTGTCCAGGATGTCTATACCTCCTCCACCGGGGGAAGTCTCCATGACCAAGAGCCCAAACACGATAGAGTTGTAACATATTTCAATGATATCACCTTGGGTCAAAGTTGAAAAGTTGCGCAACTGATTCTCGAGCCTGGAAGGTGGCTCTGCGTTAGAATTGAATCACATGTAAGAAGCGTTGACTTACACTACTTTGTGATCAGAAATCTCCAAGAAATGTACAGATTGTGCTTGCAATTTGACCAACTTGCCCTTTGGCAACTCAGCACCAGTTATACGAATCGGATCACCTTCATTGAGTCTGAGTGTCCTCATCATCCAGTAAGGTAGGTAGGCCACGCCTTCTTCGGCGATGAACTCGAGAACACCTGCATGCGTTTCGGCAGCCGGATTCGATGGATTGCGTAGCTGGAATTGCCACGGCGATTGGAGATCCAAGGCCGTTAAGCGAGCCAGCGACGAAGGAGGCATTATAACTGTAACACGTCGTATGTCACGAATTGTGTATTCAGATACGATAAAGCTGACGCGTACTCTTGCCACCATATGAAACATTGGCCCGTTCTTTGCCAGGCATCATAGCAACACTATAGGCTTTGAGATATTCATTGTATGCTTTTGGAGGTGCTCGACCCATAGACGGGCCAAAGCCTTGGGCTAGTCCTCTGATGCCTCGTCAGTATTCCGATCTTTCATATGGGGGGATATCTTACCCTGCGAGTTGATTGAGTATTCCACCAGGCCCTTGATGATTGAACTGTAAAGAAATGTGAGCGAAAAAGATAACGATCAAGAGTTGTGAGCGTACAAAAGCCATGATTGTAGGAGAACAAAGTAATTAAAGTGCTTAGTACAGCTGAATAGTGAACGCGTAATGTTATAACAATCACGTTACTTTCACTCCTTCTACTTTTTCCTCATGGCATCCAGAGGTCCGGCTCCAGCCCAGCAGGGTGTAACGAAAACTCTTTCTGGATCCAATGCCACTTTTAATGACAAGGTGATGCGTGCTCGTAACAGGATAGGACTTTTTTTTGACGCGTTTAATAGGGTAAACCTATGGAGCTTAGATTGTCAAATATGGTCGCCGCAAAGGGTGCATTCATCTGTTATCATTTAAAGAATTTTGAGCCGATCTAGTTTTTCAGCGATTAGTGACGCTGTGCGGACTTCTCTGGGACCAAGAGGAATGGACAAGATGGTATGTATTGTCTTGATTGTTACATCTCTAATATCTTTAATTTACATCAACCTAGATCCAAACCGCTAAAGGCGAAACCATCATAACCAATGACGGTGCTACTATTCTGAAGAGCATACAAGCGCTACATCCCGCAGCCAAGATGGCAAGTACTCGTTACTTCATCCTTCACACCATCTGATTGTTTCAGATTAGCTCGTTGACCTATCGGCTGCTCAAGACGTAGAGGCGGGAGATGGCACGACCTCGGTTGTCGTCCTTGCCGGAAGTTTTCTTGGTGCTGCAGAAAAAATGCTCCAGAAAGGAATCCATCCTACTCTTGTAGCCGAGTCATTTCTCAAAGCTTCCGTAAAAGCTACGGAATATCTGACTGACATCTCAACTCCCGTGGACTTAAATGACAAACCCAGTCTTCTGCGTGCGGCGAGCACATCTCTCAATTCCAAGGTATGTACTCATGGACTCACCTGATCGATGCCTAAACAGCCCATAAATTTTCGTAGATCGTATCTCAGTACTCATCCACATTAGCACCCATCGCTGTCGCCGCCGTCACTCGTCTGGTAACACCAACGTCTTCGAATGTCGACCTTCGAGACATCCGTGTGGTCAAGAAAATTGGTGGCACAATCGAAGACACCGAGCTAGTTGAAGGGGTCGTACTCAATCAAAACGTTGTCACTGCAGCTGGTGGACCGACCCGGGTCGAAAAGGCCAAAATTGCCATCGCACAATTCCAATTATCTGCACCGAAACCGGATGTTGGTCTTTTTCTACTTGAAGCGACTTGTCTTCTACTGATTTGTTCAAAAGATGGATAACACCGTCGTTATCAATGATTATCGTCAGATGGACAAAGTCATCAAGGAGGGACGACAGTACCTGCTCAACATGTGCAAGAAAATCAAGAAAGCCAACTGCAACGTTCTTCTTCTCCAAAAATCCATTCTTCGTGATGCTGTTGATGACACCTCGCTTAATTTCTTGAAGCGGCTGAACATCTTGGTCGTAAAGGACGTTGAACGTGACGAGATTGAGTTTTTGTCAAAGAGCTTGGGCTGCAAGCCAATTGCGGACATCGAGGCCTTCACCGAAGATAAACTTGGTTACGCAGACCTTGTTGAGGAGACTTCTGCAGATGAAGTGAAGGTCGTGAAGATTACTGGTATCAAAAATCGAGGTCGAACTGTAAGTATTCTGGCGATGGGAAGCAACAATCTGGTAGTAGAGGAGTGCGAGCGTAGTTTACATGATGCTCTCTGTGTCGTTCGGTGTTTGGTCAAGAAACGGTAAGTCACTCTGTGTCTTGCATTTGTAGGCTTTCTCATCTTTCTATAGGGCACTGATTGGCGGTGGTGGTGCGCCAGAAATCCATGTGTCTAGGATGCTCTCACAGTATGCACAATCACTCAAGGGCATGGAAGCCTACTGTTTCCAGGCATATGCAGATGCCCTAGAGGTGATTCCGACGACGCTCGCTGAAAATGCTGGCCTCAATCCTATCGCAATCGTAACTGAACTACGGAATCGCCATGCTCTCGGTGAGAGGACGGCGGGTATCAATGTTAGAAAGGTGCGCATCAACCTTGTGTGTTATTAGGAACAACAAATTAACTCCTTTCGTAGGGTCTCATATCCAATATTTTGGAGGAAGATGTAGTGCAGCCTCTACTCGTTTCCACTAGTGCGGTTGAACTTGCCACAGAGACAGTATGTCTTCTGCTTAAAATTGACGACTATGTGCAAAGTCGATGAACAAAGTTGTACAAATTACTTGGCTCACTTCGTGTGCAAAATAGATAAATTACGCAAGTGAGATGCGATGCAATGTATTGGCAGAATAACAACGGTCGTATACTTTACAGCTACTTTCGTATGGCGGTGGGGTGCACATAAGACCGCGTGGTGTTCAAAATTACGCGTCGGTGAAATTTAGAGTAGAATAGAGTGACAGAGGTACAATGATAGCAATGCAAAACAGGAAGTGGTTTTGGTGGAGAAGTAAGTTCACCCATGTTTAGGCAAGCTGTCAATATAGTTGGCAACCAGGTCGAAGAAAGTCCAAAGGAGACCGTGGGTAGTGATGCTACGCACAGCACTCACACCCAAGCCACGGTAAATACGAGCGACGCCAGCGAGGAAGGGTTTTGGTTTATTGGGATCCGGACCTGAGTTTGGTTAATATTACGATGTCCATATATGTACGCTGATACAATACCTCGAATAAGTCGATGAAAAGTTTCGAATGGACCTCTGTATCTTTCACCAGCCAGAGCTCGTTGCTGTACTTTAGTTTTGACCCTAAAAATATATGCCTGTTAGTACAATATATCCGGAATGGATCAATCGAAGATTATTACACGTCGAGCGGATATATAAGAGCCCAGGAAGTGACCTATCGAGGAAGATGCGTTCTAGTTTCAACGTAGGGAGCATAGGAAACGATGTACTAACCCCGGCGAACGAGCCACAAACAAACGGTGCTAATGAAACGGGGATGGGAAGCCCTGCTGGAATAGGTCCTTGTTCACCGGACCTTTGTCTGCCCAGGAGATACCGCATGCCATCGTATTCGAGGAAATAAAGCATAGTCCCAGTAGTATCGCGAGCTGAAACAGATATTTACATTCGAATGAGTGACGACCGTGAATAATTGCAATGACTCACTGAAATGTAGTCTGAACCCAGTATAGAGACCTGCAATTCCACTCGTTCTGAATATGTCCCTCACAGCTTCAAAGGTCCCTGGAGCTCTTGAGAGATGAATACCTTTGCTGCTCGCAATAGTATATTCCAATTGGCGTCTGACTTTGACAAGTTCGAAAGCTATTGTCGGAAGAATGAAATTTCACAGAGTGAAAGACACCGAAATTCTTACGGGTACTTCCAACGGAGATGAGGGCTCCAGACATAGCGCCACTTATCCCTATAACGTGCTGTTAAACTACGCCATTTCGAAGTACTTTGCAATAAGCTCACCGCCAATGATCGAAACATCAACTATACTGTCTCGAACAAGCCATTCGCGTTTCTTGAAATAGTCTTTCGTCGAATTGTAGATTGTAAAACTTGCGGCGCCTACTCTGAAATATCAGATCGCGCAAGGTAAGAAAAAGGGGCCAAGTACGCACGAACGAATGATATTGTCAGAAGGGGGATCGCCAAACCTCGGTAAAAGCCAGAGATGCCTTCATCACGATAGACGGTTAAAGCGAGTCGAGGTACAGATATCGGTGTTTTGGTTGTTTGCAGCCTTGATTTGAGTGAATCCAGCTAAAGCCATACAGCTCAATACCCAGCATATGATGTAGGAGTTTTACAAACTTACGGGATAGCCTGCGAATGTAGAGATGCAGCTAGCAGACAATGCGGTCACGACCGCCTTATTTCCTGCAACAAAAAACTTGCGGATGGAACATAAAGGAGTAATAGAGAGCACCGTACGCCCAAGGAAGTCATTGAACGCCGTCGAGTACACCGGATCAGACGTTCTGAAAAAAAAAGCGCGTCCAAATGTTGGTCAATGCTTTAAAGAACCCACACATACCTTTTTCCATCCATATAGCGTGCTGGCTGGGCTTGCGCTCAGTCCAGTATCATTCCCTGGCGTGTAACGCACGACTGACTGAAATCGACAACTATACGAGATCAGTGTATGTTGGAGTAAATGGTATAAAGGAAGGAAGAACTCCACCACGCCTTTCGGCAACTTCCGGGAACGCGGAACGTCCTATCATCTATGTAATTCGACGTAACATTCTTCAGATACATATATCTTCTATTCGTATTGGTATACACCAAATGTAACACGAGTTTACAGGCTACTATACCGTGAAGACTATCAAAAACCCCCCATACGTTTCTTTGCAGGTTTTTTCTTACCCACCGCAGTTGGTCGACCTCCGAATGGTCCTGGTAGCACTTGCGTACTTGTCATCAGAACCTGGGATTCCACTTCTGTAGGCTCTGTCATCTGACTTTGGACGCCTGAGACGCGGAGAGGAAGAGCCAATGGCTGATTTACAGGCAAAATGGCGATAGATGGAGGCATCTGTGATTGAGACAGAGAACTGGGAAGTAAAGTTGTTTGGGATTGAACAGGCTGCACCCTCAATTTTGGCGTCGTCTCCAAATTAGGTTCCGCTTTAACGTCGTACGTATTGTTGTAGATGTATTTATCTGGGTCAACTCCAACATCCCAGTCTTCTAAAAGTAGACCAACCCCAAACGGAAAGTTGACTTTGTCTTCCTGTTGTTCTTCCCTTGAATAATGGTCACGTCTCGGCATTGGTTGTAAGTAGTGAAAGTGGACGGTAGCGGAAGGGCCCGAAGCTTCGGTACAATCACCTGTTGGAGTACGCGGAAATTGTGTGAATCGTTGGGTGGAAAATATATCTTTGGACAAGGTGAGGTCAAGAGCCAGCTGTTCACGAGCCTTGTTTTGTCTCCTCGAGGCTTGAATGGGATGATCAGGACTTAAGGACAAGTCGAAAGACCGGAAACGTTCTGCAATTGAGCGTATGTTTCCAACGGTGCTCTCGTCGAAGTGATTCATTATGGGAGCGATGTCAGAGTACCAAGAAACGCCATCCATCAAACTTTGAACAGGCAGCCGATCTTGCAGCAGAATTCGATATCCTCTTGTTGAATTAAAGACAGTTTCAGTCAAGAAATCGGCACGAGAGGTATGTCCAGGCTCATCACCCGTTCGAAACAAGATGTCATATCTAACCCTAAATTGAACGCATTTATAAGGAGTCCAATGAAGGTAGCTCACGTCGTCAAAACCTGTTCAATCGGTGTATCTTGTTGCCAAAAGGAGGGTAATTGCTCGAGCAGATCATAAACAGCCTCTGAGTTTTTCTCCTCCTGTGTATCTATAGAAACTATACTGGGAAAAAGTTCTAACGGGAGGGTGTTTACGAGCGATCAAAAATTCCGACGAATTTTGGAAGACTCACGCTCATATGCAGGTCGTAAATTCGTTTGACTAAATTCCCGGGCTCCTGCAGGACCGAGATCTGGACGCATCGCCGGAATGTCATTTGTTCTGGAGGGAAAAAACTGGGTCGCAGCAAAAGAGGATGTGATATCATTGCCACTTTGCTTCAAGTCAACACAAGTGAGACGACCTCGTTCGGAAATTCGGAACATTTTGTATTGGTCTCCCATATTGACATAGGCATCCCCAGAGAAACGATTCTCACGTGTATTGACTGAAAAAGAATAGGGAGCATTGTCTGCATGCAAAAGCTGCTCGGTTGAACGAGACACGTCGTATACAGTGATGAGTTTATTCTTACGACTCGTCATTAGGGAATGATGGACTAGGGTACGATGTTTAGACGAGAAAGTAGAAACTGTTTCGAGTCAACTCACTACCACGTATTATCACAGTACGCAAAGCTAAGGTACGATCGTAGTTGCGTCCATGTTTTATTCCAAGGAGGGGCTTTCCTGCAAATCGACGATCCAACCATAGTATTCTATCCGTAGAGACGAGTGGAATCAGATAACTATCCTCTGAATCTTCAATCCAAGTCAGCTTTTCGCCTGTAGTTGTGTCAATACCAAGAAGGTTCAATGCCACACCGTCTGTCTTTTCTAACATGAGACTGCGTTTTGAAGAGTGAAAGAAGGACTAACTCTGAAATCTAATTCTTGAACAATTTTACTTGAAGAGAGTAGACAGCCATCCTCATTGTCTCCAGCCACTGCTAAACGCCAGTACTTATCCGCACTATCATAGTTTTTGATCCCATGGTAAGCGGTGCGTCTTAAAACATAGCCATAAGCTTGAGCGATTCCAGAGATAACTTCAGTTGCGACTGACAATTGTCCGTTTTCTATGCCACTCTTGTAAAGACGGCCTTCTTCATTGACAAAAAGTACGTCGGACTGCTTCGAGTGGAATTTGATATCGACAGATGAACGCTCTCCGGTATCATCTCGTGTAATGTTAGACAGCTCTGTGAAGTTCGCCTGTGGGAAATCAGGAGTGTAGCGCGCGCGAAGTAATGTTGTAGAACCCATCGTTCGGACAGCTAGAAACATGTTTGGGCTGTTGGCCAGGATCTGAGAGGACACCAACTGTAGCACAGGCGTCGTAAATGACTTGACCGTCTCGCTAGAGGCCTGAAAAGACATGTTGTTGTCTCCCAGGCCGTTAAGGGAGTAAATACCTAAGTGCTAAACTCAGCAAGAATGGTATTAACCTCGATAAGGTAAACGGACTCAGATCAGACCCAGTAACACCCATAGGAAACGCCAAAAACTTAGGCGTATCCGGAAGATTTGGCATGTACAGCAATTCAAGTACGTTTCTGGAAAAAGGGTCATACTGCTCCAAGTCGCGAGTGAACTGTGCATCCGTAGATAGCTCCTCCCTAACCAACTCCGCGGCGATCTCAATGTCGGGAAAGTACGTTCGAAGAAAATTAGCCTGATTCATCGTTATAAGTGGATGACAGTCGAGATAATAGAAAATGGCGCACCCCTTGTTCAGCACGATGTACGATAGATGTCGATGGAACATGCACTGGAGGTGGGCGAGTTGGTCCAAATACTTCAACAGAATCTCCCGGCGTGAGTTTTGGACCTGGGCAAGGTTTCAAATGTGAAGGGCCGTTAGTGGCATATTTGATGCACATACCTCCTCGACTACGAAGAGGTGAAATCCACTCCAGATTTGTTTTGTTTTCAATCAGTGTAACAGCTTCGAGACGACCGAGCTCTAGGTAGGATGTGCCAGAAGGCAAAGCTTTCCCCTTGCCCTTTCCAACACGCCTAAATTTGTCTTGTACATGGCTTTGCTTATCTTCAGGCCAAAATTCCATTCCATCGGATGTGTGGATGTTAGGGAAGAGATTTGAGCATGGACTAAATAATAAGTGAGAGACCTACCCAGACCCGTAGGAGATTTGGACCTTAACCCTAAAATATCTCTCTTCCCTTCAGTCGAGCACGCTCTGACTTGGCTCTGACGATGCTCAGGCTATGGACGTTGAAACAGAAGCCACATCGTAACTTGATTCTCAAATGCCTTCATAGCTCATCCAACGTAGCGGCCTCGACTTCCTTCGTCTCCTCAAACGCGCCTTCACCGCCTACTAAATGGACTCCCGACTCAATACGGACAGGGCTTATTGCACGTAAACGAGGGATGACTGCGTTATGGAATGATCAGGGCGCTCGACTACCAGTTACTGTCCTTCAAGTAAGTGTGTTTTCACATTGTATAAATTCCCCCAAAATAATCCAGCTGTAGTTAGAAAATTGCCAAGTTACAGCCAATATTGTAACCACTCGTCAGGACAAGTCGGAATACCACGCTGTTCAGGTCGCCGCTTCAGACAAGCCGTTGAAAAGAACGACAAGACAAATGCAAGGTCATTTCCGGAAAGCGAAAGTCAACCCGAAACGTATCGTGAAGGAGTTCTCAATTACATCAGATGCTCATGTTCCAATTGGTATGTGTTCTGAAAGCGTTTAAAGCAGTTACTAACACCGGCGTAGGGACCACTTTTTCAGCGATACATTTCGTGCCCGGGCAGTATGTTGATGTCATTGCGAAATCGTACGTGGTATATACCTATGCGTTTCACTCTTGCCTCTCATACCTGTACTTCATATTCTAGCATCGGAAAGGGCTTCCAAGGTGGAATGAAGCGTTGGAACTTTAAAGGTCTGAGAGCTAGCCATGGTGTTTCCGTTTCACATCGTTCTGCTGGTGCTACTGGTGCACATCAAGTGCGTTGTATCATTTTAACTTGTTGGAGAAACCTCCTTTAACCCTTTGCCTCACGCAGGACCCTGGAAGGATTTGGCCTGGGAAAAAAATGGCTGCTCGCATGGGCGGTCAACGTATCACAACGCAGAACTTGGCAGTTGTTCGAGTGGATACTAGCCTCAACCTTATATATCTGCGAGGAGCTGTTCCTGGCGTCGACGATGCGCAGGTCATGATTCGCGATGCCAAGAAGCTTGCTGCTGTGGGCCGTCACAATCAGGCAAAAGGATTGTACGAGAAGGTTCTGCCTAAAGGAGTGGACGATTTACCGTTCCCTGCTGGAACTTTAGAGATGGCTAAGACCCTACCGTCAATAATTGAAGCACCTGCGTATAGAGTTAGTCCCTTTGTACCTCGGGAATAAATATGTGCACCTACATGCTCTGCTAATTTCACATTGTACTTCACATAAAATCAGTACCTTTACTGACAGATAAAATCGGTTTATCATGCTGAAGTACTTAAATGTCGAAAAAAAGTTTCATTCGGAAAACGATTACATAGTATGCTATCGCGGTTTTGATTGAAGAATACGCCATTGCAGGAGATTGCAGAGCATTGTTAATGAGCCCGAAGTACAAAGGCCGCATCCACGGTAAAATTCGCAAATTGTTGTAAAACATAATTGAAAAGCGGATATACAGTACTTAGACCCTGAAAAATTAAAATGTAATCACCACTTTCGAAAAACCAAACAGGATGACTGGTATTTTTGTACGACATAATGCTACAATAATGATAGGTATCGATATAAATATATACAGGAGTTTTGAGTTGCACAATTGGTAGTACAAGAGGGTATAAATAAGCCAGCATTTGCATACGTATGAAGTCCATTCTTCCAGAGCGAGATTTAACACGAACACGAAGTCTGATTGTGAATAAGGGTTATAATTGCTTCCTCGCCGTTGAGCATCAGCCTAATGACTGCCCGGGTTTTACATGTTACCGACGAATTTTTTTGTGGCTTTGAAACTTTGACGTGTCAGAAAAGCGACCTTTTTGGCAGTTTTCTGGGAAGAAGCTTTTGACGCAGGGAGTATTTGCGCGGTCATTTTCGACGTGGGTGTAACGATACTGTCTTTGAAAGTATGCGAGACAATGTGCGACGAGGAAACTATGCGACGAGCTATTGGTTTCATTGGACGAGTAAGATCTTTCGAAGTCGGAAGAACAACGGTGGTATTCATAAAGGAGATACTGGGGCGGTGAGCTTGTTTAGCTTGGGGCACTAACAAAATAAGCAATCAGTACAGAGTTGAACGCAGTCAAAAAGTTTACTAACGGGCAGTATCTTCAGACGAGTGTGCAGGTGAGGTAGATGAAGTATTTCCTTCCACCAGGGTAGAGGTAGTAGATTCAGTCGATGATTTGGTTTCGATTGAACTTATAGAAGGGGCGAGTCGTAGTCGATGACTGGAGACCCGTCTCCTTTCAGGCATGGGAGGCGCAGCAGATGGATGAATCAAGATCACTATCGTGGAAAGGATTCCCTATAACAGCGTCAATCGATGCCAGCCAATGACGATAAAACGATTGAAACTTACAACGACGACGGCGACATTCGAATAGATCAAGCACCAGATTTGGGCATATAGAGTAGCATTGGTAGAGGTGATTGTAGACATCGTTGATATGATATGAGATGAAGATAGTTTGAGGAAGATGGACATTGCACGTCGATATTTATATAAAAAATATTGTCTGAGACAGTAGCATTCGAGGGGGCATGAAGGGGTAGCCTCAAGCAGGGGCTGAAATTTGATAGTGAAGTTGTTAGACGCTTGATTTTCCGCATATCCCAAGGAAGAGCTTCGCAGAGTATTCTTGACCTATGGCATGGGTATGGTAGAGAATTGTTGGCAGGAATATTGAGATCTTGAGATAATCGAATCTAGATTCCAGAACGGGAGTTAGCTAAAATCAACGATCGGTTGTAGTCTAATCACATGATAGGTGTGTCAGCACTATATTCCCACGGCCACTGTCCCAGTCTCACTGCCATTTAGTGTTCCAGGTCGACTTAGAATGATGGTGGTCGAAACATTTTTCTGGGAAGAAACATGACGTATCAACCAAAACATTCACAATATGCGCCTGGCAGAGTCAGTGATATGCTTCACACATTGAGGCAAGTCACCAACTTATACTTGATACAGTCATCTCACTGACAACTCCGCAGAGGGGAGCAATTTCGACACTCTCAGAATCTCAATCGCTCTAATGACTCATTGAGTGCTATTAATGCTCAAAACGCTCTCACTACTCGACTGCTCAATCTTGATTACTCTTCCCAAGAAACGTCTGCTGCACAACAACAGATCAACTTTCCGAGAACTTCCAATGGATATTCAGGTCCTTCTCCGCCGAAAAGCTGGATAAAACCCTTTACAATAGGAGGAGATGACCGAAATTCTCCTTCCTGGCGGTCAGAAGCACTGTCTTTGATTTTTCATAAACGACCTTCGTCACAGAAATTCACACTGAACATTTTGTCTCTGACTCAATTATGTCTTGCTAAATTACTCTCAGAATGTTCTTCTCCGGAGTCCATCGAAGATATTACACCTTGTCTTCCGGCGCATTTACGCCTGGAACTCGTACGGTACGCGGCTATCCACCATCCCCTGTCCAAACCCAAGCTGCGTGCTTTGCTTTCATCAGAAGGTCACGTCAATGGCGAGCTCCTCGTCACTGGGCCGTCCGTGTCTCTTCATGCCGATCATTTTTTGCAGTCCAAGGCTCAGGAGCGCGAACATTGGGATGCTGAAGATCAGACGACTCCCAGTGGCTTGCAGTGTTTGATTGTCCTATCAACTCGTCTATCTGTGTCGACGGTCTCGACTTTCCCACTGACAATAACTCACCTGGCCTTGATAAACCTCGAGCATCCGATATCTCTGCACCGGCTACCTGTCCATTGCCCATCCCTAATCGTACTAGACCTTTCCTATAACTTGTGGCTCACTGTCATGTCATCCGACACTTCAAAGAGTATTGACAGGATCGATTGGGAACGATGGACCCAGCTTCAGGTTTTAGGATGGAAAGAATGTTATATTCCGGAAGGAATGCTCACTAGATTGAACAAAGGAAGATGGGACGACGTAGAAGTTGTACTCGGATAATACTTGTTATAACAAATGATAGATACGTATGTGTGTACAATGGAACAGTACAAACAATAAATTACCTGTGTTGGATAAAATGCTATGAATTGGTAATTGTTACTACACTGATATACAAGGCGAAAGTGATGCCGAATCGAAATTTAACTTGTGCTAACGAACTCTTGAAGGTTGAAGGAGGGCCATATCTAGACGTATTTTCGATTAGCCTGACCACAAAATGTCAATTCCACAACTGACCTCCTGTACCTCGCCCTTTGAATTGGATGTAGTTTTAGCAACAGTAGAGGGATTAATCATGCCAGGAGGAGGTTTTACACCAAGCTTGTTGAGTATATCCGAGATCGTGGATATGTATCTGGCGTACAGTTCCAGGTATGATATAACAGGGCGCTTTACATGATCTGCCGCCAAAAAATCATATACCATAACTAATCGTTCGACGCGCAGACTAGACTTACAAAGTATGCCATAGTCAATTTGATCTGCGACGGCCTCCCGTCTCTCTTGAGCGAGGTACTCGGATACTGGGCTGTCTTCCGGTACATGGTATGCGAGTAAGCCAGTGACAGATTCTAGTTCCTTCATGTATCGCGAGATGTCTTCTTCGGACGGCAGCATCTTCACAACAGCGTATAGTTTCTGTGCGTTATTCAATAATGCCGTCTGTTGATCAATCGTATCTAGAGGAACTTTGAATGAGGGTGGGGAGGAGGGTGACTCGGAAGTAGTGTAATCAGGAGGACACGCCAAGGGAGTTGTTCGGCAGGCCTCTATAAACGCTTGTATCCGTAGATTCAACACAAGATGAGAAGAATAGACACTGTTGGGGGCGAGATAGTCCATCTTGCTCGACGAAACCAGCGTGTCTTCGAATCGCAGTGAAGACGATAAGGAGAGAACTTCAGGGAAGTACTTGTTCAGGAGCATGATAGCTTCATCTATCCGACCGCACCGCACTTCCGTCCGTATTTCTAAATCAAGGAGTTAGGAATTGACACTGTTCTGCAGATACGTACTTCAATCTTGCTCACGCTTTCGTAGTTCTGCCTGCTTCAAACTTGATTCCAGTGACTCCGAGAGGTTTGGACTGAGTGTAGAGGCCATTTGAGGTTGCACAACTTCGTCTCCATCGACGTCGATGTGTCGAATGGCGCTGTCGCGCACGAAGGCTCGAACGGTGTTGGAGTATCCGTTGTGTGCCAAGTAATCGACAATTAGTGAACGCTGTAAATTGTATGCGTGCGTGTGTTAATCCTTCTATCAAGTATACGGAGATAGCACATTCCAAGATATAGACAACGCACCAGTTGGATTGGCGTGGCTTGAAGCATGTCTGGTCGTGATGACATTGTGGATGTTCAGCGGAAAGAAGAGCTGAGCACTGTAAGCGCTCAATACCGTGTGACCAGAACGATAATAATCTCTTTCTTTAGAACTTCAACGACGGTTTACTTCAATTCATTGCTTCTAATGGTGATATATGAATCTAATATCTGTCCCGCCTGAGGCTTGATACGGCCATTAACATGTTTCTCACTAGCTGCTTCTTTACGTGGAACTGTTTTATTTAATACTTACTAATACCACTGGGGATGTTTTCCTTTTGGTGTGCTTGCTCTTCCCGGGTTCTTCAAGTGCATCCTTACAGGGCTCATGCCATGATACCCACACACACATGCTTGTTCAGGTGTACACTACGGTGCGTGTACATTCATCGCAAAACTAGTCAAAAACTAATCCCTCACATTTTTTCTGATTCACACTAGAGTTCCGCCTCATTCCACCTGAGCAAGGTACATCCATACCACTGCAATCATTCAGTTCGATCTCAATTTAGACGTCGCTACCATTTTCTGTGCTCTCACTTGCCTATCTCTATCCGGGATCTTCCTGTCATTTTCCGAATTAAGTAGGTTCAAGAATCAACACTGGCTCAACTTCCGCGTGCCGCTAATCCGCTTTCATTCCCTCTTTGTTCTGGTGTTCTAGAAGTTCAACGAACATGTGGAGGCGTCATCGTCTACAGAACCGACCTGGCTTTTGAATTTCTGCGACTATACGCGGACGCTTGGGATGCAATCGATAAATTAACGTGCTGTGGGTGGACCGGAATGTGGACCACGGAAGCCGAGTGCCAGTGGATAGTCTCGTAAAAACAGTACTCATCTTGCATGCATGCAATTTTCAGATAAATGGGAATAATATGGCAGGATCATTTTCTGCCGATTCCTCTAGTACTTAATACCGCCAAAAATCAACCAAAATTTTACTTTATCACCCATCCATTCGACGTTGGAACAGACTAGGAAGGAATCTCTCTCGTCTCTCGAATGGCTACCCAATTACGCAGCCTTCTGAGCATTATTCAGAAATCTATCGATGATATTGAAGCCGAATTCGTGAAACATGGATCTGAATTTCCGTCTATCGATGAACCGCCCAGTGAATGCGACGCTATTCGCTTGCAGCCCAGTGTTCAAGCAGCGACTGCACTGTTGACATCTGCGGCCTATCAGCTCATCGCGACTGCTCAGCTTCCGCCATCGTATATCTTCAATAGTCTTTTCGGGGTAACTTTTCTTATTCCGAGCATTTGATTTATACTCATGGCGGCTATCACAGTATTACTTACCCTCTGCTCTTAGAGCAGCAATGGAGACCAACATCGTGGAGATTCTTCGAGAGGCGGGGCCTCAGGTGAGTGATTCGTCACACCTGGTTCGATATCCTCTACCATGCTCATGCTCCCATAGGGAATGCATGTGAAGGACATTGCAAAGAAAGCCCAGGTTGATCCTACCAAACTTTGTATATAGTTCTTCTCCTTTCAACCCACTCGATCTATTCTGACTTCTTTTTTTACTCTGAAGCTAGTATCCTGTGCTATCTGGCCACCCATCACATTTTCCGGGAAATAGGACCCGACATCTACGTAAACAATCGTCTTTCTTCTGTATGGGACACAGAAAAGTCACTCGAGGAGATAAAAGAAAGGCGAGTCCTTACAGGGATGGTAATCTCAAAGTTTCTGACAACTTGCCGCAGTCCTATGACGAAGTTTAATGGCACCAATGGTATCGCGGCTTTGATAGGCCATTGGTAGGTTCATTCCAACGTGAAGTAGACTAATTCCAAGTGATTGACAAGTTTGCCAACAGTGCCGACGAAGATTACAAAGGAGCAGGACAAATAGCGGACCATATCATGGCCCCCGAGACTGCTTTTGAAGATACCCCCGAGCGCTCTCCTTTGATGACCGCACTCGGTTACGACAAAGGAAGTATGTGGTCTTGGTTCGAGGAACCCTCGAACGAGATGCGTCTGCGCCGGTTCGGAATCGCCATGAACGGAGTTAACAGCCTACAACCGCCCGATGCTATTCTCAAAGGTGATTTTCCAGGAGTGTTCGCCCACGCATTTGCTGACCACACGATCAGGCTTTGATTGGGCTTCTCTACCGCAGGGAAGTGTCATTGTCGATGTCGGAGGGGGCATTGGTGTTTCTTCTATCAGCATCGCCCGCGCGTTCGACCACCTGAAATGTATTGTTCAGGATCGGGCAATGGTCCTCAAGCTTGGTACAGAGGTATATCCAACTCTTCACATAGGATGCGTCGGAACTGAACAATAGAACTAGCATTGTCAAAAACTACTTCCAGCTGCATTGGAATCCGGGAAGATTGAATACCACGGTGCGTTCACTATAAGCCCGCGTCATGTATTCCCGCTTATCTCTTATTTACAGAGCACAACTTCTTTGACACTCAGCCTCAAACCTCTGCCACCGTGTTCTTGCTGAAGCAAATTACTCACGACTGGTCCGACCGTTACGTTGTTCAAATACTTCAGAGACTTCGTGATGCTGCAACTCCAACAACCACATTGGTCATTGTGGACACCATTATTGTCCATCCCTGTCCCTCTCCTCCCTCTGACATACCTGGTGCGAATCTGGTTCCTCCCCCTTCACCTCTATTAGCAAATCTAGGTGTTGCCAACGCCTCCACACATTTTGCCGATTTATCCATGTTTGTCCATTTCAACGCTCAGGAGAGGACCCTGGTGCACATGGTTGAGCTACTGGCTAAAACTGGTTGGAAGGTGATTCGTGTTTATAGATCTGATGATTCGGGAGGATACCTTCCTCAAATTGTTGCGACCCCAGTTACGATTCCTGCCTCAACGAAAGAATAATTACCTTTGTATCACTTTGAAGTTCATTGTACAGTACATGCATCATGAAACGTATTGCCTTTACAGACCTTGAACGTGACCTGGAAGACATTACAAGTTCAACATTGAGTAAGTAGAGTGTTCCAGTTGGTACGAGAGTTTTTCTCCAGCGCATCGACCAAGCGTTAACTGACGGATCTCTTTACGAGGGCCGAGCGTATTATGATGAATTATGAATTCATTCATAACACTCAGAATTCCTTCCATTTTGTATGTGATACACTTTTTCGAACTTGAACTTCAATCACAAACCGTTCAAAGGGAATCAAAGCGCGATCGTGTCCTTGTCAGGGAAAAAATTCAACCGTTGTTCCGGCGGTAACGTTGCTTCTATTCTAAAAACGAGATGTCGGTAGGAATTTACTTCTTTGCAGCTGATCATATTCTGGGCTATGTTTAACGACTTCATTTCCTCCGTTCCACTCATTCACCGCAAAATCTATGACTGCGTTAGGAAAGACGTCTGTGAGCTCGTTATCGAGTTATTAAGAGTACATGGAAGTCGACGTGTGGAAGTATCATTGAACGTTCCTGATTCAAAACCGGTGTTTTTAGAATTTCATTCTACCGCATAAACAGATGAACAAAGGTGATGCAGAGTTTTGACAAACAAAGTGGAAAGAAAATAAACAAAGCACTAGAGCTATAAATTAAGCTGAAGGCCTTGCAAGAAATCACGCCTAGGATGAACGAGACAGATGTACATTCCGAAGAAAATGTGTAGAGAAGAAGATACCCACAATGGATAGAACAATGAACACAGTTCCCTAGATATCCATGATCAATTGAAAGGAAAGGAAGGATGCCCGCAGCAAGTATAAATAGATCAAGAGTATATATGAAAGCGAATCTTACAAGGAATAGTCGTGAGCAAGGAAGTGGACGATCGTATGTTTTCCTGGGAAGCGTAGAAATCCAGTTCAGTTCCAGAAATGTAGAAGTTACAAGCACTAGTGTCCAGACACAGGATCAGGTGGACGTGTGCCTGTAGAGTGGCGTCTTCGTAACGATCCTTTAGATGAGCCAGATGACGAGAATCGTTCGGCGAAACCACCGAGTAACCTTTGTAAGAACGGTTTTTTAATACTCCCAGTGGGCGAAATGGGAGTCGTAGGAGATTGTGTCGTGGTAGTTGCAGTGTAAAGCGTATCTGGTGAACGCTAATACATCCAAAATGAAAAAGAATACTAGAAATTAATTGCCAAGCCGTTGGTAGAACAAAGAAGTACGTACCAGAACATGAACCTTTTGCCTCGCAGTTGGGAGAACGTAATATGTACTACCCGAACCATGGCTGCCCGTTGGGGATGGGGGACGCGGACGATGATGATGGGGATGCCGATAGTGTTCTGAGGGTGGATTGGGTGGATATTCCTGCTCGAGAGGTAAAGAGCGGGATCGATCACGTCCATGTCTTCTTGACGTGGTATCTTTACTCTTACTACTTTTGCCACTTTTCGCACTACCGACACTTCTGTCTCTATGATGTGAAGAAGAATGCCGCAACTCTGACGATCGCTTATGGTGGTGGACTCTTTCTTCCTGTGGAGCATAGCTGCCATGTACCGATGGGTAACCTGCATTAGCTATCTGAGCTTGGGCAGGAGGTACCGAGTGACTGTAAAAGATGCGATTCGGGCCTGCCGTAGGGCGATAGGAAAGAATGGCTGGAGGGTGATAGTTTGTACGAGAATTATTGGAAGGGGCATAAACGATAGAAGGTGGATTATGCTTGAAGTGCTCGCGAGAAGGAGGCATCATCGGTCCTGTCCTGACTGCATTTGTATATGGGTGCCAGGGAGCAGGAGCAGGTTGCGTCCGGGCAAATCCTGCGTAAGGACCAGGGGACTGTAACAAAGGTATGACAGGAGGCGACATCTCCGTCTGCATCTGCATGACGGGTGTCGCCCCATAGGAAGAATTAGGCATTGGATCATGATTGCGTGAAGGAGAAAAGGCATCTCGAGGTAGCGAACGCGAGCGTGAGTGATGCGAACTCAACGGCACAGGCGGAATTTCGTCGGAAGCGGAAGGAAAAATTTGTATCTCCTCAGGAGAATGCGACCTCAATTTCTCCCTTTCTCTTCGGGGATCAGATATTAGTATAGGGGAAGATGAAGGCGCAGTGGCTAACTTCGATCGTTGACGAGACGAGTTTGGTTGTGGATTGGACCTGGAACGCGAATTTCGTCCAGTACTTGAAGAAGAATTGGTTGTATGAGGTATGGGCGACTCTCTACCGTCCGGGTAGCGCAGCTTCAAGCGTGGCGGAATAGAATGTGAGCTTTCTACGTCGGACGGCGGCGAAGATAAGGCATCCTGATCATCAAGTTCCGAGGGAGGAATGTTAGGCGAGGTGAAGACGTGGTCTGCGTGAGCAGTGATCCAATTTCGGACTCTGTCCTGCGAGCTGTGATACTGCGCTACGTCTGACGGACTGATATATGACTCAGTCATCGCAGAGACAGCTGTTCAGCAGCCACAAACGAGCGAACGAAGCGAGAAAAGCGTCAGTAGCGCAGTCAAGTGGACTTTTATACTGGGAAGATGAACGTGAGGTACGAAATAGACTGGACGGCGAGTTTCTTTCAAACTAAGGTAAGGTAGAAGCCGGAATGCCCTGGTTCCAGCTAATCTGTCATCATAGGATCAGAACGTGTGTACCTCGAGGCATTTGTCTACACTGAGAATGTGGCCAATCCCGAGGCATTTTGAGATGAATTCAATCTTGATTGTTTCCGTCAATTCTGTAGCCATAGATGAAGGGGAGAAGAGTGGAGATCGAAATACGAAAGGAAGAAGGACCGAGCCTAAGCGTTGACGAATATGTAGATTCGCGACGGTGAGCTTAAAATCAGAGCGATCAAATGAATATATAATTATAAGCGCCGATCAACAATTTTCGCAGTCTACGCAAAATCGTTTCTAGCAAGAAAATCTCCAACCCAATAACCCTCCAATGAGCCAGAAACATGAGATAAAGGTGATACCACGATAGTATTTGAGTTTACTTGTTTTCGCGAAGGACATGACCGCCACAAGGTATCCGAAAAAGTCCGAAACTTGGAAGCATTACAAGAAGGATAGCACGAGGCCTACAACTCCAAGCAAGGAAACGGACGAAGCGGCGACTAGGTTCAAGGAGGAATTTGAGCTCCCAGTCTGGGTTGGAGCTGCGGAACCCGACTCAGAACCAGAGACTTGAGAGGAGCTACTGCCAGTGCCAGTGGCGGAAGCTCCTGCTGCTGTAGCAGTGTCTAGTGCAACAGCGAAGGACGAGATCGCCTCTGTTTCGGTGAATGTGATACCCTCATCATTTTCAACACCACTGCAGATAGCCTGACCGGAAGAAAAAGTGCAGTCGTAACCAAGGGTGAGAGAAAGAGAGGCGTCGGCGTAAGTCAAATGTGCCCCATCGGAGCCTTCAACGAGGGTGACTGCTCATATCATCAATATATGAAACTTGGAAAGTTTTCAAAAACTAACCTGTTCCGATGAAACCACCCTCACTATCATCGGTTACTGAACCCGGTAGAAGATCCCAGGTAGTTCGACCATTGGAATCAACGCCCACGATATTAGCACTGATTGGCTGTGGGTCAAATCCTGGAATGTAAAGAGATGTTGACTGGGCAATAACACCTGAAAAGAAGAATCCGTAAATCAGTATAGATCAAGATGAAATCTTCGACCTTACTGACTCTGCAAACCAGCCGCGATACCGATGAGAATCAAACTGTTGTGCATCTTGTCGAATGAGCGTGAGTTATGCTGAGATATCAACGAACGAATAGTATTATTGAGGAGGGAACTGGAGGAAAGGAGAAACTTGGCGCTTTAAATACTGTTTAGTATCATATATTTACGGGCATCATTTGCCTTCACTTGGCATTTGCAGGGCTTCTGTTTGTTTTTGCGCCAAGAGACGTACCTGATCAACGGTCGTCAACCTTGAATGTTACCTTCATTAACCAGCGTGATTGTTTGCACCTGCTTCACATGCAAGAGAGGCAGGCGCAGGACGAGGAAATGGTGGATTTCAAATTGAGTTTTATTTAATCTCTTCTGTTCCGGATTCATCCTGTCTGTGAAAGTTATGAGTCAAGGATATCGATGTGGAATATGGAAATGATGGTGACGGAAAAGCGTGTGATTCTCATGAGTCACTTACGCGCAACGCGAGCACGTGCCAAGACAACAATCACTCAGGCTGAACCGGAGCCGCCCCAACCTATCGCTCCACCAAGGAAATGTTAAGGAGAGCCCCGACTACGGCAGACGGGAAGGTAGTTGACAGGCTTCAAGAAAGCACTCGTATCAACAAGCCCTTCCGACCCCCCAGCTTCACTATTAACCTTGAACGTATCCAACCTCAGCGGAAACGAAAACGAGTTTCATACAAGGACCAACAGGGTGAGGACTCTGATAGCGATGATGAAGGATCCAAAAAGAAGAAGAAAAAGAAGGATGATAGAGATTATATGAACGAGGACGAGCTCTTGGCTGCTGTCAAGCAGTATCCGGTGTTCAAACCCAAGCCTTTTAACCAAGTCCGACGATTCTCAATGCCATCGATGCGGAATAAGGATGGACACGATGTCATTCTAGTACCGTCAAATGTGTCTCTTGGTATCCGTCCTCAGGCAAAGCTAATCCCAAGACCTCTTCACGATCCTATGGAAGACCATGCCATTGTGCTTTATGACCCGACCATTGATGACAGGGAGACAGAGGAAGAGAAGATGGAGAGAGAGAAGCTAGAAGCCAAGGAGAGGGCGATGAAGGAGGCTGAGGCAAAGACCGCGGGCATGTTCAATCCTCATAAAAGTCTGAAGGTCATGCTGGGCGAAGGGAAGGATAAGAAAGATAAAGTGGGGAAGGTTCCGGTCGTCATTGATCCCCGGCTGTCCAAGGTGCTACGACCTCATCAAGTCGAAGGCGTAAAAGTGCGTTGTCTGCCACTCTCTTCATTGCCTCCTATTCATTACATCTTCAGTTCTTATACAAATGCACAACAGGAATGATGGTCGACAACCAGTATGGTTGTATTATGGCCGACGAGATGGGTCTTGGAAAGACCTTACAGTGTATTGCTCTCATGTGGACCTTGATCAAGCAATCTCCATATGCCAGCAAACCTTCCATCGAGAAATGTATCATCGCCTGTCCATCAAGTCTCGTAAAAAATTGGGCCAACGAACTTAGTGCGTGCGCTCTTGCTGGTCCAAAGATTCTTCGCCTGAGTGATTTTTTAGTCAAATGGTTAGGCCCTGACGCTATCAACGCTCTGGCTGTAGACGGTAAAGGGGGTAAAGCTGAGCTCTTACCCAAGGTAGCTCAGTGGGTAGCTGCTTGTGGACGAAATGTCACACAGCCTGGTACTTCCCTCTTAATGATATATACTTGGAACGCACAAACTGACATCATGCACTAGTGATGATCGTCTCCTATGAGACGCTACGAACTCTAACGGCTTATCTCGCAAACTGCAAGATTGGACTATTACTCTGTGATGAAGGACATCGATTGAAGAACTCTGGTCAGCGCTATTACGTTAACCTTCCTTTCACCTGTAACCTCTCTATTTGTAGACTCCCTTACCTTCCAAGCACTCAATGGACTCGACGTGAAACGACGCGTCATCCTCACTGGAACACCAATCCAAGTACTAATACAATTATTCACAACCAATCACCGTTTAACTAACGCGTTTGTTAGAACGATCTGTCTGAGTACTTTTCCCTTCTCAATTTCGCAAATCCCAATTATCTTGGTTCCAAAAATGATTTCAAGAAAAACTTTGAGAATCACATCATCCGTGGAAGAGACGCTTCAGCAAGTGACGCTTTCAAAGCCGAAAGTGAAAAGAAGTTGAAAGAACTTGGCGGCCTGGTGACTAAATTTATCATTCGTCGAACAAACGATCTCCTTTCCAAATATCGTGGGTGGAATCTATCGTAGTTTTGTTCTTCACTGATCCAATGAATCAGTCCCCGTCAAATACGAACAAGTCGTATTCTGCGGCTTGTCTGAATTCCAGTTATCACTTTATCGTCTCTTCATTTCTTCGCCCGAAATCAAAGCCCTTCTTCGAGGAACCGAGTCTCAACCCCTCAAGGCCATTAATATTCTGAAGAAACTTTGCAACCATCCCGAGCTCCTAAATTTGCCTGACGATCTCAAGGGTTCTGATCATCTAATTCCAGAGGGTTTTTGTGGCGCTGGCCAAACCGCCGCCAAATCAAGAGGCAAAAATAGCCAAAATGTTCGTTGTGACTGGAGTGGCAAGTTCTTGGTACTGGAAAGGTCGGCCGTGTTCAATCTCCATCATCAAATCTCGCAACTCTGTTGATGCTTTTAAAACAGATTCCTTACCCAGCTTAGAGCGCAGACTACCGATAAGATTGTTTTAATTAGCAATTACACCCAGACGCTTGACCTGTTCGAGAAATTATGTCGGACCAAGAAGTGCGTCCTCTACAAATGTTCGAAGTTTAAGTACAGTAGCGAACTCTGCCATTGTAGATATGGGTTCTTCAGACTCGATGGCTCGATGAGCATTACAAAGAGACAAAAACTAGTTGATCAGTTTAATAATCCTGAAGGGAAGGAGTTTATCTTTCTGCTCAGTAGTAAAGCTGGAGGATGCGGTATCAACCTTATTGGCGCGAATCGACTTATTCTTTTCGACCCGGGTATTTATCTACGGTCCTCTCAAATTCTGCGGCAGAATTCTAATACAATATATGTCTTGCAGATTGGAATCCAGCTGCCGATCAACAAGCTCTCGCTCGAGTGTGGCGTGACGGACAAAAGAAAGAATGTAGGCCAACTTGCACTTCCTAGTCACGAAAAAATTAATGTTTGACAACTCGTGTTCGTACAGGTTTTGTCTATCGTTTCATCTCAACCGGGACGATAGAGGAAAAAATCTTCCAACGTCAAGCTAATAAACAGGCGCTTTCTTCAGCTGTGGTAGACGAGAAGGAGGACACGGAGCGCCACTTTACACTAGATGCATTGCGACAGTTGTTTTTGTTCAATGAGAAGACGCTGTGCGAGACGCACGAGACGTTCAAGTGTAAACGATGCAAGAATGGAAGGCAGATGATCAAATCTCCAGCCCTACTGTATGGAGATGCCAGCACGTATGTTTTTCCCATTGATTGGGTATGCCACAAGGAAATTCGTTCTCATCATACTGAACAGGTGGAATCATTTTACCAATGAAGAGTTGAAGGGCAACCATGACGATCTGCTCCGGGCTGAGGTTGGCCTTCCGGAGGTTTCTTTCGTGTTCCAGTATATCAGTCATTGAACTGAAGCTCTTTTTTTCCATGGATCTTGGGTTCGTTTATTGAGTAACATTCTTCATTTATACAATTTGCATGATTATTATATATATGTATATTAGAAAGCTGAAAACCTGTCGACTTAAGTACGATTCTGGAATAGAGCTGGAGTAGAGATACAATAAAGATACATGTTAGGAAGTAGTAAGAAAACATGTCATGGTAGCAGTTCATCCCAATCCATCCACTCTCCCCCTACATGTCTGACTTTGACTTTCTCTCCTGAGGGTCCAAAGTAAGATGCTTTGAACCATGATTGCATCTCCTCCTCTTCAAACGGACCAAAGATCTGATCGGATTGACTAGCACCAGGCATATCCCACTTGTACTCGTACTTTTTATTCGCAGATGGAGGGACCCAGTTCGCGTCGACTGTGCCAGAGGATCTGACAGAGCGGACTAACTCTTCGTAGGTTTTGGAATATATATCCGTGTCTCCTAGTGACATGATGGTCGAAGCCAAATGAGTGATATGCTCAATGTCAGAGGGCACCTTGGCGACTGGTTCCACGTTCATGGTATCACTCGGGGCGTTCTTTTTCCTACATGTAAGGATTCAGTAAACCCGTCCAATGGATGCATCGAGACGCAAAACTTACGATCTTCTCTTCGCTTTCTTGACTTCTACACCCAGTCGTTGTAATGATTCTAACACGGTTTCGCCCTTTTTGAGCAGTGGCAACAGCTGTTTCTCCAGCGTGGGCTTGCCACCGCTCTCCTCAAGTTCCTTTTCCTCTGCCATTATTCTTTCCTTTTGTATCTGCTCCTGCTGTCGCTTCCGTTTTCGTGCTAGCTTGATCTCCTTCTCGTCTAGACCCTCCATCCAGCGATCGTGAATGCCATGAGGGTCAAATGAGCGAACATAAGACCCATCTTCCGTAAACTTTCCTTCCTCCATCTCTTCTCTCATATTGAACGAGGACAGTTCATATCCCATTCCGGCTTTTTTCCTGCGTTCAGCGTCGTCTTCATCCTCTGGTTCTTCCTCCAAATCGTCTTCATCTGAATCAGACTTGCCGAATTCCTGTCCTTCAATATCACCTAGCCGCATATAACTCTCCTTCTTCTTCTTTGTGCTCGTTTCTTCAGCCTTTTCCTCTTTCTCGGCTGCCGCGAACATGTCGTCGTCGTCATTGTTCTCTGTTTCCTTTTTCCTGCTATAGACTACACCTTCGCCGTCATCGCTAGAGTCCGAATCATATCCCTCATTCTTGACGCGCCCTTTGCGATGAGCAGACGGGTTTTCGAGAGCAGAGTCGACTTCTTCAGCGAAAGTGGCTGGATCTTCACCTGGTTCGACGATCCGCGTCTTCTTGTATGGTGGAGCTCGCTTGGAGGACGAGGAAGGCTCGTCAATAGAGTCTGTTGGTCGTCGCTTTTGTCGTTGCATGGAAGTGGGAGGTGTTTGCCAATATTTGAATTCTATTAGTGTATTCTTAGTACTATTCATACACGCTTTCATGTTGTTCCTTTACTTACTATATGAAGTCAAGATACTGAGGAGACTGAGAAAGCCCGGTTAAGATAGGTAGTTTGTTGGATTGTATTATGTTACTCAGGCATCGCCCTTTGCTTTCGACTTGTTTGACCTCACCAGGGCCATCATGGCCTCCCTCTCAGATTTCAGTGTCTTTCTCGGTTATACCTCTATCCTGTGTTGGCTCGGTGCCCAATTTCCGTTCAGTGTTATCCATGTCTGAAATGTCTGTGATCTCACAATATCCCAGCCAGGTCCTGGAGAATATCCGTAGACGCTCGTGTGAGGGACTTGCTTTGCCTTTTCTTGCCAATTGGCTACTCGGTAAGTTCTCTTAACTTGGTTATGCTTCTAGGATTGACCAGATAACCCAATCCCAGGCGATATTTCGAATTTGATTGGTTGTATCCTCACTAAGCAACTACCATTCCAAGTACGCTTCATCTCTCTACTCATAAACAGATTTTGGACTGATCCAATTTCTCAGACATGGCTCGCAGCGTACTTTGTTTCAGTAGACTTGGCGCTTGTAGGTCAATATGTCTATTATCAACGTGTAAACCCTCCTCCTAGTCGAGCAAGATCTCGGATTCGTCCCATGTCGGTTGGTGACCGACCTTCGCCGCGTTATCGTAGGCTATCCGCTGTTGCATCCAATGTAGCTGCAGCTGCAGCTTTAGCAGCCCAGCATGAGGAACACAGCGCACCTCGTCGAGCACATAGATGGCCTCAATCAAGCCGGGACACCTTTTTCGAATCATCGGGAAGTCGAATTTCGAGGGACGATGGAGATGGAGATGACGTAGACGAAGGCGCTCTATCTGCATTAGCGGACAGTTTCCACTCGGAGCGAGGTCAAACCCTGGGTAACAACCAAGTACCGTGGAATACGGAACGGCAGAGGAGGGGAACCAGTGTCGGAAGATATCCTGCCTTGACCCGATCAGCTTATCTTCCTCCATTGCACACTTCGACTTTCGATAATGCAGTAGACTCCGCCGCTCGCGGAAGGACATTACAGCGAGAACCTGGACAAGACCATTTGGGACAAGTGCTACCGTCCACATCAGTGGGACGAAGCTCGCGAGTGAGCAAGCAGACTGCTGGCATGGTCTTTCTTGGAGTCTTTGCTATGTTCGGACTGGGATCTTTCACAACCTCACGGCACATAGCATCGCCTATCAACGCGTCCAGAACCGGACAAGTTGTATCACTTCGAGCTAGGAATTCATTGGATAGAATGTCTCCGACAGATAACCTTGCGCCGTCGTCTTTGATTAATGAATACGCGTCTATCGATATTCATACCATAATCAGTATACCCCAGACTACCAACGTACCTTCCTTTGAACCCAAGATCATAGAGGACTCTAATGAACGTATAATCGGACGTATATTTGCATGGGTGTGCACTACACTTTATCTGACATCTCGATTACCCCAAATTTGGAAGAATGTACGTTACTTTTTGGATTTCAGACTGCTCGATTTGCTCACTTTTGGTGCGTTCTGATTGGCTTCATAGTATGTTAGGAAATCGGTAGAAGTAAGCACCCCTTCTTCCGTGTCTATTTCGATTCTCATTGTCTTATTCCAGGGCTTGTCCATGTACCTCTTTATCTTTGCGTTCCTGGGAAATACCTTCTACGTCGCTTCTATCCTTACTTCCTCAGAAGTATATCAGCCAGCACCACGTTCTACGGATTTCATTAAAGAAAGTATTCCGTAAGTCATCTCTGATTGATTTCTTAAATTGTCGTACTCAGTCAGTTCTTTTTTCTGCGTTCACATCCACATCCAGATATTTACTAGGAAGCGGCGGAACCCTAGTATTCGACCTCACGATCGTTACTCAGTCTTTTATCTATCGTCCAAAACCTCGCCGCCATCGTTCCCGAAGCAGGACGACAGCAGAGGAGGAGAGTGGATTACTTGCTGGAGACATATTAGCACATTCTCCACAAGAGGAAACCAATGCTCATTCGAGGACACGGACCGCCTAGTGGTGCTCATGCGATTGGGTAGTGATAACTATATGGACACATTTATGCCAGTGTGCTTGCAGTGTGCATGTATAATGTGTACAACTATTGGTAGAATAAGAGCTGCTCTAGCAATAATCTACAATTCCCCAACATCCACACATCTCTTTGCCGACTTCGTCTGGCTTGATACTATATATTCTTGCATAATGTTTCGATCCTGCTCGAGCCACTTTTGGAGGCGTTCGACACGCTTTGGGTCGAGGTCAATCAAGGTTATTCGTGAAGGAAATAAGGATGTGGGAAGAGACTCGTGAAGTAGACCAGGTAGCATAATCATCATCGAACAATCTTTGAATGTAGCAGAGAGGAGGTAGGACAGTATGTTGTATCGAAGCTGGGTCTCGCCAGAGAGTGCCTGTGGTGGCACTGAAGAACCTTGAGGCTCCAGATACTCGGTAGCGAAGAACTTCCAGTCATCGATGGTGGGTTGAGGGAATCCTCTTCCAAACGATGTCTTATCCAGCGAGTGTACATTGTCCCATAGCGAAGCCAATCCCTCTATCCCTAGGCCATCCAATGTTCTTTGTAAGTTCTTCAACGTCTTCAATAGTTCCAAAGACTCGGATTTCATGAACGATACAAGCAGAGTTTCAACAACGAGTTCGCGAATACCCTCCTCCTCCAAAATGGAGGAATGAAGCATACCTAGCCCACGTAGTGCTGGTAACAAATCATCGGGAGACATTAAGCGACCGTCTGCGAACAGGCGAAAGTTGTTTTGACTGGCAGCACCATCAGCCCATGCATCATACAAAGCGTACAAGGCGTTCTTGATTCGGGCGGGAGAGGAAGAAAAGAGATCCAGAGGACAGTAGGATGTTATCCATCCACGACAGGAGGAATGCATGCAAAATCGACATGTACGTAGTCCGGGCCTTAGGAAGGACCACTTGGGCTGAAAAAAGCAGGAGAGAAGGTCAATCAAATAGCACGGATCGGGCTGCAATGGAACTTGCCTTGATCTCGACGCTGATGGGACTTGAAACTAAGTTGGGTGCCAAAAATCCTTTCGTGCGATTCGTGTCGATGTCCCCGGTCCTCCAATCTGGTCTTGATTTCTTACAGAGAGACGAAAGTGATTCTAGCCAGGATGAAGATAGTAAAACCGTTTCCAAGACTGCGAGATGTTTCTGCAGTACTAGTCGGGAAATTACTTCAGTCTGGAACAAGATGAGGCTGTCTTCGTCTTCCACTACAGTATTATTTTTCCCCAGTCTCAAGACTTTGTTGTGGAATCGTTCGTCTTGTGGCCCAGCATACGAAAATACTAGCGTCGCACCACCTTCGGATAGATATTTCCAGTGATCTGGATAAGTATCGGTGAGGTCAAGAGGAGGGACTGAGTTGTAAGTTTTTTGAGCAAGCATGAACGAGTTTAGATGATGTTCTATGTACTTGCGCCAATGCTGGAAAAAGAGACCGTTCCCGGACCGGAATTGCCGACGGGATTTGCTACCCTGCTTAACTTGCTTCACTGTTCGTACAATTGTCAATTGTTTGCCGCAACCTTGGGTTTAGTTTTACGTCCCTTTGACATATTCATATTCGCCATGGAGGGAGAGATTCCTCCTCTTCTCCTTGTGGAGCAACCCATGACTTCTCCTACGACCCCTGGGAAGACCGCGTCGAGAGATATCCTGTTTGGAGAAACAGGGATATCGAAGGGATCATCACCCGTGAAGTATGGAAGAAGGTCGAAGATAGTTAAATTTCGTGCAGATTCAGGAAGCTCAACACGCCCTCGGAACTTGAAAACAATCCGTATTGAGCTACCTAACGCGTCGGCTGGAACTTCTTCACGCAAAAGGCCTCTATCTCCTCCAGATGGTGATAGCGACACAGAGTCCTTGTCGCCTTTGAGTCCTCTAACTCCAATGCTCAGCTCTCAGTCGACTGTATTCAAAGACAAGTCTGAAGAACGATGGAGTATCGAAGGTCTGGGAAGTCTTGTCTGGATTCATGTTAACCAGGCAGGCCAGGTTTTTGATGCGAAGGGTAATGGTGACAAAGGTGGATATATGTGGTGGCCTGCGAAGGTATTTGTAGATTTCAGACCCTGTTCTCATACTGGTTCACTTACAAGATACAGAGTATTGGAATGCTGAAGCGCGAAATAATTGTTCGCCCATATGGCAGTCTTGGCACCTCTGCTGCGACAATTCGTGTCCAAAATCCATGTAACCACAATATCCTTTCCCTTACTGACTCTCTTGGCCGTCCGCGGTTTGGATCTCCGTCGTCTTACAGGGGTACAACATCTGTCTTTGCCTCTCCCAAGAAGAAACAGAAACGCGACCTGTCGACTGTAGATGATAGTTGGCAAGCTGCGGTCTTTGAAATCCTTAGGGATAAAGAAGATGAAGACGATGGTCTCCCACCGATTGAATTCGCTCTCAGTGCAGCCAGTCGGTATGCATCAGTCAGTGCTTCCCAAAGCACTGTAACTGCTCCGAAGAGAGACACGAAAACGACATGGAAGCAAAAGAAGAGAGGCAATGACATTGAAGTAATTGACTTGGACACACAAGGGGACGTCGAGAGCGACTGGGATCCTCCAGAACCAGACGAAATGCTTGACATTCCAGGCGAACTAGTTCTTGCACGCGACAGGGCAGACAGAAGGATCGCTCATTGGCCAGCTAAATTGCTGGCGTATATTCCTCCTTCGAAGCCCAAGAAAAAAACACGACAAAAGGAGCCTAAATACAGGGTCCTATGGCTGGACGATACAGAACAAGAAGTGCCTAGGGACTGGTTTTACGCTTGCCATGAGCCGGAATTTGGAACTTGCGAGGTTGGTCAGATTGTCAATGCCATTGACAATGATATTGACTTCTTCCTCGGTAGATGGGCAAGTTTGCAAGTGACCACCTGGATAATGGAGATGATGGCGACGAAGACGATCCAGCAAACACCTCGCGAGATAACAATAACCATTCCTCGGATCCTGGTATCCTTCCTCCCAGTCCCAGCCCCAGTCCAGTCCCATTTCCTTCTCTATCCTGTGCTTTCAACAATCTTTCCATTCGCGCCCAGCTAGCATACATCAAACCTGTTCTCCTTGCAATTTTGAACGAGAACTACGCGCCAGCCAAAGGCCGACACGATAGCTTTATGAAGGGTGGTAAAGCACGCGCAGGACTTGGCGCGTCAGCAGGGCTGCGTGGAACGATACCCCCACGAGATGTTGACAAGCTCCAGAAACACTTGTGTGATTGGTGCCTCCGAGACGAAGTTAGAGCTTCCAACAAATCGGATTTTGAGTCTGTTCTGTTAAATGATTCCATCGAAGAGGATGCGGAGATCCGTCACCCCCTGGAACATATTTTCAACGCTGCTTCCCCGTCGAAATCGTTGTCTGTTTCTGGCGCGCAGAATACAGACTATCATTCTTCTAAAGAAAACATTTATCCCGACGATGGAGGTGTTGGCAGCTCTGCAATGTCGAAGGTACTTGCATCTTCATTCCCAGAGAAATTTCGATCACATATTCATACGCCTCATGCAATGTAGGGGTTTTCACCTGCGTTGACTGACACCGACCTGCCTCCATCACCTCCACCCGTCCCTCCGACCTCGTCGATGGTATCGTTGTTGTCGGAAGATAACGAGGTTTCTTCGGACGACCAGAATAAAGATGCTGTTACCGTAGAGGGGACACGACTTACGTTAGAAAGACAGAAAGGTTGCGCCTTGTATGAGAACCTCGCAGGGCTCGAGAAAATCACCGTCAGTCAATAAGTGATTATTGATTCCATAAAATAATGCTTTCTTTTTACAGTATTGTCTTAATGTCCTCCTTCCAGAAGCCGTGTTGCAACTTCTACTCTGGCGGAATGGTCATCGAACTTCGGTCGAGCTACTTTCCGACTTTGAAGAAGCCGAGCTACATGAAAAAGCAGAGAAACTCGCCGAGGAAACTGACTGGGTGTTTGATATTGTGCGATTACGCGAGATGAAAGTCCGACAGCTCAAGAGGCAGGCTGCAAAAAACGCGAGTACAAGTGGTCGTGATACTGCAGTCAGAACTCGAACGTCATCCAGGAGCAGACGCATCCCTGACAGGTATCAAGTGTAATAGTAGAATCTGTACATATTGTCGCATTGCTCTTATTTACTACCGTAATTAGCCATTTGTTCTGGCTCTTCTCCTCAAAGCTAATGCGTATAGACATTATGATATGCACGCAAATTGTATCTGGTTGGAATTCTACGTATCTTTATGGCAAGAATTACTCATTCGCCTGCAACACCGCATTGGCATAGGCAGAATGATTTGAGATGCTCACTTGTTCGACTAGAAGGCTTGCCGGTTCACTGAGAAGTGAGGTAGGTATGTTCAGCCTCTGTGTGATCAAAGTGGCACTCGACGAGCAAAACACCAAAAGATCGAATCCCACCATGAGCACGAACTAGAGGGAGGATGGGATTCAGACTAAAAATACATCAGGTCGAAGAAATCAACACACCAATTCGTTCAGGCTCAATCTTTCACTGAACCTCGCAAGTTCCTGGGTCTCGGATTCAGTCGCATTGGGGGACGGAATCACTTTTGCCGATGCACCGCCTGTTCGTAATGTATCCAGGATAGCAAGTGCAGCATTATTAGAGTAGAATTTTCCTGGAGGTCCCCCTGATGCATTGCGGACGATCTTATCAAGTATTGAAGCATCATTGGGCGAAAGATCGGTCAGGACGACTGGAATTTTTTTTGCCACGTCGATAGTCACCAGGAACGGCTGAGTTTGTACACTGCTTTGAATAATGAGTGAAATACTTAGCGCACAGCGAATTCACTTTACACTTGAGTAGCGTTGGTGGGGTTATTCGTGTTAGATGCTGGTCGAACGTCAGACCCAGAGCCACTAAGAAACGGATAAGTGCGGAAAAATGAAAAACAATGATAACTAGTTACAGTGGACCAAAAATTGTTGGGCGTTTGGTGAAAGCGGCAGACGCAAATGGCACTGCAGACCAAGATGGGAACAAGCTCTCTTTTGCAAGCGACAGGCTGCAATAAAGGCAGTATAAGAACTACTGCGAGGGCTGCCCAAAATATTGCCATACCTGCGTTGCAAGATAGAGCTGGGGCCATTCGAAGGTCCAGGAGAAGGAGCGCCCTCAGTTTCTTCGAAAGCTTGTAGCTCCTCTGCATCTTCCGCGACGCGAGAGACGAGTTGGACTAACTCTCCACTTGTCGGAGGAAGCACATGTGAAGGAGGCTGCTGCGACGAATCATTCAAAATATCGGGGGTGCCATCACCTGCATCATCCTGCTCCCGTCGCGCAACAATTTCTGTTGCGACATACTTTCCCTTCACAGTCTTCAGTTGGCCTTTGTCAAAGGTCAAAAGTGAGCTCGTGCTTTTGTTTTTCCCGAAACCTTCGGATGAGCGACCGGGACCAGGTTTTCGCCTGTGAACGGAGTTCGAGGTGGAAGGCTTAGACGACCCACTCGCGTCGGCTTTCCCTTTTCCTGAGATTCTAGCTTTGACACCTATCGCTCCGTCCATATCACCGAAGTCATCCAGCATATGCACCAAAGGATTAGCAGCGCGCATTCTGTGCGCAGGAACAGGCGGATCTGCTTTTAACTGAGCTTCGTTATCCTCTAATGAATTCTGGCCGATGTTGTCAGCTGAACGCCGTCTAAAGCGCGGAGGAGCTTCAGAGGCGATCGCGGTCTCAACTATTTCGATCTCATCCTCCTCTTCGCCCTCAGATGCAGGAACGACCGACGCTTCCTTTTGAAGTTTTCTGACTGGGCGGCGGGGAGATATACTGGTCAGAGTCCGGTTTGTTCTGCGTCCAGACGGTGTTTCGACGCCATCATCGGTTAATTGACGCGCTCGTTTTGGCGAAGGTTCTTCTGGTATAGTCGGGGAAGGAGTACGAAGTCTTTTGTTGTTCATTGGGGTCTGTCTTGAGCCACTAGCAACAGGAGAGTTGTCTTTGATTGCAGACCGAGACTTTCGCTTCTTCAATGCTGTGATGAAGAGAGGTCAGCAAAGACCAAGAGCTTATCGTCTGGCACTTACGTGGACCAACTGGGAAGAATTCCTCTCCAATCTTGAAAGCATTCAAATCCTTGATATCCCGCCCATTCAACATCTTTGAAGTTCTCGACCAGAAGTTGTCAATGAAGTGCTCTGATTCTGCAAAAGACTTGACGGGCTCCCATCTGTGAATAATGGATATCTCCTTTCAGCGTTATGGTAGGGCCAAAGCTTGATAGACTCACGTATCATCTTTTTCGCTATATCCTTTCCACTAAAAGTATTTTTCAGCCAAGTGCTTGTAGTAATGAAAATGGTACGCACTCTAACGCGATATTCCTGGAAGAAAATTAGTTGCAATGTAACTTGGGAGTGAATAGGATACCTACCCATGCTTTACCTCGACCTTGTCGCTTGACATGAGCAGCAATGATAGATTCTAAAGGCCAATGAGCTCTAGAAATAACAGCGTAAATATAGACTTGCCGACAATATACTCTTCATCGTCGCTCATGCTTGAACTGGTTCAACGCGTCGTTGCAAATTCGGTGCCGTAATGAGGTATAACATCCGGTCCGGACTCACACGGCGCTTCATTGAATCTCTTTCTTTCCTGTTCATCGCATATACAGTATGTACAGCCTTGGAATGTGCAACGATGAGATATAAAAGCGATTCAAAGTTTATCACTTTTCTTCGTACTCACCACAGTCAGCTTTCGACATGTCAAACCCTCCTGCTTATACGCCGACTAGCATCCAAAACCCGTCCAACGTAGAATCTCCTAAGCCACAGATACACATACAGCCTCCGCAATCAGCGGTGCAGCCACAACCTTTCGTGCAACCTCCTCCTGTAACTTTACCTCAACCTCAGATGCTCCCGCCACATGTTATGAGTGTCGAACAAGCAGGAGAACAGTATAGGACTCAGCGTACGTTCACAAGTTTGTGCCTTCGACAGTTTCTTGATGAATCCGTCCAGTATTCGCCCAATGTGCTCAGGGCATTCATGACCCAGACACAAAGTACGGTATGAGTCCTTTTGTTCGGTAAATAGAGTGCCGCTGACATACTCCTCACTAGGCGTATGTGGGATCATAACCGCCGTTGTCTGTGAGTTCCCTTTGAAGATTCAACTTGCGCTTGTTTCGCTCATTCGAATTTCTGCAAAGGCTTCCCAATCGGCCTCATATGCCTGTTGTACGTCAATTGAGATTGAAATTCACCCCATCTTAGCTCGTATTCATTCAAGCTGTGTTACTTTTCAGTACCGATACGGAACAGCGATGCCACAGGTGTGGAGTTCGCTTGGACAAGTAATCTTCATATACACAGCTTTGGCCCCACCGCTTTTCCGCGATTCACTTACGGTAAAATGTAATCACTGTATCCCTTTGTATCCATATCGTTCTATAACCCATTGTACAAGCCCCTCTCAGGATCTACCACAGCCTCAAATTCGTGGCGGGTCAATGGCTGTAATCATATCTGATGGCAATCGATTTGCGAACAGTAGAACACTTATTTGGATGACTGCTCACTTTTTGTAAAAGGTTTCCGAATCTGAGGGAATCGTCTATTGGGTTGTAACGGCGTACTCGTTAGCATCATTCCTAAGGTAGCTTTCACTAGGCCTACCTGAGCCCGAGCACCTCTAACTTTACGTCGTTTCCCTTCTTTTTCCGCTTGCACTCTTACAGTTCTATCATTTGAAAGCCAGGTAAGTGCCAAAGCATGAATTGACGATCCTGATTTTAAAAAGTGTTCCTTGGCTTTTGGATCTTCAAGTAGATTGTCCAAGTCCCGGAGCGGCCACGGGGTTGGGTTCAAGGTGAATTGCCCGTCGCACATGTGCGCTATATGCGTCGGAAATGTATTCAGACCTGGAGAAAAGGGTGAGGTGTTTAACTTATTTGATCTTTTATTGCGAGGCGACGCAGAAAACCAACCATCGAAGATATGGGTTGCATCTTAGGAATGAATGGCGTAAATGGATCTGCTCAGCATACAAAGCATTAGCACGTACACACAACAGTCGCATTGCGCTCTATGGTCTCTTGCTGTAGGAACTCCAGGAGCTGATCTCGGACAAGCACATCCAAATCGACAGTAACCTATACCCAAAGTGTTCACATCTTTCTCTGATATGTATCCGATTTCAGCTGACCTCATCTAGTAGCAAGATATCCCACTCTCCCATTAGTCCCATACAAAGTTGAACTCGCCTTCTCTCGCCATCTGAAATGTGATGCATATGCCTGCATCGTGATGGTAATGACAAGAAATGAGCCGAAGCTACGCGTTGAGTATAAGACGAGGGTGACACTAACCAATCAAGGTTAATATCCAGAATATCAAGGAGGTGGTCTCGGCGCTCCTTGTGTCTATATCCACCTACGCTGTTCAAAAAGTCGGACACCACGATATCACCTCGAGTCCCTGTATTCATCGCCCTCAAAAACGATTAATTAGTCCATGCGTCTTCAAACAAAGAAAGACCTACCATTCTGTACCAAGGTATACGACATTCTGGTATGAAATTCAAGGAGTCAAAATCAAACCCATGTTGAAGAGCATGGGATCATTTCACCGGAGGAAAATCTTTGAACACATCGCGTCCAAGCACTTTGACAGAGCCTTTCTGTATCATGCGTTTTCCCGCTAAGATGTACAGTAACGTACTCTTCCCTGCTCCGTTCCCTCCTACAAGGAGTGTGCGACTGCCGCGAGGTAGGCTAAAGTTCACATCACGTAGAGCAACGAAGGGCTTGTCGGAGAGAAGGGCACCTGGAGTGGTGTGAGTGAATGTCAGCTGTTGTATGTCGATGGCAGGGAGGTCGGATCCAGACATAGTGGTTTGGAGTAGAGGGGAAGGGAAAACTTGGATGCACTAGAAGAGGATAGCTCCTTATACTTTTCTGATCGATGCATAAGGTGCATCAGGATTCAACTCAAAGATCCCAACGGCGAAACTGGCGGAACTAGCGAAATGAAGTATACGCCGTACATGTGCCTCGAAACGTTTGCAGAGTTCCGTTATTTAAACTCCATAGCTTCGATCGAGTCATCGAACTGGTGCGGTTCAGCCGAGTAGCAAGATCAAGCCCTACGAATTTACGGGAAAGGAGATGGATGGGTAAAATCGGACAAGCGTTCCCAACCCCACATTATGATCACGTAAAGCAGGTAAAACTGATTATTTATGTCCCTGTCTGGAGTCAAGGTGATACTAGGTGCTACCATTATACATATTGTTTCTGACCCATTTATACGTTGCCTTGTCCCAAATTAATGTCTTTTACTTCGCTGAGGAAAAAACCATCTGTGACTGATTAAGAGAATTATCTCTGAATATTACTTACTTTCGAACTTGAGCCCCTACCTTGATGGGCGGATATTGTGTTTTGCCTTTCTCGTCCTCGGGCACTCGAATGGCTAGTTCATGGATTGGTTCGAGAGTGAAATCAGAGGAGAGGTGCCAAAAGAATGTGCTTGAGATGCGAATCAAAGGACGGTCAGGATAATCCACCTTCCTGCGATTGATTGTCTATTTCATTCACATCAGTGAATAAAATAGTGATATTGAAACCATGACGGGGAAAAGCATACCTCAATCGTCTGATCGTTGACGACTACTTCGTGGTAGCCAGCTCTGACGTATCCTCCGGTTAGATACTCGAATTGTTTTCCGGCCTGAACGAGCATGAATTTTCCAGGAGGAATCTTCACACTCATGCGCTTGCCAGTGTTGCGTGCCCAGATGTGTAGACCAGGGTAACGCGCGCGGCCATGTATGGTTCTGGTATTGGCACACTGAAATCGTAAGTCAAGTGCTTGGGTTTCAACAAGACTTACAAGCAATTTAAATCCGAGTGAAAACCTGCAAGAATCGTGTTTTCTTTTCCGTACTTTGCTAAATTGCTTGAGGTGGGGCCCAAGAGATGTGGTCTTGCGAAATCATTAAAAGAGTTTGGTTGAGCAATGTGGTGTTTGAAACACCTACCCATATTTGGCCGCATCTGTGAAAACTGAGCGAGGCAATCCAAAACCCAACGCGGCAAGCTCTGCCACGTTCTCGACGCTATTTAGAAATTATGAGAATCGGTTAGTTGAAAGCATTAAAATTCGGTACGAACGCAGTTTTGAGAGTATTCCCCCAAGTTTCCAATGTGGTTTGCCATACATCAGCGAAAGCATCTGGAATAATGTTTGGGATACTTGAGAGAGGAAATTCCGTTTCGTAGGGTGGAGGGGTCGACATCTTCCAGAAAAATCTTCGACGTACTTCAGCTTCAATTATTATACCATTCTCAGTATAATACCTAGTTTTGGGATCAGAAGGACGTCCCGAGACATCCAAAGGCCTTTCGTTTGGATCTAGTTTCTCGATTATGTCCATGCATGATTCCTCGAAGACGCATTTTGGTTTTAGAGTTAATTCCGGCGTAACACCCTGGATGTGCAGTGGGGTGATTCAGCGAATAAGTAGAGGTCCAATCCATTTCACCATACCACTTGATAGGCCCATTCTTTGCGAACATCCTTCCTACATATACGCCAAAAACAATCAGATCATTAGACTTACTAGTGTCGCAGAAAAACAATTACTTGATGATCTCTTCGGATTGAGCGAAATAATTTTCTAATAGATTCAAGAATTTCTCGTTATCTTCTTCGTTGATCCTGCTGTCTTTGATGACGAGAGCGCCGTATGTGACCAGGGCGTCGGCTGTCTGTGTCGGAAGAGCGTTATCAGTTATGTTGATCAGTCCACTATGGGGTACATGAAACCTTCTTTGCCTCAGCGACAGCAGCAGGAGACAGGGGATCAGCGAGGAATATGTCGAGATCGACTATAGGAAGGGTGCTTAAGGTCGACATTTCAGTGAAAAATGACAGAACAGGTTTGGATGAGCACTCTCTGACTGCGTACATTGTTATTTAAAGGTTCTTTATCATTTCGCAATGCTGATGAGCTGGATTGATTATTAAATGAACGAACGAACGAAGAGAGCAACTGATGAGCTGGATTGATTATTAAATGAACGAACGAACGAAGAGAGCAAACCAACTCAGTATTTTTTGGCTCTGATTCCGATTCAGACGCACCTAGACGCACGGGGTCACCTGGTATCATATGACACTCATGAGTCAAACTTTAGTCCGCCCCTCCCAAAGGCAGAATCTTTACCCCTTGGCACCCCCGAGTCGAGGTAGCAAGAGCCTGCTAGAAGACGCGCCGCGTAACTAAACCCTCGGAGAACTCGTACATCTTTCGTAAAGTTTCTCAATTAGGACGATTCACATGACCTGACCCTGAGCGCTTGAGCCAGTTGACTAATCAACGAAGGCGTCGTTTTCATCGCTTCAACAATTTGAGCAAGGTTTAGGTGAATACGTGGAGTTATTGCTGTTCTCGACTTCTTACTATGGATTCTGCTCCCCAGACTCCAAAACTTAATCCTTACCCACCCTAATTTTTCATCTCCGTCTCCCCCTTTATCGTCACAATCTAATAGAACTGACCATCATAATGATATCTTTCAACCTCCTACAACTTCCTTCGTTTGAGTTTGTGCCCGAATACACCATTTGACCGAAGCATTGATTTAGTACACACCAAGTCCATCTCAAGAGCATCAGTTGGACAAACAACAAAGATGATAGGGTTATTACATAGGGATTTTCAAAGGAGCTTTTGTGGGAACTAGTGAATTCTTTGCTAATCTTGACAATGCAAAGTGCTATCAATGCAAGAATGCCAGTTTTGCCTGACCCATATGCAGAACGGAAAAGACAATCGGGGCTATCCATGATGTTGGTAGCAATAATAAGAGAGTATTAGTAAATCGAAAGACATCGGCCATCGCAATTCTGCGGGCAACTCTACATTACACGTGTATAGAATTTTGGCTTTGTTTGGTCCTGGTTTGGTCATTATATGTGAGTTGCACATGACACTTAGCCGAGGTCCTTACTACACCTTCATCGAACTTGCATCATTTGAGTACAAATTAGGCTAATAATTGCTCACCTCCGCCACTTGGAATATTGCTGGAGTTAATCTAAAGCAAGACCTGGGGGGCACGACAAACCTTGCTTGATGTATGTTTTCTTCTCTCAAACCATTTTTATTCACTCATAGGGTAACGAGTAAGAGCTGCAAATGAATCAAAGCATGGCGCTACATGTTATTTGTTTTGAGCTAGATGTCCAACACAAAGTTAGAAACAATCCCGGTCACTTTCAGACAGTGAATAACATCTCGTAAAGCATCTTGAAAGACCTGCTGCTCAACCCCTCGTCTTCCAAGGGTATGCGTACAATGAGTTGATGCACGTTGGGCAATTTCACGCATTCCAGTACACAATCACCCCACAACATCTTTGACAAATGAATATTTCCGAACATTTAAAAAGTTGTGCATTGGGTTAAAAGAAGTCCAAATAGAAGGAAGGAAATGGCGGTCAAGGGATTATGGAGCGAGTACGTGGGAATAGGCACAAAATAAGGATAATCATAATGAAGATGAGTACATACTACAGAGGGACATGTCAGGAAAGAAACGATAGAAAGGCGCTTAACGTGTGAAAAAAATGCACGGGCGCTTGGCAAAGACGGGGTGGCAAAGGACCTAGCAAGCAAGGTGAATTGCTCACCTCCGCCACTTGGAATATTGCTGGAGTTAATCTAAAGCAAGATTACTCGATGTCCATTTGGATTAGCTTTCCTAGAAGGTGCAGGAAGGTGCCCAATCATCTTCGACGCGATGCAGCGCGATGCACACCGTCAAGTGATTACTGTGTCTTGACATGGCCTGTTTCTTCTCAAGTTCTCAACGGAGCAAATGCCTGCAAATGCTGTCTAGCATCGTTCCATCAGATTAATCTTTGTGTGCTGAGGAAGCCTTAGGTACTTACAAACGGTACATCGAGACGACGCTTCACTTGACCGACCGACCGGCAAATTAGGGCAAATTTCAATGCAATACGAACTTCTACCTATATAACTGGACCGTTACGAAGAAGAAAATCGTCTTTGGACGTTGTAGTCGCTACATCCATCATGCCCGATATCCTTCCACCACCTCCTCCGCCCCCTCATATTTCCAAAAATGCCATTACAAGGTGTGTTTGAAATCTTTTTTTCGAATTCGGTGACGTTCACTTGACTCTTCTTGAAGCAGGGAGCCTGGATTCGAAACAAGACAGCTACATGCTGGATATGACCTTGACATAACTTCAAGTAAATCAAGAGCTGTACCTATATTTGCAACGACAAGCTTTGTCTTTCGAGACACAGATGTATGTACCGTTTTTTGTGTCTAAGGCTAATAAGCAACTGACTAAGAATATTAGCATGCTGCCAGTGTATTCGGGATGGAGACTCCTGGTTTTGCATATTCCAGGTATGTACTTCCTTTGAAGCACGTACGAGCGTTATTCAACTACAAGTTTAGAATGTCGAACCCCACAGTGGTTTGGATAATGTTCTTGATGGATCCCTTCTATATATCTAATTGTCACGCTAGGATGTATTTGAGAAACGCATAGCTGCTCTAGAAGGCGGTTTCGCTGCTGTTGGTGCTGCGAGTGGACAGGCTGCCGGGTTTATGGCTATTGCTACATTGGCTGCCACTGGGGATAATGTTGTCAGTTCGTAAGTACAACTTTAACCTTTTAGGTCACACAACGGATCTTACCGTTACGTTCTGACAGGGCAAATTTATTCGGAGGAGTAAGTCCACCATCTCATTCATGAGAAGAATCGTGATTCTTAATTCGCCAAAGACGTTTATTCAATTCAAATGTATGTTTTTTAAGTCAATCTTGTTCATAGATCGCTGATTGACATTTTGAAGACCTCTTCAAGAAATTCGGGATTACTTTTAAATTCATTACGGATGAGAACCCGGAATCATACGATGCAGCTGTTGATGAGCGCACTAAAGCCATATTCGTCGAAAGTATAGTCAATCCAACCAGCAAAATTTCGCCACTACCTTCACTTTCTAAGGTAGATTTACGACAGTTTTACACCGCATGCCCAAATGATCTTAGATAGCTTGAAAGATTGCGCAGAAACACAAGATCCCTTTCATTGTTGACAATACCTGTGGAGCAGGCGGTATGTCTGTACCACACCGAATCATGTTCGATACTCATGTCGATATACAGGCTATGTAATTAGACCGTTTGACCATGGAGCAGATATCATAGGTTCGTCTTTCATACTCAAAACCGAGTATGGTGCTGATCTCATATCAAGTTACGAGTGCAACCAAATATCTCGGAGGTCATGTAAGCTGGAGCATTCGGCTCAAAACATTTTAACTCATCACAATACTCAAGGGAACGACAATTGGTGGATGCATAATCGACAGCGGAAAATTCGATTGGGTTACCTCCGGTAAATTTCCAGGCTTAACTGAACCCTCCGACCCTTCTCATGGCATTAAATTCGTCGATCAATTTGGCCAACGAGCGTTCACTGTCAAACTCCGAATGGAAATCCTTCGTGATCTTGGTGCAACCCTGAATCCTTTTGCAGCGTTTTTGCTCCTGCAAGGAATTGAAACATTGAGTTTGAGGATGCAGAAACATTCGGAGAATGCTTTGGCGCTTGCAAGGTAATCTTCCCCCCTTTTTACTGCACCTTTAACCGGACAATGTTGCATCGCAGGTGGCTCGAGAAGCATCCGTGCGTAGCTTGGGTCCTCTATCCCGGTCTTGAAAGTCACCCTTCACATGACCTCGCGAAGGAAATAATGCGCCCGAACGTCTTTGGAGGTATTCTCAGCTTCGGGGTAAAAGGCGATCCTACGAATGGGAAGAAGACTGTGGACAAACTCAAATTAGCAAGCCTTCTTTCTAACATCGGTGAGGATTTCTGTTGTCCCATTTTCAGTATGCGGATCCTGACAACTCTTCGAAGGTGACTCGAAAACCTTAGTGATCCATCCTGCGTCTACAACTCACGGCGCCCTGTCACCAAAAGAGCTCTCTGAGTCGGGCGTAACTGCCGACCTAATACGGGTAAAGATTTGTTTTTGGGATGTTTCTCATCACTAATCTCGCTTTCTATGGCAGGTGTGCGTAGGAACAGAAAGCATCGAAGATATCATTGGAGATTTCAGTCAAGCAATTGATGCCGTTTTTCCCCATAGTAGAATGTGAATTTTAGCCTGGCTTGATTACCCGTTCTATGACAATCATATATGTACATAACAAAGTGACTCCGATAGCTGCGGTGAAATCCAAAATTCAGTAACTGAGCTACTTACTTACCATGATTTGCCGACCGTGCAATAAACTTCCTTCCCTTCCTTCCTTCTGGAGCCAAGGACGGAGTTAGGTATGTTCCGTAACACTCCTGAGCAGACAAAGAAAGACAAAGAAGTACAAGTACTCGCCGCCAACCTTGGTTATTAGCCAACATGAAACAGTACCTCCGAACTTATTAAGTTACCAGATATGTAGCTCGATACATGCACTGGGTACCTTCTCTTCAGAACCTGGCAAATTTCTACTATCTCAATCGCGCATTTGGGGTCCCTGAAGACGGAGCGACGCCGCCAGTAAAGACTAACCAGATGGCTCAAATGCGTCGATTTTCAGCATATCGCAATACACGTTGGCCATTACGACTTCGCGTACCAATGTTCAGTCCCACTTAATGAAAACTTTCTTGCAAGATTTGGTCTTGGTATTTGCGGATAGAATTGGGTCAAGATGTGTACTACTACCACACGACTGTAGGTACTATAACTTTGTCCTTGCCCATTGAAACAGTCCTTCTTTAGCCGAATTCCAAGTCGACAAAGATTGTAGCGTAGCTAGACCCCAGTCGAAGCTCTCTTGGCTGCAATCACTAGGAGCATCGACAAAAGTGATGAGCTCGGCATATTGTTGTCTAATGTAACCTGCAGCCACGGCATCCTGAATGAACGTTCTCAGCGGATTAAAATACCCTTCAACGTTGAGTAGAATAACGGGTTTGCTATGAATCCCTAGCTGAGACCAAGTTGTGACTTCAAAAATCTAGAAATACATATTAGTAATTTGCAGCAATCCTCAAGGAATGAACTCACTTCCTCGAGAGTACCGTATCCACCAGGAAGCGCGACAAAGCCACCCTCTGCCAGGATGGCCATTTTCATTTTACGTTCATGCATACTCTTCACGATTATTGTTTTCAATTTTCCTTTCTGCTCATATTCATCGCCAATACCTTCACCTCCGGTAGCTGCCATTGCGTAAGGTATGATTCCGGTCACATCTCCACCTGCTTTAAGACAAGAGGAAGATACGATACCCATCAAGCCTTTAGAGCTGCCGCCATAGATGAGTGTTCGTCCCGCGCGCGCTAAAGCGGTGCCGACAGCTACCGATAGTGATGAGCATGTAATCCAAAGGCTACATTGTGGTGGATTGCTTACAGACGGCGGCGGCGCGATGAGCAGGGATATTTCCGGGAGAGGCAGCACAATAAACACAGACCGAAGCAGGAGCTAGGGGACCACTTTGGGTTGTGAGTGCGACGGGCATTTCAAAGTATCGTTGGGTTGGGCAGGAATTTTGTGGAGGGGACCTGTGTAAATAGAGATCTGTAATTGGTCACCTGAAGCAAATACATACTCAGTCTGATTTCTTCAGGTCGTCTTTCAGGTCACAAATTGTACAATGAGCTCCATTGTAAGTTCGTGATTGTATTGTGTCATAGTAATGGTACTATGACGCCTAATTGTAAGAAGCATGTATCTTTGGGCAGAGAGATTCATTAAAGGGTAGCATCGCGGTTCGCAATGAGCTAGGGGATTGAGAGGACCCTAGGAGCGAGTCTAATTACGTGAAACATCTTTCATCATACATGAAGTATGAGCTGCTATACGAAGAAATTCCTAAGGATTAATGTCCAAACGGATGATACGTGGAGTTACCTCAATTGTTTCCTCGAGTGCCGGTCCTGAGAGTAAGCTTTAATGGACAGGTTTCCTGATTCATCCACTCGCTGTAAGCTTGAGCTGGTTCGTTTGATTTATTGGATCCTTACCTGTCCCTCCAAAGGCAGTAATATGGGAAATGAAAGGGAGCGAAGGGAAACGGGATTCAGAATCTTATGAATTCTAGAACATGGAAGTCAAGACTCGGAAGCAACATTATCAGGTGATAGCTGCCTTGCAACTCCCGAACAAGTACCGGCGCTTGTTCCGTATAGAGTTTGACGTTTTAGTACTGGTTGCATTATGGTACACTTGGGCTTCTTTGATCGCTCTTATCCTGTCTCCTCTCGACCACTATGTCTGGTACTGGCATAGACGAAAAATCTCCCACTGACCCGACTGCGGTAGCAGCCCAAGATTCTGCTGCTGCCGAGCCACAAACCGCTGCAGTCGTCGAAGAGCAGGATCCATCGAAAAAAGAGAGCTGGCGTCAGCAAGAGATCCACACAATTCCAAAAAAGTATGTTTTGATCTTTGCGGGCTTTTACTGGCAGGTCGCCTGATATAAGGTGTAGTAACATGGCCATCGTTTTCACTGGGTGAGCTTGAAGCAACTTGGAAGACATTTCTGCATACGAATAAACTTTGAAACAGTCTTATGCTTTCTTGCAAGTACATTTTCTTATTTCTGAAAGCCCTCGCTGAGTAGAGCATATAGTGTTTCTTGCCGCGATGGATCAAACGATTGGTCTGTAAATGTCATTGCCTAGTCGAATTCCTGAGCGTATTCACCGATACTCTTAGTTTCTACCGCTTTGCCAACTATTGTGAGGCAGTTAGGTGGTGGGGATGCTTATTCATGGGCCGGAACAGCCTATCTTCTCACTGGGGCGTGTGAGAAAACCTCAGCACAGTACAATGCTGAGTGTCATTGATGTATTTGCTTGCTAGGTCTTACGCCATTATGGGGGAAACTATCGGTATACAAAAAGATTTAGGTCGCAACTCAGAAAATGAACTTTTCTGCATAGGACATTGTTGGCCGCAAACCTCTTCTATTCTTTGTCATCGCTGTTTTCTTAGTGGGATCTGCGCTTTGCGGAGCAAGTCAAAGTTTTATCATGTTCCTCATTAGCAGAGGCGTTCAGGGGGTCGGCGGTGGTGGTATAATCCAGCTCATGCTCATCACAATTGGCGATATTGTTGTGCTGGAAGAAAGGGCCAAGTATGCTGGAATGATGGGGTAAGGAACTCTGCTCTTTTCCGATTCTCCTTTTTTCATCTCCGTTCTGTGCTTCATAGGGCCGTCTGGGGAATCGCCTCCGTCATCGGGCCTCTGATTGGTTAGTAGGTTCCCAAAAATCAGTATTCAGGACTCTTAATAAGATACATGCTATGCAGGTGGCGCATTCACTGATAAAGTCTCATGGAGATGGGCATTCTGGATAGCAAGTGCAAGAACAGTCCTGCCATTCGATGTCTAACTTTCCATAGAATCTTCCGACTGGTGGAATTGCTGCTGGTCTCTTGTATTTTCTCAAAGTAAATGCTCTTCAAACCATCTTCGTAGCTTGTCAACGGTCTAATACATCTACATAGCTCAACCCTACTCCACCGAAATCAGTCAGGGTATACATATCCCAATTCGACTTCCTTGGTTTGGGTTTGTTCATGGCAGGTGTCATATGCCTACTTGTTGGCTTTCAGCTGGGCGAAACGAGTTGGTCACGGACAACCATTGCACTTGTGGTCGTCGCATGCGTTTTGCTTGTAGCTGGATGCATCAATGAAATTTACACAAAGCGAATTCCAATCATTCCTCCTCGGTTGTTCAAAACCCGGACTACTGCTGGCCTACTCATCTCTGTTTTCATTCATGGTTTTGCTTACTATATGGCAGTTTATTGCGAGTTACTCTATTTCTGGTCAAAGCTCACACTGACAAAAATGTCTAGTCATCCCTGTCTATTTTCAAGTTCTTGGTAGCTCAGCCATAATGTCTGGCATTGAAATGCTTCCTTATTCTTTTGGGAGCTCTATGCTTTCCATCATATCAGGACGAGTGGTCACAACTACCGGGAAAACGAGGCCGACTATATGGTTTGGCTTTGTACTGCCATTTCCTTTTTGCAAGAGACTGTTGCTGAAGCGCGCTTACAGGTTGTGATGACGTTAGGTTACGGCTTGATGATACAACTCAGCGATACCTCCAATCGGTGAGGCTCTTTAGTCACATCTACGAGATACACTCTGAATGAAGGTTCATCGAATTCCGACAGGGCCGAAAAGGAGTTGTATCTACTTGTTGCCGCAATCGGAGTGGGCAGCCTATTCCAACCTCCGATGATTGGTGAACAGAATGTTACGAGGCTGTTATCTTTTGTCACTCACCCACCCTCTTTCAACACTCTGCAGCTCTTCAAGCCGCCATGCCCGTAGCTGATATGGCAAGTTCAACAGCCGCTTTCGGACTTATTAGGTGAATTCCCAAAGTGTTTATGGAATCAGTCTATCTGACACTGGCAACCAGAACAATAAGTGGATCTGTCGGACTCAGCGTTGGCAATGTCATATTTGCTACCGACTTGAAGAAGCGCCTTCGTCCCGTCTCCGGATACGACGTTTCAAACAAGACCGTCAGTGAGCTAACCAATGATATAAGAAATCTCGTGGATATTCAAGTGAGACATTTTTTAAATCTCGAATACCGGCTCACTCGCTGATTCTGTATCTGAAGCCGCCCAGCCTGCGTCAAGAAGTGATTCATGCGTATACGAAGAGCTTAGCTACACTATGGTAAAAATTTCATGCTTTACGGCAAGGGCGTTAATGCATCACCTTACATAGGATCGTTTGCACGCCAATGCTTTTCGTTGGCCTTGTTGCTGGTAGGCTTACAGCCTCTTATTTTTGTGGAGCGCACAACTCACCCGATGAAAGTCCTCTGTATACGATCTTATTCGCTGAAGCGTAAGATTGTACGTGCTTCCGACGATCAAGAATCACAAGCGCAAAACTCACCACAAAATCAACCGTCTACCTCGAGCTCTGATGAGAAGAATTCCGAAGCGGTGTGATATTTTCACAGCATGAGGGTTGACTTCAACACGTCTCAACACCTGAGGATGGACCTCGCGTTTCAGTTGAACCTCAACGGTTTTATACTGCAAGAGTTTTAAAACAGTAATCTGATGTGGATATCAATACATGATGATTAATGATCAAGATTAATGAACTTCAAAACATGCAATACGTATATACAAAATACAAAATATGTGTAGTACAACACAACTGTAGATATAAGAAAGATACAACGAGCGATAGATGATATACACAGGATTTGCAAGAAAGGTTTATTTGGATTAGTTATTTTCAGGTAAGGGAAGCATCTGCCCACGAATCAAGCTTTGCTTCGCCCAAGACCAGGATGCATAGATCGTTCCTTCTTTAGGGGCAGGGAATTTCGAGTTCCATTTCGGGTCCTTGAACAGGACATAGTCAAAATGTTCATCCTTGGAAGCATCTTGAAGATTAGCAACAGCAGTAACTTGGGACGCTCCCATGGCCAAGATGATTAGAGGAACGCCAGACGTGATTTTGCTCCGGTTTGTGACAATTCTTAGGGCTCCGAGCCCATGATCATCATAATTATTAGCACTCTGTGAGTTCTTGAATCAATGCATGCTGAAGGAAATCAAAAGACTTACCATTCTCTCTTCATGTTGCTCGGGAATATAGTCATCGCCTACGCAAAGGACAGACGATCCGGAAAATAGTTTTTGAGCATAGGGATTATCCATGATATTCGTGAGATGTTCAGGCATCATCCCCCAGTCTAGGTTCACGGATTGAGACAATCGGACGTTCTGCGATGTGTAGTTATCAATTCCTTTTGGTAGAAGGTAGCTACTCCACTCTTTGGCATCACGCTGCATCAGAACGAGGAGTTAGTTATGAAGAGATAATGTGTACAAAACAAGAGAACGTACATTTTGAAGACTATCCGTCATCCAATTGGTGGAGAGACATGGTACACCTAGAGCCAAGGCGATGAGGTATTTGGGCTTTTGACAGACAGCATCTGCGAGCACAAAGACACGGCGGATACTACCCTCGTCTGGATCCTCAAACCATCGAGCTTGCTCCTTCGTTATCTTCCAGCTTTTCGGATTCCGGTTGCCAGTGTCTTTGCCCTTCCCTTTCTTGCCTTTGCCTTTGTCATAAATGTAGGTGCCAGATGTCTGGAGAGCATCCGACCAATCTTCGATTAGAGTAGCACCGTTCTCTATCATTGCAGCAAGAATTTCATTCTTCTCTTTGTTCCACTGGAGTGCATTCGGGTTGGATGTAATGATGATCCCGCATCCTCGAAGAAAGCTGTCTGCACCCTCAGGAAGTGCGGACTGTCTGGACGTGTCATGAATACCAGCTAATACGCCAATCGTCAACTCCCTATCGCTCCACTGAGCCTCGACTTTGTCGCAAGGGATGCGGAGGTAACGATACGTCAGATCGAAAGTAATTCCGGAGCCGGAAACAACGATCATGTCCTCCTTGACTTCTGAGACTGTTCCAGACTTCTTCGTCTTGGAATCCATCACTTCGTCGCCCACTCTGAGTTCCAATTGGCGCATACTTCCCGTCTTCGCCCATCCCGCTGAGTTGTCATCATATAAAATTTTGTAACTGTCTGGTGTTTGGAACTCTCGCACCGTACCAGGATACCAGTAGCCATCTGTGTAAAGAACCAGTACGCGAAGTGACGCAACCTGGATGGTATTTTTGCCGTTAACTGATGCAGTACTGTGGCGACGAGGATGATTAGCAGGTGTTTGCGTGTGTTCTTTCTTCGAGGCTTTACGGGGTACAGAAATAGCGACACTACGCTTGCGCTTACGGTGAGATTCACCAGCAGCAGAAGGGCTAGGTGTCATGTCAACTCCGTCCCCTGAGACTGTAACAACATCATCTTCCTCTTTGATGAGAACAATCTCGTCATCAATGTCCCCGTCACTATCGCTCTCCACTAACGAACGTCGGTTCCTTGTCGGACGAGTGCTTCTTCGAGCAGGAGGCATTGTTGTCTTGGCTTTCGTTACCCTCCCTTTCTTCTTCGAAGATTCGTCTTTTACAGTCTCAGTGGCCGGAGTAGCCTTGCGCTTGGAGGAAGTTCGAATTTGGGTTACTGTCGCGGTCATCTCTTGGTTTTGATTATCTCGACGTTTCTCTTCGGCCTTCGTTGAACGCTGGGAGTGTAGAAAATCAATTTCAGATCTCTTGTCAATGAAGAAAGACCGACTTTAGGGGGCGGTGGAGGCATATGCACAGCGGACGGGCAGCCTTTGACATTGTCAACTTTCTTGATGCCAGATTTCACGACAGCAGCTAGCGGTATTTCGACCTCATCGACCTCATCGACTTCCATCGGTTGCGGATGGGTTCCGACAGGCTGATTTATGGCACGGGTATCAAAGACCTGTCTGGGGGAAGTCACAGCGTGAACTGACGATGAGCGCTTCGTCGATTTGACTGGTGACGGAACAGGAGGTTCGGAGTCCGGCACGATTTCTAGAGCGCTGATAGGAGATTTGGCGCGGGTGAAGGTGGTACGAACGGGGGGCTGGGGAGCTGGAATAACGGAATGGACGACGCTGCCAGGTTTAACCTCATCGGAATTCACTGTAGAATCATCTAGAATCTGGTTCGCGACGTCTTGAGCTTCCACTATTTGAGTAGCCGCTCCTTCCTCCTGGGAAGTCGACCCATGCCCAGCAGGGAACTGAACGGGTGGCACCCATTCACCCTCCTGCTGAGAGCTCTCCACAGGCTGCGTGGCCGGTTGTGTCTCTTGGTCGGAATCACCAGGATCTGGCATTCCGGCCGGAAATTGGCGCATAAATCCATCATCTAGAGGAGGTGCAGAGGAATCATAACCGTCATAGAAAGTGTCGTTTCGAACCGCTGCAATTGCTGCACCTTCCTTGGCAGACGCCAAATATCTGTGGCGTCGATGTGGAGGAACCTGGATGCCGGTGAAATTCGCCCAGTCCTTATCATTGATAACAACGTTATCGTCAGAAGAAGCTGCAGGCTGTGTGCTCTGCGTAGCTTGAGATTGAGAGTCTGGGTAGAGTTCGTTCTCCATTCGACGCAACGCGTCCATGTCATACTCCGGCACGACTTGGGCCTGTGGTTCATCATCTTGAGAGCCTATCTCTGAAAACTGAGAGGCTTTGTCGCTATTCTGTGATTGTGAATCGACAATTTGTGAGATGGGAGTGGCATGATGGTTTGAAAGAGCCTCTCGAATACCGTCAAGACGTTCAGGACTGCTGGCACCGAAATCACTGCAAATCATTTCCGATTCAGGCCTCTCGCCAGGTAATTGATAGGGTGGAGATGGAACGTTCCCAGCGGCCTCGACAGAGGGTTCGTCACGACGTTCAAGAGAAACAGAGAGTCTTTGTAAGGATTCAGACTGTTCGTCAGGGTCAGGATGTGCGTTTGGACTCTTTAAAGTAAAACTTGAGAAAGGGAAAAGAGGGCGCATGGCAACATTACGCACATTCTTTGACCAGGTAAAAGCATTCTCGTTTGATGAACAAGGGTCATTCGGTTCAAGCTTTGACGATTCAAGTTCGGTCGAAGAATGATGGTTTTCCTTTTGTGAACCGTGCGTCCCTTCTTCTACATCATCGCTAAAATGCTGCGTTTGACTCATCGGGCTGCCTTGTCCTAGACCCAGCAAGCTATATTGTTGACGTGGAGAATAGTGCTCTGATTGAGCAGGATCTGAAGGTTCATACTTAGTTGAAAGCTCCTCGCTGACTTGTGACTCCTCTGCTATGGTCCCTGGATTTTCGTTCGCCAACAACTTTGCTAGTTCTTGTGATGTTTGAGATTCTCCCGTCTCACTGCGAACGATACGTGGGTCTGTCGTGAACTTAATTGGAATAGAAAGCCAGAAACTCACTTGCAGTCAAGCATATTATTGTCGACGGGTGGGGCCCATAAAGTAAAGCCTCAGAAAAGAGTGTTTTATATGGAGACCAATTTTTCACAGGAATTGAACGCGTCTTATGTATAGGGTTTAAGGCAACCAGGGATAAATCATCAAACGCGGGCAGCATTGACTGTGGTTGGGAAATTGAATCCTGCAATCAATTGTCGATCTCAAAGCACGTGCTTAATTATCTTTTCAACCCTGACCCCCCTAAAAGTTTCAAAGTTTCAACGTTCAACTACCACACCAAATTTTCACTTTGACTGCGCTGGTCGCCGTGCACGACACTCTTTAATCCATCAAGTATGCCTAATCTGCACCGAATTCGGCCTTATCAACGTGTTGTAGACAATGAAATCAAGACCAACACGGGTTCCAAGGACGCACCTTCGAAGAGCAACGAAAAAGTTTTTTCCGGAAAATACACAGACGTCCCCGTCCCAATTCCAGAGACAGGAATCACTACGAGTAACGATTTGTCCGCCTTGTCTAATACTGTATCCGTATCTCGCACCACACTATCTCCTTTCATCAGTGTAACTCCAGTTTCTCTTGTAATCCCGACAATTTTTTCCTCGCTCAGACCCACTACGCTCAATCTAGTATCCAGCCCTTACCCTACTACCGAGGTTTCCTTGTCAACAACTTTGCATTCTACTGTATCATCAATCTCGTCCCCTTCGCCTAGTACAGCTGTTCATCCTGCATCAGCACATAAACTACCCATGACTGTCGTTGCCGTTCTCGCCGTGGGCTCAGCATTCTTCCTGCTAGGTATTTTCATTGTTATCAAGGCTTGCACGCGCCCAGCGCGTCCTACCCGACCAAAACCGTCTTTGCCAATTCTAGACGATGCGTTCGCCGATGATGATCTGTATAGCCCTACAAAAGTAGATTCCCCGATCTTTGGTGGCAAAGAGCGCCTCTCATCGCAGAATGAGAGCGGTGCGCCGACTTGGACTTGGACACAATATTCTGAAAATAAACCTGAAGCTGTTCCTCCACTTCCTTACTCCCAAGCTTCAGACTCTGATTCACGCCGTGGTGCTACTCCGCATGCACCAAACCCCATCTCTCCGGGTGAAATGATTGGTCCAAGCGATTTTCTATTTCCTCGTCCACCCCCGTCTCAAAGTGTCCCCACTACGCTAATATCGAATACTTCTCATTTTGGAATACCCGGTGTCTTGGCTACCGCCGCCAGTAGATTCTCGATTGCACGTTCCGTGTCTGTATACCCAGCCTCCCCAGTGACACCCGCAGTCGACGGGAGGAACTACACTGCGGATGGACATCCTATCATGAAACGCAGCTCTAAGCTAGGTTTACGAAGAAGCCGCAGCGATATGACTGAAGTAACTAGTCGATTATCAAGGGATTCTCTTGCGTATGACGGAGCGGACCTCAAATCACCTCAATTCCTGGCTCATTCCCAGTCTGAAGCTCCTACTGTGCCTGTAGGTAGAACTCGTATTAAGTCGTCATATTATACGCCAGGATCGTATCCCCGGATGTCATCTCTTCCTTCTTCCACATCCACGAAAACAAAAGCCGATGATATCATCGAATTCAATATCCAAGAATTGCCGCCTATCCGGACAAATTCACGCAAGGACAGGGATACGGAAGCGCTCACATCTGCTCTGGGCTTAGCCTCTCCACTCATGGAGACGATCGCGCTATCTCCAGTACAGACCCTCTATCCTGACGACTCATTGTCTGTGGTTGACGTGAAGAGGATGCCCAGTCACAAGCACAGCAAGAAACCCGCAATAGTGGATACCAGCACTGCCTTGGGAAGTTTGATGTTGGTGGATTTCGGGACCACGGTATCAGGACTCGCTGCGCGCTTAGGAGATTCCATTGAATTCAGCTCCAGCAAGAAAGTCCCACTCCAGACCCAACACGATATGCCTCCTCGTGTTCCTTCACCTCCGCATCTTCCTTCGCTAGCGCAGATGGGGCTGGAACATGCCAACCCGGAAGCATACGCTGAATATAGAAGCCCGACGTATAGTATATTTGGTCTCTATGGTGAAGATAGAAAGAGTCGTTTGAGTATGCATAGCAAGACAGGATAGGCAAATACTACAGGCCAATACATGACATTATTGATACCTTAGCCTAATACAAATTTGTATAATAGCTGTCCTTGATCTGATGATGGAAGTATTTGGGGTGATAAAAGTTGATGCTCCGTCGGCCTCTACTTTAGGTTTTTCTTCCTTGAACCATCATCACCTGAGAACTTGTAGATCAAGCTCTTTTCGCTCTACATTTTCTTCTTGGCCCATCAATCATGTCTAAGTTTCCTAATACTACGGCCAATCATCCGTTCCAAGTAGAGCCTGACGACATTCAGGATGAGGATCTCGGTCTGGCGACCGCAGCTCCTATACCTTCAATTGGTGGTATCCCTCTCAAATATGTGTCGTACGTTCAATGTCACTATTCGCATGTCTTCATTGTTGATAGCGGGATTTTCAGTTTGGTGACGCTGGCCGTGCAAAATTCCATGTTGACAATCATAATGCACTACTCAAGAGTTTCAATACCCTCGTCGCGAATGTACTCTGCTGCTACTGCGGTTCTGATGAATGAAGTCCTCAAGGGCTCCATATCACTGTTCATTGCCTTTTGTCGCATAGAACCCAGCAGCAGCGCAGAGCCCTCAGTATTCATCAGCCTTCGACCAAGAGTGTTCATGAGCAAATTCAGAAAATTGTCAAGAGATATCTTCAGCACGGATTGCTGGAAATTGTCCATACCTGCAGTGTTATATGGTGCGCGATTCTCTGTTCGTCTATCCTCTCAATACTGACCCTAAATTTAGTCATTCAGAACAACCTGCAATATGTCGCTGCATCAAATTTACCAGCTGCTACATTTCAAGTAAGTTACCAGATGAAGATTTTGACTACTGCTGCGTTTTCGGTCGTCATGCTGCGGAAAAAACTGACCTCCTTGCAATGGGTGAGCGAGAAATCAATTTCAATATACCCGTCAATGTTCAATTACCTTCCGATAGGTCTCTTTATTGGCGTTGGCCATCGGGGTTGGTATTGTGCAAATTCAATCAGGTGTTGCAGCGCATCATGGTTCCTCTCTCGAGCTGTCAACTATGAACGCTAGCAAGGGCTTCCTCGCAGTGGTAGCAGCTTGCTTCACATCAGGCCTGGCAGGAGTCTATTTTGAGATGGTGCTCAAAAACTCTCAAGCCGATCTCTGGGTTCGTAACGTCCAGTTATCCCTATTTTCCCTCCTCCCTTGCCTCGCGCACATTGTCTTCAGTGACTCCGCAGCAGTTCCATTCGGTTCTTCAGGATGGTTCAGCAGCCTATTTAGCAACTTTGGACTTTGGGCTTGGGCGACAGTACTGGTTCAAGTACTGGGCGGCTTGGTGACCGCAATGGTTATCAAGTATTCTGACAACATCCTCAAGGGCTTCGCCACGAGTTTGAGCATTGTCATTTCATTCTTGGCGTCCGTGGCGCTCTTCGATTTCCGCATGACTTGGCCTTTCATCATTGGCTCTGCTGTCGTACTCAATGCGACTTGGATGTATAATCAACACCCTCAACGGGTTCGAATTGTCACTGGTCGCGACTTGAAAGCTTGGACTGTATCATTGCAGGAAAAATGGAGGGGAGAGAATTCTACACGCTCCCTTGCCGACGGCCCTGTATATCAGGTCCTTTCTTCTTCGATTTCTCGTACAGGATCCTTAATTTCTCTATCCGCATCTACATCTTCGTCAGATTTGCATGAAAAATACTTATATGGACGCTAACTATCTTTATATGATTAATATCCATCCATTCGTTACGCATCGACCACTTCGATTTCCGGACTCCTGTCTTTCTTTGCGTAGCTTTCTTTTTTGTGCAGCCTATGACACTTTGAGCCTTGGCTCTTTAATGCGGACATATATACCCACTCTACTAGTGACCTAATTCCAATCCAACACGATCATTCAGGGTATATACTCAAGTCGCGATGCTTCGAAAATCAATCACAGAATGCCCCTTTCCATGAGCATTTACATATATACTCATCTTCAACGATCTTCTGCACCCAGGTCTCTGTATCCTTTATTTTACATTGTTAAATTACCTCCACCATGTCCGAGCTTAGGATCCTCGAGCTTCAAGCCCTTGCTTGATGGCTATTTGCAAGTGGATCAGTGTTGGAACAAATTCGAGATGGTGAAAAGTTTACCTTGGCATGTGTCTTTCGCGTCACCGAACAACATTTTTGTCCCCGGCATGAAAAACATCGGATTTGGCACATCGGCTGTGAAAGAAATCAGTGCCCCTTCTCATTTACTCAAAAAAATATGTTCACCATAACCACTAGACATTCCTCGCTTCATCACTATGACTTGCTTACTTTTCCATGCATGAAGAACAGGCATTCCCTGTCGTGGTCAAATTTTTGAGCAAACTGACTACATTCAGACGAATTCATCACACGCACAGCGATGGCCGAGCCTGGTTCCAGAGCAATTGGATTGACTGTGTCATTAGCGCCAATCACTAGAGTCACATCAGTGTCCTTAAAATCATCGTTGATTTCGTCCATTTCAAGCACGACTTCGGAGAATCTGAATGAGTAAAAGGCAGAGTAGTGATATGCCAAAACTTACTATCGTACGGAACCGAAGCTTCAGCTAGAAGAACGTTACACTGTCCCGGCATCCGGCCTGCGACTGGATGAATTGCGAACTAGTCTATTGTGAGCACCGTACATTCGGCGAATTAGTGGGGCGACGTACTCTGACGTTGATTCCTCTGGAGCGAAGAATTGATACAAATTCGGAAATAGCATATTGTGCTCTAGCAACAGCCATCCCGTAACCAACCACCTTGGATTCAGGATCAAAGTTTTGTCATGATTACGACTAGGACCAGACGAACCAGGATGACATTTTCTGCATTTGCCAACGCCTCAACGGTGTCTTCGACGTGTGTCTCACTGATAGTGCCTTCTATTTTCTTTTCTTGAGTTTGGGTTGTCCCAATACCCCCAAAGAGTACATTGGTCAAAGATCGATTCATTGCAACGCACTGTAAAGAGTAATATCAGATGAATGCGGCATCAAAGGTCACAACGATGACTGACCATGATATATGATAGGATTGAGCCGCTGACCCCAATTAAAGAGCCTACAGTCACCAGCAACGAATTATCCAACATGAATCCTACGTTAGATATGTCAATCTAGCTACCTTCGCAAGAAATTTGACCGAGACTCGCCTTCTGCGACTAATGCAAAGCCAGAATATGCGTTCAATACAGTTATGACGACCGCTGGATGAAAACAAGCCAATGAGATTCAGCAATGAATATGCTGCAGCAAAGGCCATACGCATATCCGCGCCCCCAATAGCAGCAGTCGTTGTGAACCCTTGAGCAAAACTCAGCAGCGTGCTAGCTCCAAGATAGGCAGCAGCGATGGCAGGAACAGCCGGTGCAGCAGCAACAAAGCTCCCCTGTAAAGGAAGATGAAATAGGTGTTGTAACAGATAGACCTCGGATAAACTCACCATTGCGATTGCGTTGCTACCAAGAATCGCGCTGTTGATGACATGCTTGCCCGGGAGGGCGAGCGGCTTAGAAGACATTCGTCCGGCCAGCTTCAAGAAAGCAACAATCGAGCCAGTAAATGTAATACCACCTAAAATACTATTTAGCATAACCAAACAGGAAGAGAAATGCGATAGTAGCACAGACCGATGACAACGCCCAAATAAGCAGTTACGAGATGCAAGGTGCTAGCGTGACCAAGATCTTGCATAACACTTCCAATGCTAGTCAACACTGCGGCCAAGCCGACTACACTGTGTAACATCGCCACCTATGATGCCGCGTCAAAGTTAATATAGGAACAGGATCGTGTTCACGAACCATTTGGGGAAGCTCGGTAGCTGTGATCCGTCTGCCAATGATTGCACCAACAGTGCCGCCCATAGCAGCCACAGCGATAAATTGAGCCAGGACCTCAGGAGGGAATCCGACGGCAGCGAGAGAGGCCAGAATTCCTGAGCTGACACCTAAAATGCCCAGCACATTGCCCTGGCGCGCAGTGGTCTGCGACGCCAATCCAGAAAGGGAGCCTGAGCGCGAGTTTTAGTGGAACTATTGTCTTAATTTTATAAAACTTGGCCGACCCACCAATACAGAGGACACTACTCGCCAGGTATCCGGCCTGTACTAGACCAGCCATTCCTGTATGTGCAGCAGCCAAGAACCCACCAGTGAAGACGACTGCCGGAATGGAATACAACCAAGGATACTCTGGAGGATCTGTGGGACCTGCACTGACAATCAGTAACTTCTTTTGCCACGATGGTACAACCTTCCTTACGTTTGAACATGTCCAGCATACGCTTCGTTATAATGAATCCTCCTGCGACGTTGACACTTGCTAACAAAACAGACAACGCGCCGAGGGTTTGAGGAATGGTGCCCGGGAAATACCCGCCTCCCATGACAAAAAGACCTCCGATACCAACCATACCTGATATTGCGTTCGTTACAGACATCAGCGGCGAATGAAGCGCAGGCTGAACATTCCAGACAACGCGGTAGCCAACAAGTCCAGCTAGTCCAAACGTGAAAAAATTATCCATGAACGCGGATCCTGTGGCTTTTCCGAGACCGATTAGTCCACCCATTCCAGCAGTGATGGATGCAACGTCCCGGGAAGTCTTCTGGAAAGGTGTGAGTGCTTTAGTGCCGATCTCGTGGCCTTTCTCGGGAGTCGGCGGAGGAGTCACAGGAAGAGGAAGAGTTCTTGGCACTGGAGGTAAGATTTCGCCCCTGTGAACGACCAGTGATCCCCGGACGACCTCGTCGTTGCGATCGAGGAAGAACTTGCTGTCTTCTCCGAGTGAGAGCAAGAACTTCGTAATATTGTTTGAATATAGCGTAGACGACTGTGTCGGTAGGCGAGAAGGAAGATCGGTATATCCTAAGCGAAGGGGGTTCGACATACAATTTCCGGGATAGCGTAGCGCGACAACGTACCAATTATAGTAACTCCATCTTTCACATAAAGCTCCCCGGGTTTCGTTGCCTCGCAATTCCCTCCAGTTTCTGCGGCAAGATCGACGATAACTGATCCTTGCTTCATAGCAGCTACCATTTCGTTTGTGATCAACTTGGGCGCGGGCTTTCCGGGAATGAGAGCCTAAATTCACATTCATTAGATGTACTAACGGACTGCAAAATATTGCATGTCAGACAGACCGTTGTGATGACTATGTCAACGTCTTTACATTGTTCCATGAATAGTGCCATTTCCGCTTCGATAAACTCTTTGGACATGACCTTCAAACTCCATCAGCAGAGACATTTACTCTTATAGAGATAGAAATTGACCTTGGCATAACCTCCACCACCTCCGCCTTCTTCCTTGATTGATACTTCGAGGAATTCGGCACCTAGGGATTGGACTTGCTCTCGCGCTTCAGACCTCGTGTCAAAGGCTCTGACGATGGCACCCATGCGCTTTGCCTAGATAATTCATGTTGAATGAAGTCTTTTGAGGTTGAAAGTTCGTAAAAATACCGTCGTCACCGCGCTAAGACCTGCAACCCCTGCACCAATGACTAAGACCTTGCCTGGTGGAATCTGATAGCGTTTGAGTGATGCGTTCTATTCTCGTGTAGAAAGGTAAACGTACTTTTCTAAACAAATTGTCAAAACAAGGTTGTATAAAGAAAACACCACTGCTCACCCCGCTGCCGTGACCTGACCTGTCAAAAATCGTCCGAAGTGATTTGATGCCTCTAGAACAGCTTTGTAGCCTGATATGTTTGCCATGGAACTTAATGCGTCGAAAACTTGTGCGCGGGATATACGGGGGATCATATCCATCTGCTGAACATCAGAACTGATTTCGTACAATTCCTCTGATTCAACGACGCACAGCAAGAGCATTCACTTTCCGAGCAGAGAGTGCATCAACGATTGTTTTATTTTGCGCAGGATACAAAAATGAGATCAAAGTGCTTCCTTCCTTGAGATCTTCCACTTCCTGGCCTAATAAAGGTGCCCGTACTTTGAGCATTATATCCGTGTCCTTGAACAGTTCTTCTCGTGATACCAGCGTAGCCCCTGCCTCAACGTATGTCTCATCGAGAAATTGCGCGTGAACACCAGCATTGTGCTCGACCAGGACTTTTCCAAATCCTTTCTTTCGAAGCAGTTGAACGTTCTGGGGAGTGAGTGCGACGCGACGCTCGTTGGTGAATATTTCGCGCGGGACACCAACAGAGAGAGAGGAGTAAGCAATCCCTTGTGGTTTCAGATCAGATTTGACCCCTTCGTTGAGCCGTACAGATGAATGAAACCCTGTATACGACGATTGTCAATTGAGGCCTGTATTACGCCAAATTTTCGAGTCATACCAGCGATTCGAGGCCTCCATGGAGCTGAGCAGGCTAGTCTACATAGACTGGCCTTCGCGGATGTGATGTTGACTGGCTGAAAAGCCATATCAAAGATGTAAGTAAACGGAGACGTGTCGACCTCCAATCGGCGGAGTCAACTTTGAAATCGTAGCTTCGGCTTTATCGGAGCTACGGACCGGATTTCCCCAGTTACCCCGCAGTGATCTGATCGACAGGAACAATCTTCTCGTTTCTTCGACAGTTTTCGGCTCACTGCTGTGTTCTGCTGCTGCTGCTGCGAAAGAAGTTCACTGAAGCTTCTGGATATTGTTGCAACTCCGGTTATGAGGAGAGAATTGAGGTAGAATGGCTAATGCATCTGTAAATTTTCGAACACACGAACTTTGCACTTCTTCCGATCTCATCATCAGTATTATGGTCAGCAGATGCTGCCTGCACACAGCGTCGCCTTGCCATGTATGTATTGTTCACGGTGTTTCTTTGAGAGCTGCGCTGGCATCTGCTGGCATCCAGTTCTAGACTCTGGCGTATCGATGAATTCCTATGATGGTAACTATTCCACGCAGTCACGAGATTTCATTGGAAGCGACAGACACTCTGCACTGACCCCATTTCACAGGTTTCAACACATCTCTGCCCATCTCAACATTTTATGCAATGATTTCAATGACTGAGGGGAGGCATCAAGGAATCGTACGATGAAAGGATATAGCAGATAATGTATACATATATGTAGTTTCAAGTATAATATTAAATTAATATCTTTCATCACTTTACCTTCACTTTCCCACTAAGCTCTCGTTCTAACCTAACCAGATCTTGGGTATGGGGGTGATCCCAAAGGGCTTGAGCAGCGTCAGAGGATATAGGAGGCAACGGCTTTCGTGGAAGACCACCATATCCATACAATTTCTCGAGAAGGTACTTTGTTCCCGATATGGAAGCTTTAGCAATCGTAAAGTCGGCACGACCAATGATGCCCTGTAAACGGAGCGCTTCCGGGAGAAGACTAGAGTCCTCGCGAGACGCTACAGAGATTTCAAATAGCTTCACGATCGAGTGCTGTGAATATATCAACAGATCAACTAGAACAGATTTGGTCTACAGCGAATGAGAACATACCGGAGCTACATTTCCCAGACCAGTTATCGCACCATGCCCGTTTGCGTATGTAGAGGGCGTGATAAAGTCGGTAAAACCACCGAGGACGAGGAAAGGAGCGTTCTTATTCTTGCGAGGATACTTCGAGGAAAAGTCTGACCCGGACACAACATCGGCAATTCGAGTAAGCTTGCCAACATTACCGCACCTACGAGCACAAACTCAGTTGCAACCTTAAAAGATTGAAAAGCAACCCACGTGAGTTTCACACCACAGAGGTTCGGGCATTCTAACGCCAATTCAGAAATGATGTCCGAATCCAAGTCAATACCTCCACTGGCTCCTGGATCTGCGGCAATATTGATAACCATGGAAGAAGAACGAGAAGAATTTACACACAGTTGTATATCATGACGGGGATCGGACTTTTCTCTGATATTTCTGTCCAAAATGCCTTCAATGCTTCTTTATTTCCCGCCAAAGCTCCAGCAAAATATCCGCTAGCGATCACGATGGCATAATCAGCACCAGCCTCGGCCGCTTCCTTAGTAAGTTCAATCGTCTCGCGAGTGCTCCCAGTTCCAGTTCCGACGATTAAGGGTACATGGTTCAAACCGGCGGTATCCAGTGCTTTCCGCGCTGCATGAATGAGAGCGACCCGCTCCGAATGCAACAAATGTACGGCCTCTCCCATTGATCCAGCAATCAAAGGTCCAACTCCTGCAGTAGCAACCCGGGTTACGTGGGCTTCGAAAGAGGGAAGATCTATTTTGGATGTGAGCCTTATCCTTTTCCTGTAGGATTGTAAGTTCGACTCACCCAAGTCCTCAGACTCCGGAAGGAAAAACGTAGGAATGGGAGCATAGATACCAGGCTTTAGGAGCCTAGAAGTTTGGCCATTAGAAAATCCATTAGCGGTCATGGTGGGGGGATATGGACAAGTATTGGAAGGTACATTTGTTCTTATAAGTACTTTAACTTGGTCGGACCGGGCCTTCGGACCAGCTGATTGCGGACCGGTTGATTGGGCGCACGGACCGCTCGCGATGCCCGAGTTCCGGGAAGCCTCCGCGGGCGTACTTCACCGATAGACCCTGATATGGCCCGTGTTGAGCAGGGGAATGCTATTCGAGTCAGATGAGAAAGGCACTCCGCTTACCGTGGAAGTGACCGGCTGAAACCGATGGCCAGATTCTAAGGCCAAAAGTCTGCAACATAATTGGACGGCACTCGGGAAAGGCTTGTATTCCAGTTTCAAGGTTCCATACCCATCGTCCTATAGTACCTATACCTATATATAGGCGTTTCTCTGTAAGAGTTTCTGACCTCTATTGACCTTCTCGTCCCGGATACATAAAGGGGGCCTCATATTACTTCCATATGCTGTAAAACCTCCCGTTCCCACTCAGTCCATCCATCTTCATCAGCTGCACCAGGATCAGTCAGGGCTTTTTCGAAGACTAACCAGGGTATACAGGTTCGGTCACCATCTTCTGTAGAATTAAGTACGAATCGTCCCTGACGAGATCGAGTCAAGGTCACAACATGTCCTGCAGAACCAAGGGCATGCGCAAGGTCGTGGACCAACGAACGAACATAAGTACCACCGGAGACCTTCATCTTGATAACAAAGGCTATCGGTTTTTCATCCTGTACAGTACTCTCCGGATCGTCTTCGATGGTCGCAGTTTTGTCAACTCCTCGTATCGCGGCTTCCATCGCTTTTTTCTGATCTTCGTTGAGGGCTTTTTCGGGCCACGAAAATGAGTGGGCACTTCCTTTCCATTCAACCAGCTCTAGACTATGCACGGTCACTGTTCGAGGTTCTATCGGTCTAGGAAGTGGAATTCCGTTGCGCGCATATTCGTAGAGCGGTTTGCCATCCATTTTTAGAGCGGAAAAGCTACATTGTGGGTAAAGAACGTCAAGCTTCAAACTGGCTGTCGCCGATATGAAAGGGATGCGTACATGGGCGGTGTTTGTTTGATTTCTCCTCTGAACTTCTTTAATGCTTCCACCACTTTTTCTTTCGTGACATGTTTCCAGGGTGCAAGGCGGACTCGAGCCCCTTCACTATCGTATGAATCCGTTTCACAGCCCAGAAGACAAGTCGTGTAATATTCCTGTTGGTTGTTTCATAGGCATGGGTATTAACGGTGATCAGTATTTGAATATTAACGTACTTTGGTACAATCAAGAAATTCCGTGAGTTTTTTGGTACCCTTACCAACTCCAAGCACTTCGGAGAAGTATTGAGATCTTCTGTGATACAACATACATATATCCACTCACCCAAAATCCCATCCGCAAGAGGATCTAACGTGCCTCCTTGACCCACTTTGACATCACCTACCTTTTTGGAGCGCTTTTTCTTTCTTTTGGGTGCACCTACGGGGGGCTGCTCGAATAACCGTGATTTGGAAAGGAGCGGTTGCATGTCATTGAGTAAAGACATTGAAGTTGGTCCCGAAGGTTTGATCATGCCAAGTAGACACGACACAGGAAGAGGTGGAACAGTGATTTTGGGCATTATTGACTCGGAAACAGTATAATGCGACTGTCTACGGGATAACACCGGTGCGAATTCAAGGCCATAGCAGCTTGAGATAGACGGATGGGACCGACCACAAAAATTCCAGGCGAGATAGGCTCGTCTGGGCCACAAAATTCTGGAGCGAATGGTGTCGATGTTGAACGTTGAAGCACAGAATTATGTAGCCGTTTTTGGTTGTGAGGAGGAAAAACGACGGGCCGATCACCTTTTTGCCCGAATGCATTTTTAGTTTGTGCGTAATAAGACTAATTAGGAAGTAAGGCTAAGGTAACGTCCTCGTCCACAACCCCCCACAAATACATCTCCTCGCCCAACTTTTTTCCCAATTGTTTAACGGACGTGATACCATGATATCTTTCCCATATTCTGACCTTCCGCCGCATCGTACGCACTCTGTTCCCTGCGCACGATATAACAGAACTCCTTTTGACACCACATCTCTGTTCTTGATTTTGTCCTTCTGCAAACGGTCAAGTGACATTGTTTGATTATGTCCGTCTATCATCTCAAAGGACTTGATAAACAACCGCGCCTTGTTCAACGCCGGAGATCGTGACATGGAGTTTACAGCTTCCCTCAGTGGAATTTGCATAGACAGTGATGGTGAACAGGAAGCCAATGCTTTTCGCATTTCATCATCTGCGTCGTTTCAACAGCAAGTTAGCCAAAAGTTGGTTTCAGATCCGTTGTCATACCATCAAATTTTTGAACAAAATTTTCCAATTCCTGAAATATTTTGTCAAGTCCTGAAATATCAATGCCAGAATAGTCGACGAGATCAAGTAGGACTTCTTTTGAAAGCTGGGAATTCTCCGTCCTCGGTGTGAGTCCAATCAGGTACTTGCGGAACCGGTTAACATGCCCAAGTGCAATTCTAAGGTTCCGAAGTGCTTGAATATGTACAAGATGCATGAACACGGGATAGTCTAATGACCGAAGATTCGTGTCCTTGATTGGTGAATCTAACATCGTTATCGCCATGCAATGAATGTCTCGGGGAAACTTGTAAGATAAATTGGACACACCAGAACCGAAAAGGTCATCTCCGGAAGAACCAGTAGATTCAGTGGAGTCGGCAAAGTCGGATGACAGGATACACTCCTTAACAATCGTTTCTACGAGACCCAATATCCAACTTGAAAGATCAATCATCTGCCAAACAAGATCTTGGCCAAGTGAGTTACATGAGATCGGACGACAATGATTATCCATACCGGTTTGATATTCTTGCCCGTCTGTGCAGTCATTGAAAACGGCGTTGCACGTAGCCACAGAGATCATATCGTGCGCGGTCCGCCAGATGACGTCTGCCCTCTCCCTATCATGAATGTTCGAAGAGGTACGCAAGGTCCTGGCCCGATAGGATTCTACGGTTATTCCAAGCTGTAAAGTAAAAGATCCAGGTACATATCGATCTAAGAGGGTGAACACATGATGCAAGACCTCAGCAACTTCAATCAAAGGTGTTGAGGACGGCAGGAAGGAGTGAGTAAGGTCATCTGTGGAACGATTTGAGAGAATAGCTGTGACTATGGATAATGCCAGAAAGGGAATAGAGCTAGAGCTGCTTGCAAGGTTGCTCGACGATGGTCGAGGCAACTTCTGAATCGACATCTGAGAGGACCAAGGTGAGGGGAAAATCGTGCATAAAAGATTTTGTCCAGGAGAGACGATGGAATTGATCGGAACTAAAGTGATATAAACTCATGAACAAAATGAGTAGTGTTGTTTGAATTCGCACCTTCTGTTCCCAGGGTACGGATGGGTGCAAGGACTGGGGAAGCTCCCCAAGTATCATCGTACGTTAAATCAGGTCTATAACAGCGTTAGCATGATTATTCAGACTGCTTTATCCGCCATTACTATCACTTGCATTTTCAGCATTTTTAGGTGACCGACAGATAATTCTGCCTGCTGAATTTTGTGGCGAGGCTGCATGCCCGAGGTATCGTAAATAGAGACGTATATACCATGATCCGTGTATGCTGGTTGAAAAACCGCTACTTGTGCGAGCGCTCCAGGCTCGAAATCGCGGGTCATTTCTGATTGCATAGTCTGTGAAGAAACTGGATAAATGACAGTTAATTGTGAAGACGTTACAGAAACTTATACCCATGTACCCTTTTCTCCACCGGAAGCATTTGTTCTTATGAATGAATAACACTTCATACTGAAGATTGGTAAAGATACATCTAGTCGAAACGATGAGTGGTTTCATAACAGGTATGCGGTGCACGCTAACATTCTTTGAAATCAATGAAACTCGCTACCAAATGCATGCTTGTTGAGGATAAATTCTCATTCGAGGGAGTCTTGCAAACAAAGCACAAGTCCCGTAACCGATTGGGTGCGTTTTCGATGACAGGGTGCACTTTGGAGGATAGTACTTCTCGATGGTAAACATCAATCGCATTGCGGGGGCTGAAACCTTTGCTTACCCATGCGGGTTCCGTCGAATTGCAGTTGAACTTCAGCTATTTGGATAATGGAGTCCTCTGCAGAATCTTCACGGGCAGTGGGATAAACCTCCGTTTGGTCAGGTTCCATTTCTAGCGGCAGACCGAGGTCCAGCGAAAACTGATCAGGAGTCGGGACAGAGAATGATATCGGAAAGACTTGAGATCGCATTGCGACAAGGATTGAGGAGTCTGGAAAAGATGTTAGACAATATCGCATTGGTTTGAAGAACAGCAATACCGCTGTAAGTAGTGCCAATAGCAGCATTGATGCAAATTTTGACAGAGTCCACATCGTCTAATGTTTCCTGAGAGTTATCGGGTTCTTGCTCGACGATCACTGAGGGTCGTAGAAGGGAGCAACTGAACATGTTCAATTTTGGCTTGTAGTATCGGAGGTAGCATACAAAAAGGCGGTGGTCTTGTGTCACGAGAACTAAGGTCGGATTAGAGACTGGTGTTGAAGGACCGCGTGAAGGCAGACGCGTCGGAGCGCCAGAAGAAGAGTCAATGGTCCACTGGAACCATTACAGGTCAGAGATATTGCGAGTAAAAGCAATTGCTTACTTCTCTCGGACCTCCTAACCAGCGAGCAGCTACAGCCCCGGCACTCTGAGCGAACAGCCACCATTCTTTAACACTCCAATTGTCAAGCTCGACACCCCTGTGCCACAGGCAGCACAGACCATCTTCACCTCTGCCAGGAAAAAATGCGAATAGCCAACGGTCATCCGGTGAGCAGGTAATGATGGTGGGAGGATCATAAGCATTCAAATTTGATGAAATTGGAGCTGGAAAGGGAATGCTGAATTGTCTGGACGAGGAGAAATGTCGAGCGATGATAAGAGGTTGAAGTGCATGCGCAGTGAATATTACTGATGAGTTTGACCATTCCACGGGTCTGAAATTGATTATTGATATGTATTCGCAGACCAAGGAAGATTGACGCACTTGCGTGGATACTCTGAGAGAGGATGAAAGTCCCACCATCCGCTATTCCACGTAGCCTCCATGATGAAGGAAAGATGATTAGGTTGACAACACTAAGCGCGCACAAGCGCCTAACTCTATCGCCTTGGTTCATCATGCACCCATCTCGCAACTGTACCAAAACTTTGTACGGAGTCCCCACAGAAATATCTTTACAATACTATGGAGATAGTACCCTGATCTTAGTGACACAAGTTGGGAAAGTCGGAAATCTCGTAGGTGATATTGCAGAATCACATCCAATTGATGCTCAACATTCACAGATCCAGGTATCCTTGCCGGCAACGATCCCAGTTACCCCTTCAGCTCCAGATACTACCGAGCCCAATGCTCCTATATTGCCACCACCACCAATCGCTATCCAGCTCACCCCTCTATTTGGCTCTGCTCCTTCAGACCGAATACAGACGTTACACAATCTTTACGCATCGCAGATTGCGACCATTATATGGCTTGCTGAAACAGAAAATCCCCTCCAAGTCGTCCGAAAGAACGTTGTCGTCGGTATCGCGTTACGAAGATCGGACCAAGCCGGAGAATTAGGCCTCACGGAAATGGAGAGACAGACTTTTTACGGGGCGATGTCTGCCATTCAAGAACTGCTGCGTCACGCTTGAAGTCCGTCATTACTGAGAACTTGAGAAGCGGACTCGAGCTGATGCACGCTCAACAGGCTACGAAAGCAGGTGTCGTTCACTTTCCTACAGCTAGCTGTGGACAAGGTCGCACTGAGCCTATTTCATCAACTTTTGTTGCATTTTATTTTGCTATACGCGCTTCCTGCCATTTTGACCATTTCCACCGAACAAGTTCCATCAACCTCTGTTCCTGCGGCAGAGAGGTTCTAGGATGGGTTTCATAAAGATAGTACGCGAGAAACCCGGTAAAAACACCCAGGACTGGGTCGAGACCTCTGTAATGACCTATTTAGCATGCAGAATAATGTAGTTGAAGAAACAGGGCTGCACCGCGAGAGTAAAGGTTGGAGCAACCGCATTGGTTGTAGTCACGGTTAGGAAAAGAGAACTACAGTATTGACTGCCGCCGGCAACGCGTTTCGGACACATGTAAAAAAGCGCCATAAATTTTGTAACCATCCGCGTTCCTCCGCTTCTTCCATTACCTCTCCGTTTGAATGTCGGTTGCTCTCGACCGTCAAATTCGTCCAATCTATGGTTTGGTGCTCTTTGTGGTGAAACAGTTGTTCAAAATTTTAATCTCCTGCTCCAGATGCATTGGACACTGGTTCCCACAAGTCTGCAATCACAGAATGCAACAAGGTACTCAAGAAACATCCGAAGAATGCTTTAGTCAAGGTGGGTTGCTTTTGTCGTGGTTTCTCGATCTTTGTTCACCCGTGTTCAGGCCTTGAAAGCCCTTGCGTTGGTTCGCTATCAAAAGGTGGAGGAAGCGCTGGTGCTCTGTGACGAGGTTCTGGAATCCAAACCTACTGACGACAGCACCCTCAACGCAATGATGCATGTACTGCGCGGACTCGGACGACGTGAGCCGATTTCGTACGAATAACAAATGACAGGTCGCGCTAGATCCTACATTAACTTTGCTAGACAAGGACATGATCACCATGTACGATGCCGCCTACAAAAAACAACCGACAAATGAGGAGCTCGGAGCTCAGACCTTCTTCGCTAACGTACGTGCTAGCAACTGGAAATCTGCCCAGCAAGTGCGTAATTATGCTGTTGTTATTGGAAATCACTAATTGTCTTAGGTCGCTTCGAAAATGTACAAACAATTCCAAGAGGACCGTTATTTGTATTGGAACGTCATGAGCAATGTTCTTCAGGTAATGACATTCTCTATGCTCAGTAGTTTGTCGCGTTCAAATTTTGTTTAGGCCAATGATAATAACACCCCTGTTGAAATGCGGACCTTGCTCTACAAGTTAGCTCTTCGTCTCATAACCTCCGCGCCAACTCCGTCGTCTGTCCATTCCGATCGTTTCTACCTTCACCTCACTGTCTTACGCGAACTTTCGGAATACGATGAAGCTATGACACTACTTGAGACACCGGCTGGCCGTAATATCTGTGAAACCAATTTGGCCTGCAATGAAATTCGTCGAGATTTAATGAGATCCAGAGGTGCTCTAGAAGAGGAAGGGAAACGCGCTGAGCAACGTATTCTCGAGAAAGGGTGAGTGAATATCATATATTTTTTTGCAATGTATAATCCAACACTTATCTTGTTTTTGACACCGCTTAGCGATCGGAATTGGCTTGAATTTCTTTCTGTAATCGACGGTACCTTTGCATCACTACCAGAATCAAAAGGGGAGGCTCATGCTGGACCTTCCGAGGACGCCAAGGAGCAATGCAGTTCCAAAATATCAAATACATTGGCGCTTTTCACCAATATCTCTGTTCAGGACGGCAGGAAAGATCGTTCAGGTTTGCTGGGTTTGCTGGAACTCGAGCACCGTGCAAGAAGACACGGCGTTTCTACCGGTCGGTCCCAATGTTCACCTATCTGAAGATCCAATTGATCATGAGCATTACTCAGATACAGTGCGCTTGTTGCATCTCCTGAAGCGATATTTCGAGACTTTCGGCGACAAAGCTTGCTGTTTTGAAGATCTTAAGCCTTACTTGGGCCTTGAGGGGAACGACCTCGCTGCCTGGACGGAGGTTCTGCAAGCCTGTCCTTCATCTTTGGTGAGTAAATTTATTATTAATATAGCCCTTCCTCCCATAATGCCATTTCTCTTAGTCGACAGTGGAAGCCGTGCAACGTACAATAAACTCCCACAAACTATCCCGTTATAACTTGTCAGCATCAGAGTTGACAGTCGACGCGGAAACTTCACGTGCAGCACTTTACATTTCGCAGTACCTAGAAGGGCTTCCTTTAGGTCGAAATTTGCCCACCACAGAGTTACAATACGTAGACGATCTCGCTATACTCGCCGGAAGCGTGTTTGTGAATCTATGGAAAATGGGCGGAGACATCAAATACCTATACAAGGCGGTTGTCCTCCTAGAGTTTGCGTTATCGAAAAGCGAACAAGCATTCCAGATACGTTTGATGTTGATACGAATATATCGACTCCTTGGTAAGCAAAACCCCGCTCAGCATTCGTAGCAGATCACTGACGATTAGCCCCCTAGGTGCACCGTCCGTAGCACTAGAACATTACCGCCTGCTGAGGATCAAACAGGTGCAGAACGACACACTATCCCATTTCATCCTTTCCCGTTGTTCCACATTCTCCCTCGCAGCGAGTGGCGACCTGACGCTCACCTCTGAATGTTTGGAATCCAGTCAAATTTACGTCAGTAACTCTCAAGAGGTGAGGTTTCGTCCCGAGTGCGAAGTTCTGTTTGAGTTGAAGAGTATTGTCAGACGAATGATTACGTTATCCGGGCATTTTCTGCTGAGAAATATTCGCAAGTAAGTACTTCGCGGTCTCAGAATCAAAACTCAGCGACTCATGCCCCACGGCAAGATTCCACAATTCATCCTCTTTGAGGACTGGTTAGAAAACTCATTACAACGAGACATCACGAAGCTGGAGTATCTCCGGATGCGAATCACCCATGAAGTCATATCCTCCGACATTATCGACCTCGAGCTTATCGAGCTTAAATTCGTCTTTGACCGTTGTATGATCCATTTACTACTTCAGTTAACAATCCTTGTTGATTTCGTTTCAGTACATCATGACAATCGAGACTTTGAGATTCTCCCTAACTATCAACCCAAAAGTGTGGAAGACTTCAATACTCAGACTTTGTTGTTTGGAAAATCAGAAGGTGTAAGCGCACTACAGATAGTATTTAGGCGCTGAACCGACGTTTTTCACCTTCTCTCAGCATGGATGGGTATGGTCCTTCTTGAAGTCATACATCAAAGTCTTCTCGCAGGCAAGCGACCTCTCCGACGTCGTGGAAGAGAAACTTCTCGTTGGTGATCGTCCACAGATCTCGCCTAAACTTGGATCCCTAAAAGAACGACTGGCTCGAAGGGAAAAGGAAGAGATGGCTGAGGTGGGCTACATACTCTCAACTTTCGCCTTGCTGAATCACATCCAAATTTATTTAGCTCACACCAGATGAGCTGTCACTGATTTCATACACTGACGCCCTAACAGAGTGGCTGGAGCCTTTCCATGACTACGTCCGACCGCCAGCCTCTGTGGTGTTGGCAGATGTTGCCAAAAATACGGAGTTAAAGACCGGACTGCCTCTCAGAGGCGTGGATATCACCCCTCCCTTGAATGGCCATGTCAAAAAGGAGGAGGAGACACCACCGATCACTGATGCGCCCGAAGATCTCATCAAATTTTTTGAAAGTAAGTGTCGGTCTAGGTCTCAATACGTCTACTGACAGAACCTAACAACAGACATGAAAATTCGGTTTGAAGCCGCCAAAAACGCTGGGCATCTCAATGAAGCCCTCCATATAGCTACGATCGCACAAGAAGCTTTCCTACTTTTTGTGACTGAAACAATAAGGTTCAAGCCTGCTTCGGTTGTGAAGATCCACAAGCTTGGTAACGTACGCTGCTAGGTGTTCGAGTACCGATTTAGAGACTAACCGATGTCCTCAGCTGGTGGCTAAATTTAAACCAATCCGCGCTGTAGGCATCGCTGTGCTCAAAGAAATGACTATTGCACTCGAGAGCATGAGTACTCAAGAGGGCACATCTGAAAGACGAAGAGAATTTGTTGATGCTTGTGGGTTTGAATCATCAGAGGTGAATTGGTCTTTCTGTTCGATCTGTATTGCTGACAATTTCGGCATTATGCAGATTGATCATGACTCTATCATGAACATAATTAAAAGAGTAAGTGACTCCCGTAAGAAGGTGGAAGAGGGAATGGCGAAGGGACTGTTGAGAATATGTACTACATACGAACAGTAAATGCCATCCTCGTCTTCTTGATTACCCTAAATAAGCAACTCCTCATTGCCCTGAGACTCAGATAGGCAAATAGGCACGCTGTATACTAGCTCACTAGTCTCGAGTACTAAACGTTATGTACTGACGATCGCTACGATGTGTGTATAAGTGCTTGCTCACATGTTCAATGGTTGTTCAATTGTTTCTTTCCTACCACTATCAGCATGGACTCGGATCCAGATTCAGACTCAAATCATGTAACTCTAATGTCTAATGTTGTTCCATCTTTGATCAGGCTTCATTTCATTTCAGATGTGGTCCAAGCACCTTGCTAAGGAGGCACCGCACAGTATACGACATGTTTCAATTCGGCAGCTTCTCAAAGCTGATTTGCCTTACGAGAAAGCTTTGTTCTCAATGAACGACAAGCCCTTTAAACGAGTGAAGCTATGTTCCATATTCCAGTTCCACCATCCCTGATGTCAACTCTGCAGGTCATTGTCGTCGGTAATGTGCGCCAGAAGACGGTGACACCCAATCAGATTGCCTATAAGCTAGACGATGGTAGTGGTTGCATAATGGCACGGTTCTGGCGCGATCCTACTCTTGAGCAGGATTTTGTGGATGATGATATTACCAGGTGCGTGTTATTGATAAGTATTACCGCCAAATGGATCAAGATGGGCTGATTCAACTTAGTCAGTGAACTCCGCTTCGTGCGAGCTGTGGGAGAACTAAACGAGTTCAAGACAACTGCTCGGGGCATAAAAATTAGATCCTTGCTTCTACAAAGCTTGGAATATATTGAAGATCCTCATGAAGTCTTCCACCACATTGCACAGATCATAGTAGACACGCAGACGGCTTTACATGGCCAACCGGTATGTCCTTATTCGGATTCTGATTGGGTTCCGCTGCCAACAAGATTTTCAGTCAATGGCTTCTGCGAGACCGGCTCCCTCCGAGATCAGTCGTGACCTACAAGATCTCCAGCTTCACTCAGAAGCATCCCCTGATCTCACTGAAGACGATGAACTCACAGACAGCGTCAGTAGATCTGTCGACGTTGATAGTGTTTTAGAGACCCCGGCAAAAGTCAGGAATGCCCGATACCTTCCCCCTCCTTCACCTACCCCTCGACCACGGCGGGCAGCTAGAGGACGTGACGGTCATACGTTGTCCTCAGGTAGAGGTGATTCTGCGGAATCCGGTCCTTCCAGAATAGCTGGACTTAGATACCCTCCTACCACTCTCAAACCATTACGGGAAGAACAGTCGTCAGATCTGGGGCAAATTATCCTGTCCGTAATCAGTGACAGTATGGCTGCCTTGCGCACGTCAAGGCCCACATTCACATATGAGGGCATCAGGAGAGGGGACATTGTGGAACAAGTGCTCAACCGCACTCCATCAATCTCTTTGAGCCAAGTAAAGTATGCGTCAAGCCTTGCCATTAACATCCACTATATGACTAACCTGTAAGTCGATAGCGAAACGTTGCGATGTCTCGTAGATCGTGCTGATATCTACGAGACTATTGATGAAAACCACTTTGACTTACTTGATTAATATGATGATGAGGTGGTAGTATACTACCCTACCATCCCTTGTCGGATGAGCATTCGCTGCAGTCGAGATGGTTGGGCCCGGCTGTTCCCTTGCGGGACCCCGTCTTAGACGGAGCCGCGTATATCTGTCTATCTATCTACAAGTGTAAATCACCAGACTTTGATACCAATCTTAGCCAATCTTGTATACATACAGCCGCGGGTCACATTGTCTGTTCAGAACGCGTTCGTCGTCACGCTGCGCTTTCCTCCACTGTTTACATACATTCCAAAGGCTTTAGAATCATAGACTCAATGGTGTATCCTCCTTTTATTAGCACCAACTCGACTGCAATCCAGATCAGCAATAGTTGGCCCAGTATTACTAGCATTCGCAAGATCGTAATTTTGTTCGCATAAATCATTATACCTGCCATAATAGTGACTGAATTTTTATACTAGCGGTGACTCGTATAGCTCGGTAGGATATCAGGGAAAAGGTGGCGATACAGCACCGCGCGCTGCAAAACCACTTGGAGTGGATTTTCCGGGATATCCTCTTCAAATGTGGAATGAGGAAGGTGGGCTTCCATTTTACCTTTCGTGTACGCACTTCACTTCTAATAGGCGTCCACGCTAGGGGCTCCGAACTGGGTCGGCCATCTGATTACCAAGTACATGCCAGAACCACGATATAAACCAAATTTAGATGGACAAGACGAAGGTTATGCGGAAAATCCAATACTCGTTTATGATTATGCTGTCGGAGGCGCCACTATCGATGGAGTCAAGGTTCAGGTGGAAACGTTCTTTCTAGGGCAAGCTGGCGTTGGGACTAATCCAGACTGGGCACGTTGGTCTTCGGAAGAGACCCTCTTTGGTGAGCTTGCCTCTCTTATACCTAAATGCGCCGCATATAATTTGACATCGTAGTGACCTGGGTCGGTATAAACGACTGCGCGTAGGCAAAATCACCGCTTCATTGTCTGCGCCACTACTAATCTGAAATGCAGTTGGAGTACAAAGCATGTCGAAGCCATGGCAAAACTGTATAATCTACAAGAGCAACTTTACAACGCTGGTGCACGAAATTTTCTCTTCATCGATGTGCCTCCCATCGCCAGATCACCGGCAGGTTTGCAATTGATTCAGCGAAAACGAGGGACTTAGACATTGATATACCTTTCATAGTTCCTACAGATAGAGCAGAAGAAGCCAGCAAAACATATCTTGACTGGAATAACGGCCTGCGTTCTGGTGTTGTTCCATTTGCTCAGTCTCATACTGATGCATCTGTTCTTCTGTTCTCTGCTCATGCGACGTTCAATAACTTCTTGGACAACTATCATAAATATGGTTTCACGCAGGATGATCTTCGTACACCATTCCGGTAAAGTTCTCTCCTTTCAATGCCCGTAATACCTGCTCATAATACATATGTTCAGAGGAATCTGGTGTGATCATTTGCACCCCACGTCTAAGGTAAGTCTCATTGTCACTGAGTTGATGGTAAGTATTGTCTCTAAGTAATCTCAGGTCCATGATGTCTTCGCCTTCGATCTGTACAATTTTTTATCTAGCGTTGCACGAAAGCCATAGAGATACAGATAGAATAATAGAATATAGAATATACTCAGCAAAACATGTGTAGCGTATCTCGGCCCGATGAATATCAGTCCTCATTTCACCTCGTCCGGATTCAGCAATGTTCGCAACTCTACCGCTCATGGACTTGTTGAGGCTGTAAAGCCTAAAACCATTATCGGACAGACCTTACCCTTTTCACGACTTGACCCTCTAACTATCCTTAGATTCACGCAAAGATGTCCTGGTTCTCCTCGTGGCTTCCCAGTCTACCATCTATTAGTTCCTTCGCCGTTCCATCCAGCATACAACGCCGATTCATATCCTTCGTCCTTAAACGCTCCCTAGGACATCTACTCAAACCTGGACAGCTGGATGTTGAGCAGATAGACTCTCAGATTGGGTCTGGATATGTGCAGGTCAATGATCTTCAGCTCGATAACAATGTGTGTAGACTATTCCATGACTCTTTCTTTTTGTACTGATTGTCTTACTAAGGCAATTAACAGTATTGTATCACAAACTGGCTTGCCGCTTGAGCTTGTAGATAGCTCTTTAGCTTCTGTTACAGCTCGTATTCCCTGGCCTAATCCACTCACTTCGACCCTTGGCTTCTCTCTTTCCTCCCTTCATGTCACATTACGCGTCATTCCCGTACAAGAGTCAACAAACCATGCTGATATTAATCTTTCAGAATCTGTCGCATCCTATGCTGAATCCTTCATTCAGGATGAACTGACGCCTCGAGAAGAGGCTAACCTGCGAAAGTCTTTTCGTTATGATCCTTCGGCTTCTTTACACCATGAACCCGACGACGAAAACGTGCCAGGGGGTCTCAATCCCTTTAGGGATCTTTCGGAGGAGGAAGAATTGGCCGACATGGATCCCGATGGGGTCTCTCTGTTCGCCACTTTGATTGAACGTCTTCTGGCTAAATTCGAATTCGACGCGACCGACACGAAAGTAACCATTCTTCACCCTCAGTCGAGTAGGTTGTCACTTTCCATTGCAGACATTAACTATCGCACGGAAGCTCCTTCAAATGCAAATATCACAGATGGTTTCGAATGCGCCGGCGAATCACGCACTGTATCCATTTCTGGTATCACTCTAAGCGGCTGTGACCTGCGCCCTCATTCTGCTGTTCCCTTGTCGCCAGATCGTCTATCCTTTGAAGGAACGCCATCTTATTCGCTTACTCCGCGCTCACCTTCACCTTCATCTTCCTCGTCGTCATCATCTATGGATGAACAAGTTCAATGGGCAATGTCTCAATCTCTTGCGTTCCTACCCCCCCGCCCCGGCTCTCCTGCTAGTTCTGTTGCGAGCAGTATATATCAAAGCGCTATCTCTGGGCATGCGTCATATGCTGAGCATACAGGCAGAATAGAGGAGTCCTTGTCTTCTCCAGCTTCGGCCTCTAAACATGACCTTGATCACGTTAAAGAAGCCGACGATGAGGTATTCCTGTCCTTTGGAGTAGATCCTATTATCATCAAGCTGACTACGCCATCCCTACGTGGTCGGACACCCTCGCAAACGGTTCTAGAGGAACTGCATATATCTATGGACATAGGGATTATCAGTTGTGCTCTTCGTCCTTGGCATGTACCGAGTGTCGTACGATTGGTAGACGCCATCATGCCTAGTCGTGTTTCCCTTACCCCGAAACCCTCAAATGCGTCTACTTCGCCATTTAGCCTCGGAACAGACAAAAGATTATCCCTAAACGTCAAGGCTGTGGTTGTATTATTGCTTGCATCCTCGAGTAATGGTGCCTCGTCTTCGTTTTCCCTCGGAGGTTACTTTTCTCGTCCGCGTGTACCCCCTTCCCTATCCGAAGGATATCTTCGCCTTTTTTTGGATAACCTCTCAGCCACCGCTTCAAACGTTACGATGAACTCAAAGGCTCCTCAACCAGATTCGGGTTCTGGTTCTCAAACGTCCACTCTCACCTTTTCCCTCTCGCTAAACGAGATATCTGTATTCGCATCGCGTCTCTCAAGCAATAATAACGAGGCGGAAGTATTGGCCTTTCCGCTCATGATAACCGACCCTCTATTACCCTCTCAACATATTTCCGAACACAAACATCCGGATCCGTCTTCGGAGTTTCCTATACTTCTCGACTTTGATGTCATGGACTGGACAACGGAAGCGGCATGCAAGCATGGAATGAAGCCCTCTGCATGGCGGACGAAACAGAAACAAAACAAGGCGTCCCATTCCTCTCATGCTCCGCCTCCAGGGACTGATCGAGACAGTCTTATCCCAGTGTTGACGGTGAAGGGCGAGCGGCAGTCCCTTGAGAAACCGCTGCACAAAGGCAAATTATTGAAGAACGACATAAGAGCTGAATTTTCTCCTCTTCAGTTTTTCGTTGATTTGCGGCATCTGTTCGGAGCAACTAATATAAACTCTTATGTGGACGAGTTGATGAGTGCTTTGAAGTCTCCTGGTGCGACTCAATTAGAGACTGAGATGAACGGTTCGGGTAGTGACAATGATGGCGATACACCTCCAGCTACTCCGCGCGTCAACCGCTATCATAATATCCCAGCGGAGCATGAGGAAGAGCGGAGGAGTTTGGAAAAACTTGTTTTACAGGATCTCGATTTAGACCTTGATTATCGGCAAATACCAACGTCTAAAGATTTCAAACACAGTGGTGCTGCTAAGCCCGTCACAGTACGTCGTCACAAATGTGTGTGGATCATAGTTTGTAGCTGATTTTCGATGTTTAGCGTCGCTCGCAGAAGAAAAACACAAATGTGGTTGTGCAGTTCCCCTTCATTCGGACAAATATCCGATGCAGCTCGAACTATAATCAGCCCTCGCGTTCTGGCGCCGTCGTGGTTGATATTCAGGACCTTGCTCTCACAAATAGGCAAATTCCAACTTCACGAAGAACTGCTTCATTTGAATCTCCATCTTCCACACGAAGACTGAAACCTGCAGGAAACGTAATCTTAACGAGCGAGTTTCGAAGGCTGGTCATTGCTTCGTCTTCAGCAGGAAGTCCGAAGGCTTCCGTCGTGGTGTCATTGGGACACCTACAAAACGAAGAAGCAAGTGACCGACCCGAATCCCAGGCATTGTTACCTCGTTTCGTTCTTTCCCAGTTCTCACAAGCGCTCAATTCTACTACGATGATAACGTTGTCCTTGCCTTCCTTGCTTGTGAGTATGGATAAAGATTCTTTCGATGCTCTACAATATTGGGCAGATGACGCATCCCAACTGGTACAAAAGTCATCTGGATATTCTGACAGTGATGGCGATACCGAGAAGCCTACCAGCCGTGACAGTAGTCTTATTGGTAGCCACTATTTTGCCAAATCGAACACGAGTAGCGAAGTCACTAGTCTTGCATCAAATCCTCGCGAGCTCAAAACAATCATCACTGTGCAAGTTTTTGTTGTTGAAAGTGAGGATGCCAGTGCATCCGCTTAAACACCTACTAACCAGAGGTCCTTATAGCTTTTTGCAGGATTCACCTTCCAAGGCTTGCGGAACAACCTATGAATATTCGACCATTCGACATGATGGCTTCCGATATCGATGTCTCAATACAGATAAGACCAGAAGGCAGGGTAATAATTTATTCTCTGCAATTTAACACGCCATAGCTTATACTGCTCAAAGGATGAAACAACAGCTACTATAAAACTTATGAACCTGTTGATCAATGACCATACTGGCCAAGGAACCATTCACACGTTGCTCTCGCTCACAAAACCTCGAGATCTGGTGAGTCACCCTCTTGTCAAGGTATTTCTTAGGCTAAGCGTTCTTCAGCGACTTCCGCCTCAACCACTTTTGAAGCTAAGATTTACATCGGTAATTTTACCTGAGACAATAGCGAAAGAGTCCAGAATACGACTTCATCTTTGGGGTTTTACCTACCAACTCTTCACAGACGTCAGCTGGATATCAGATATTACTCTTTTCGCCAACGCGCCTCCAGGAGTATGTTGCAAGTTGTTTCAGAAAGCGAATATTTTTTCGCTCATTTCCTATTTATAGGCTTTTGAGACTGTCGTGCCCAGTGAACGAACGAAGATCACACTTAGAGTTGTAGATGGATCAATGAAAGTCCTAGCCCCTACCCATTCTGGAGCATTAGTTCTTCACATAGGGGATCTAGACTTTTCCACCGATCTCATTGGAGAATCCCCTGAACTGGAATTCATGCTCAGAATCCAAACCGCTACATTGCTCGCCATTGATGATTTGGCTGAATTTCATGCGAGCCCTACCTCATCTGAAGGCTTCTTGTTCTGGAAGGTCTGTTTTCGCACTTGTCGATTTGCTACAACTCAATAAATAAATTTCTAGAAATGCGGCTTCGTCTTACTGTCGGAAATAATGAACGTCGTGCTTAGTTTCAAAGCTCTCAAAAGCACAACAGCTCCCGATACACGCGTGCGCATCCATATCTCTACTTGCCCAATGTAATACCTAAATGCCATCAGGTCGTGATACAAAACCTAGGTCTGCGGCTACATTTATGTGCTGATACAATGAGCGCAATAAGTGTATTCATCAGCGATTTGGTCACGGCCTTGAATCCCACTTCAGAACATCAGTATGGAATTCTCTCTGCCAAGAATTCCAATGTTGACATCGTAGTAATCAAGAACTCCCAAACCCAAGAGGAAGCCTATGGTCATATCTGAAGAACAGCATAACGCAAGGGGTATAATGTGTCAGTTCTTGTGTTCGCCAATATTGATATTCCAACTTACTGATAAACCGCAGCTTCTGTTGACAATTTTGCATTCAAAAAATTACCCGAAATTGGACCTGCCCCAGATATGATTTACGACGACCTACCGAGGAATCCTGACTATCTTGATGAATCTTTCGGCGCAGCTGGAGGTTTGAGAGAGCTTCGCGAAGAAGACCTGAATGATTTTGATGACGAGGAAGTCATTCCAACCCCATCCAGTGATGAGGATATCAACGGTGTTGTTTCAAGACTTGGAGGCGAAACAATCCGAATACTTCGACCTGAAGGTCTTCAGCTCGTGGAATCTCACTTCGATAGTCTCCCACCAATAACGGAAAATAGCCCGACGAAGTTCGTAAATCTTATATCTCGAAAGCTTTACTGACCGAATCCTAGTATGGGAGACACCACTCTTCACGTGGAAGTCCACAACGCTGATATTAATGTCTTTCTTTATGATGGCTATGATTGGTCGACTACTCGCAGGACCATTGAAAACGAGGTCAAAGAAATGCGTAAACGGCTAGCCAAGATCAGACAACTTGTCGCCAAAGGCCAGACCCAGCAGTTCGCAGGTGAAGAAACGAGTGCACTCCTCTTCAATTCAGTATACATCGGTCTCAAGGAAGACACGGACGAACTTGATTCAAATGCTCTAATTGCAGCCATAGATGAAGAATTAAAGGAGGATATAGATACAGTGACCGAGAGCTCTTGGCAATCACTGCCGGTTCCTTCTCAACCTAAAACTTCAGCACCTGCCACTCGGCTGAATGGCAAGCGTTTGGCGCGCGCAAAGAGTCCTAGCATTGAATTTCGGATTTCTGGATTGGATGCCGATATCGCTCAATATCATCCCGACGATCCTCTGGTTTCGCGAGTGTTTGCTACTATGAAAGACCTCGAAATTCTTGATCATATTAAATCTTCTACCTGGAAAAAGTTCTTAACCGCGTTGCGATCTGACTCTCGTGGTAATGTGCGTGAAACAGATTCTAACATGGTCAAGGTGGAACTTCGCACTGTCCGTCCTGTCGTTAATGATCCTTCAGAGGAAGCAAGGTTGAAGGTAGGTCAAACTTGTATTTTGTCTTAAAGTTGGTGATTGAAACCAGGTAGGCCAAAATTCTGCCTCTCCGGCTGCATGTCGATCAAGATGCTTTGGACTTTTTGAAGAAGTTCTTCAGCTTTACCGATCCTACCAGACCATCTACGCCTACTGATCCTGACGGAGGGATATATTTCCGTAGGCTAAACCCGTCATACAAGTGTCAAATCCCTCTAACTGAAGTTGGACAGAACTGGCAGAGATATTTCCTGTCGACTTGAAGTTAGATTATAAGCCTCGGAGGGTGGACTATCGTGCTTTGAAAGAAGGGAAAACCATAGAACTCATGAATTTCTTCCATTTCGACGGCGCCGAGATGACTTTGAGGCATATCACTTTGTCTGGTGTACGCTGTTCCTTGAATTCAGTCTTGATGTTGACGAAGAGCTCGAAGATAGATTACTGGATGGCCCCGCCTGGGTGAATTACTCAACGACCTGTGGACACCCGACGTGAAAGCAACCCAATTGGTCGACGTCATTTCAGGTGTTGCACCTATCCGCTCCGTGGTAAATGTTGGCTCTGGCATTGCCGACCTTGTTCTACTGCCAATCGCGCAGTACAAAAAAGATGGTCGGATTGTGCGCGGAGTGCAGAAGGGCACGACTGCATTTGTCAAATCAACTGCCATTGAAGCAATCAAGCTTGGTGCCAAGTTGGCGACAGGTACTCAAGTCATTCTTGAACAAGCTGAAGGAGTATTGGGTCCACAATTCAAGTATCCCATAACGACCGAAACACTTCGGTCTCCTAACTTCGGAGATGACCTTTTGGATATTGGGTTTGGGGGTAGTAGTGATGAAGAAGAGAATGCTCTTGATCTTATTAGTAAGTATGCTGACCAACCAACAAATGTCAAAGAGGGAGTGCAATCAGCATACAAGAGTCTGCAGAGAAATCTCAATTCTGCAGCCCAAACCATCCTAGCAGTTCCTATGGAAGTTTACGAACGATCTGGAAACGAAGTAAATGTTTCTGTTTCAAGATTCGTGCCATGACTGACAGCGATTCTAAAGGGCCCAGTTCGTTCAGTTATTCGAGCTGTCCCTATTGCGGTTCTCAAACCCATGATCGGGGCTAGTGAAGCTGTGAGCAAAACCCTGCTCGGTCTTCATAATACGCTGGATCCCAATCTCCGGCACGAGAATGATGCAAAATACAAACATCGCTAACATCGGTCCCTTTGCGTTTTAAAGATTTTTTCGAGTAATCTAACACTGTAATGATATAAGTAGCTAAAGGAACATTAGATACATACCAGCTCAATCTATATCCATAGTCATGGAGCGCCCTTCGCCCTGCACAAGAGCACTCCGCGATTTCGCAGGAACTTTGATTTTTTCCCGCTTCTTCGAAGATGCTGCTATGGGTTGGACGAGTTTTGTTGAGGATTTTATTGTTTCGACCGCTTTTTTTCTGTGGAGACGTTGCTTTTCGCGACTCATGGCCATCCTAAATGGGACGTGGATGTATCAGAGCGTAAGTGTCGAACATGTCAACACACAACGTACCTGTTCTTCCAGAAAGCATGCTCTCGCTTTTGCTTGATCTCTCCAACCCGCTTCATCGCCTTTATTGTAGTCTGCATTAATTCCCTGTCGTAGCGAACAGGAACGTTTCGACGTTTCTCGAAGTCAATTGTAGCATCCTGTCAGATATATCAGCAGTCGCGACTTTGTGCCATTGAAAGACGAGATAAGCACAATAGTCATCTCCTTGCCAGCGGCTTTCCTGAATGCCTTCGTCCATCTCACTTTTCTCGGGTTTCGCTTCATTCTGGAAAATGTTCATGAATACAGGTGATAACGAACACATTTTTGAGACTTACTTAAAGTTTTTGTGGCATCTAATAAGAGAGAAAGGACGAGTTGGACAGGAAAGACGATCAGAAAAAAAACCTCGTACTTCGAAGTGCAGAATCGGAAAACTTTGGCATCATTCCTGACGAACGCTGAACCTATGGAAAGGATCAGTATGAGGATCAAGATCTGAAGGGGAGCATACCATGTCCCGGATAAACATTTGTTGAGCAAAAGTAGCACTTTTCAATTCTCATCGTGGACTGTTGCAGATAGATTGATAAAACTGGGGGTGCCGCAAGCGGCGAGGGCCGAACCGGCGGTCTCATCCCGTACCGAAACGTTATTGATGTGACCCGTACAATGGCCACATCAAAGGAACGCTCCAAAATAAAAAAGGTTTTTTCTTCAGCATACCTCGTTCTCAAGGAATAGGTGGTTGAACCCGGCTGGGCTGTCCCCTTGTGGGACACCGCCTTAGGCAGAACCACATATTTATCTATAATTTAATACTCCAGAATAGGTCTTCCGGAAAATTCTCAAGAGCAGCATATGCATGTATTTTTTATGTGCTTAATCCTGCTCTACAATTATACTACACGAAGCTGTTGTAAGAAAGCTGTAACCCTTAGTGAATGGAATGCTTTCTGAGATGAGTTTTCCATTGAAAAAAAAGCTGGTATGGTGTATGTAGATACAAGGTATCAGCATAAATTCTGAGCCATACTGACAGGAATTTGTGATGGGAAAGGCTCTTTTGAGCCAATTTTGCAACTCTCCCTACATATGTAAGCCTGCAGACACGATGGTTACGTGCATTCGCATGTGAGCTCCAGGATATGGTGCTTCTAAATTCTAGTTTTAGATGGTTTGTCGATGCCGGCACACCTCCATGGCAGAGAGAGAAAACGTGCAAACGGATGTGACTGTGACCTCGTAGGATATGTGAATATACCTTTAGCCAGTATTGCTTCGCTTCGCTCGCGATAAATACATCAGTGGCCTCTACGAGCAACGTTCAGTGATTCTTCTTCCAGACCCTTGAGCCATATAACATCTATCCCAGCATCGACTAATTTCTGAGCTCCCTCGCAGTGTACAAAATCATCGGGTTCACCGACGCCTATAAAGCAACGTTTCACCCGAGCATCAATAAGTGCCTCCGCACATGGCGACAGCCCGGATGTCCTGATTGAACAAGGTTCCATTGTGGTATAGACATCAGCGGACGCAAGGATATCTGCATGTGACTGGGCAGAAGCATTGAATTTAGAGAGTTGGTCCCAAGATAAGGAGCGGAATTTGGATAGTGCGTTGGCTTCAGCGTGTGTGTTTCCTGGAAGTTCGCGAGAATATCCAGCAGATATCACAACTGGCTCAGCTTCAAGGCAAGATACGATTACACAACCAACACAGAAGGCTGTTGGGGTCGGTGTGCATTTCTTGGCCTCATCCAAAGCGAGTCGTAAGAATTGGAGATGCTGGCCTTCGGAAGTCATCGGTATAGGGCTCGTATAGGAAAGAAGATTCATGGCATTAACGACACGTGGGAGGGCAATTACATAAGCACCAATACCACGAAAAAGTGCGCTTTGCTTCCAGTCATTGTAAACTTTGACTGTAAACATGGCCTCTCCTGTTTCTGCGTATCCGCCTGAAGATGATCCCATGCAGGGCGCTGCTGAGGAGGAGGAGGAAGGAGAGGGCGATATTGTTGGACCCGGAGAGCCAGACGATAGTTCGGAAGAAGAAGAGGAAGATGCGGACGAAGAAAGGCGCATCAGAGAAGGATTCATCGTGGATGAAGACGAGGATGATGAGGATGACGAGGAAGAACGGAAACGACGCAAGAGACGTAAGAAACATCATCGGCGAAGACGTGCGTTTTCGTTTCGTTATTCAAGGTACTCGCTTTATGAATATTGTCAAATAACAGGTGAAGAGGAAGAAGACTTAGAGGAAGATGACCTCGATCTATTGGAGGAAAATACTGGTGGAACATTTAAGAAGTCGAGGCTGAAGCGTCTTGTTAGGCGAGGAGCGTCAGAATCGCCTCCGACAGCATCGTCCTCCAAACGTCGCGCAGTTGTAGAGTCTTCTGATGAAGACTTGGATGACGACCCGTTACCAAAAGTTCAAGATATTCAGCAAATCTGGGATGATCAGCGAGACGAGTTTGATGACGATGCGGATGGGGATATAGATGATTTTATTGAATATGACGACGAGGAAGAGGGTGGTATGCCAATGGACGAGCGAGCTCGTGAGGAAAGGCGCAAGGAGAGAAGGAGACAGCAGCAAGAGTTTCGACGCAAAAGTCGTGGAGCTCATCCTGAGCTTGCTGGCATTGATGCGAAGTTTGTTTTGCCACCATTTTTGTATACTTCTACCTATTGCTAACTAATTTCGCAGTGCTTGGGCCGAGATTCACGATGTCTTCGGAGATGGCCACGAATATGACTGGGCTCTGGTTGCAGATGAGGAGGCAGAGTATGAGCAAGAGACGCAGAAAGACATGACCCTTCAAAATGTATGTTCTTTCTCAGACTCTCGTGTAATCTTCCTTATATTTTTAATGTAGGTATTCGAACCTTCTGAAATTCGTGAACATCTATTGACTGAGGATGACAATCTCATTCGAGCTCGAGACACGCCAGAACGTATGCAATTAACAACTTCTTCCCTCTCGGAAGCTGCGAGTATATCGCTGCATCAAACAATCATTGCAGAGGATCTCAACAAGGATGGTGCTCGCTGGGTTACTCTCCGTCTGTCACCCGAAAAGCAGAAGGAGTTCTTCAGTGCTAACGGGGCTTATCAACATCTTCAAGGAGAATTGGTCATGGCTGTTACCTTTGCCCTTCGAGCAATGTTTGTCGAGGAATATGAGGTACCTTTCATTTGGACACATAGACGCGATTATATATCCCACTTCGACGTCAACGACACGCGCTCCCCTCGTCTTGAACTCCTATCCCTTCCAGAATTATGGCGCATCTATGCACTAGGCCAGAAGTACCGGTCTCTTGTCGAGCGGCGAAACGCATTGTCAGCTTCATATCGCCGCCTTGGGGTTACCGACACTTATTACACAGATGAGATCTTTCCTGCGATTGACAGTGTGGAGTTAGTCGCGGATACTAGTGAATGGTTACTCATGAAATACAAAGACAAGAAGGAGAACGTCGCTGCGTTCCGTTTCCACGATGACGACGAAGCTGAAGTAGAGAAGAAACACAAAATGCCCAGTCGCATTTCCGCATACGAATTGGCGAAGAAGAGCATTGTTTCACGGCTTGCTGATGTACAATTCCTGTCTTTGCTGTCTTCATCTGTCAGATGCTGACCTCTTTTACCAGGGCTTTGGTATCGCTTCACATGAAGTCGTACTCAATTTTGTGAATGAAACACGCTTACATTATGTCGACAATCAAAACCTTGATCCTCTAATTTACGCAGAGCAGTTTGCAGATCCAGATCCAGCAAAAGCCCTGGCTCCTGAGGAGCTTCTTCGCCGCGCTCGAATGATCATTGCCACTGAGTTGGGCAAAGATCCTCTTCTTCGCGACCACATGCGACAGCTTTTTAAGAAGAACGCTGTTGTCTCTGTCAGCCCTACCGAGCGAGGTCGAGCTAAAATTGATGAGCAACACGTCTACTATGTAAGTGTATTCCCTAACATATTCTAGACTTGTTGCTCATCAAATCGCCCACATAGCCGTTCAAGTATCTCTATAACAAACCTATCGAGAACGTGTTAGGATCGTCGCAGTTTCTGTACATCCTCAAAGCTGAACAGGAACTTCTGGTCACTGTTTCAATCTATCTTCCTCCTGACATCAAGGCCAATTTCGAGCGAAGATTGATAGATGCCTTTTCGTCAGATCTGCTCCGGGAGTCAACAAAGGCTTGGAATGAGGAACGGTCACGGGTAGTTCAGGAAGTCATGGAACAGCACTTAATACCTGCGGCGGTCAAATGGACAAGGGAGTTCCTCAGAGAAGAGGAGGAAGACTACGTTGCCAATCGCTGTGGTGATCAGTTGCGCAAGGTGAGTCATTTTGCTCAATGTAACAGATATTTGATGATTCAATGTTATAAACACAAGCGAATCGACGTTTCTCCCTACTACAATCCACAGAATTCTCCGATGAAGCTTGGCGACACGCCTTCGGTGTTGGCTGTGTCCTGGGGCAAGGGAGACCCTCAAAAGGATGCCATCTGTGTGGTGTTCATGGACGACGGTGGGCGTATGCGTGAATGGATCAAGATTGACAATCTAGTAGACACCGAAACCAGAGATGAATTCGTTGATATCATTAGGCGAAGAAAGCCGGACGTTATCATTGTTGGAGGATTCACCACGGCTACTGCCAAATTATCCCAGCGCGTCAAAGAAATTGTCTCAGGCCGTTCTTCTTATGATCCCAATTCTACGTTCGGAGATTCCTTTGATATCCCCGTGATATACGTCCCGGACGAACTCGCGCGCATTTATCATCACAGTCCTCGGTCAAAAGTCGAGTTCAGCTCGCTTCCGCCTAATGCTAGATACTGTGTTGGTCTTGCACGATACGCTCAGAGCCCTCTCAACGAATACGCTGCAGTCGGATCTGATATCACAGCATTATCATTCGATGATGACGACCAACACCTAGTGAGTCAACGCATTCCTCATATGCCGTAATTATTCATGTTTCTCGACAGGTCCCCAAAGATAAATTGCTTGTCGCCCTGGAGCAAGCTCTTGTCGATATCGTCAATAAAGTCGGAGTGGATATCAATCGAACCGTTACAGATCGATACTATCAGTATCTTTTGCCCTTCGTATGTGGTTTCGGTCCAAGAAAGGCCCGAGAATTGATTTCAAAGATTGACGGACTGGTAAGCTTCATCTGGCCCAATGATTGCACTTTTACGAACACTTCACCAGGGCGGAAGTCTGGTCAACCGGAACCAGTTCATTAAGAGCGGTATACTCACTACCAAAATTTTCTTGAATGCGGCAGGATTCCTACGCATTACTCAAGAACAGGACGATATGAAAGTCAAACACCGTATAGACGATGAACAAGCTCCAGATCCCCTAGATGACACTCGTATTCACCCTGAGGACTATGAACTCGCTCGAAAAATGGCGACTGACGCCCTGGAATTGGACGAAGAAGATATTCACGACGAGCACCCTTCGCACGTAGTGGGACTCATCATGCAGGACCGCGAAAATGACAAGAAGCTCTCAGAACTCAACCTGGACGAATTCGCCGTTAGTTTGTTCAATGCAAACCAAGAACTGAAGCGTCATACTCTCAACGTGATCCGAGATGAGCTACTCAAACCCTTCTCAGAGCAGCGGTCACCATTTCCACCCATCGATGGCTGGAATGTTTTGACTATGTTGAGTGGCGAGACGCAGAAAACGCTCCGTATCGGTCTCATCGTATCAGTTCTGGTCTTCCGAACACGGCCTGATAGCGTTCATGTTCGTCTAGACTCTGGGTTGGAGGGCATTATCAAGCAAGAATATCTGGTTGACGATACACCCGGCGCCGAGAAGCCCGTCAAGGGCAAAACGATACAAGGAGTCATCATCGATGTCAGAATTGATCATGAAAACGACATTTATGAAGTTGAACTGTCTTCGCGTTGGAGTGATGTTGTAGAAAACGACACGGAGTTCCGAAGGAAACAGCCTGATGTGTATTGGAATCGCGCTCAGCACGAGAAGGATTTGGACATCCTGGCTAGGAAACAGAGAGCTGAAGTCACAAAAACACGTCGTATCATCAAGCATCCTAATTTCCACAACTTCAACACCTCTCAGGCAGAACAGTATCTGGATGGTCAACAGCGTGGAGATGTTGTCATACGACCGTCTTCCAAGGGCATCGACCACCTGGCAGTAACCTGGAAAGTGGATGACAAGTTGTACCAGCATATTGGTGCGTAGGAGACAATTTTTAATCATTACTTGTGACTAACTCCATTGAAAGATATAACTGAAAAGGGCTACGATCCTACCGGACAGAGTTTGGACACTCAGTTTGTCGTGGATGCTAGCCATACCTATATCGATCTCGATGAATTAATCGTCAGACATGTAAATGCAATGAGTCGACGTGTTGAAGACCTCATGGCGCATGACCGGTTCAAACCTGGTTCCGAGGACGAATTGCGTAAGTAGCTCCCTCGATGATGGGTTTCATCCTCAAATGATATTCCGTATTCCAGATCTCTTCTTGAAAAATCAACTTCTCGCCAATCCAGCGAAGAGTATGTACGGTTTCACCCTGAATCGCAAGAGACCAGGACACTTTAACTTGTGTTTTTTGGCAAATAAAGACTCTACCGTTCAAACATGGGTACGTGGTCTGTTATTCTTTTACACCCATAAGTAAATAATCAATTACTAGCCTGTCCGAGTCACCCCTGAGGCATACTATCTGTTTGAGGCCCCTGCAGTAGGCGTCCCAGAATTATGTGATGCTTTCAAAGTTCGGTAAGCATCATTAGGTCTCTTCATATGTTCCGATAATCTTATCTACCCCGTCCAGGCATTTGCACGAATCACAAAATTTAGGAAACGGGGGAGGGAAAACCCCATATGGCGCTGGGCAGCGTACGCCTGCACGTCCTGGATATGCCACCCCTTCTGTGCGGCCTTCACGGACGCCTAACCCATACGGAGGTACCACGCCAGGTCCAAATTATGGCGCTCCACCTTCACAACCACCTTATGCTGGCTATCAAACTCCTCGTGGTTATCCCGCTCAATCCATGGGAAACATGAATCCTGCACGAGCAGCCATGATGAATGCCTCCGTGGGTTCTGTGGGCAACAATCGTTTCAGATAATAGACTCTTGCATTTCGTACTTCTTTATCTCGCATATTTGGTTCCTGCTGGCTCATAGCTTGTTCTGTACCCACTGTGTACTTCTACCTACAACACCCATGCTTATAGTTAAACATGAAAACGATCAGTGTAGAAATAGGCGCCCTAGCACCTGTCTCATTTACCACCATGAGCTCTATCGAAATGAAGGATCTCTCAAAACGCTCGGTTGAGGAAGAAGCTGAGGAGAACCATGAAATCCAACCTTTGTCTGAAGCTGTTAATAATGAAGCTATATCAGCCTGGACGATGATGACGGCCTTTCTGTCCGTATTGTTCTTCCGATATCATTCAGTCTTCGCTTGATTTATTTATTAGGCTTACTTTACTTGCTGCAATCTTCTCGATATCCCCAGCTTCTGTTGTTTCTATCAACAAACACGCCTTCAACGTTGACACCTTTGGAGCGTTTTCTTTCGATTCATTTCGGCATTTGGTTATTCACTATTGCTATTGCGCTGCTCTTGAATGTATGTTTACATGCCTCCCATCTCGTATTTTTGCATGATCAAGCTGCGATAGATCCCTTCTTCCTCTCCGCTGCCACTCCTTGGACTTAGCCAGCCGGAACATCCATTGCTCAAGCCTTTCACTGTCGCATGTCTGCTGTCTTCTTTCATATCCTACAATACCCGCTCCGTTGGCTCTCTTGCCACAATACATTGCTTACTGACCGCTGTCGTTGGATTATGGGGCCTCTGGGTTGTAGGTGACCACTTCAAAAGAAAAACATAATATTGATATCTTTTCCTTTGAAGATGGTCTTTGGATCTTCCGTTCGTATTTCCAAAAAGACTGGTGCCGATAAACGCACATCGGCTTTCATCTTCGGAAACCTGTCTGCAGCATCTAAACAAAAGAAGGAATGGTTGAAGCAACAGAAAACTGAACACACGTCATGAACGTCCGTTTTGTAGTTTACAGTATTTATATATACTTGCTGAGGTAGTGTACATCATAATATATTTACATGGTCAATTTTACACGTTTTCCGCTCAGGTGAATGACCACTCACCGCCCTCCGCCGCCACCCATACCCATCATCTTGAACATGTCACCCATGTTTGGCATCCCACCAGCCAACCCACCAAGTCCACCTAGTCCACCCAACCCTCCGATTCCATTGCCCATCTGCGACATCATTCCTGGATAATTCTGAATAAATCAATTCATTATGAAGGACGAAGGGGACGCATACGTTGCATTTCCTCCATGTCCATCTGGTCACCTCCTTGGCTTTGCATCATGGCTTTCATCATTTCCTGCATGCCCCCGCCGCTTCTCATCTGACGCTGCATTTGTTGTAGCATTCCAGGTGGCATTGCGCGTTGCATGGCTTGGATCTGCGCTGGTGTCGGCATACCGTTGGCGCCACGACCTTTCCCACCAGCGGCAGTTTGCATTTTTTGCATCGCGGATAACCTAATAGAGCAAATTAGTGAAAAATAACATGAGAACGGAATGACGAACCATCCGTTCTTTCCACCAGCTTGCTTTGCCATATTTGCCATCATGCGGTACTGGCAAAGTAGTTCTTCAACTTCCCGAACGCTAGTACCGCTTCCTCTGGCAACACGAGTGACCCGCCAAGTTAGACCTATCGGTTTCCCGTCCTTGCCCATTTCCATGAAGGGTGATCCGTCAGAATCGAGCTCCAAGGTGTTCATGCTGTCCGTTATATAGATCATGCGCTTCATTCGTAGTGTTCCCTCTTCATCTGAACCTTGAAGAAGTTCTTGAGGCAGTCCAGGTATCATTGATGCGATTTTGCTTATTGGTCCCCTATCAATGATGTTTGCAACTGTACTTCGTCGATGTATACGAAGTCACCTACATATTCATGACATTCGATATCTGTTCTCTCCAATCCCGTATACTCAACTTGCCTTCTTCGAGTTTCTTGGCCATTTCTTTTTGCTTGTCCGGGTTTTGGGTAGCCAAATCCTGCATGTGCTCCATGAGACCCTGCATATCACCGAGGCCAAGTAGTTTCGAGATGAAAGGTTGGGGAGAAAATTTGTCGAGGTCATGAAGGTGTTCGCCGACACCAAGGAAGATGATGGGGGTTTTAGTGGCTGCGACTCTATACACGGTATTAGATTTGCTCAATGGTTCGCATGCAAATCAAACTCACGCAGATATTGCGCCTCCACCTTTTGCGTGGCCATCCATTTTGGTGACAATAATTGCACCAAAATCTGCAGTTTCTTTGAATGCCCGACTTTGAGCCTCAGCGGCCTGACCTTTGAACCTTTGATGAGTCGCATCCCGGTGATGAAATGAACTGAAAACACTATCACCTATACTGGCATCTAGGATTAACACGGTCATATTCGGATCCACCGCTTCTCCGATCTGCACCATTTCCTCAAAAAGCTCTGACTCTTGCTTGTGCCTGCCAGATGTATCCACAATGATAACCTCAAACCTCTCTTTCTTGAACTTAGCTACACCTTGAGCTGCTATTGCTACGGGATCAGTCTCAGTGTACGAACCGAAGTATGCAACCTTCGCTTTTGTCGCGGATTGTCGAGTCTGGTCAAATGCGCCTGCACGGAAGGTATCTGCACAAACGATTGCCGACTTGAAACCTCGTTTTTGGTAGTATACAGCTAGCTTGGTGCACGTTGTTGTTTTACCATTACCCTGTGTAGCGGGTTCAATCAAACGGCCTGAGTGATTAGCGTATGGAACACACCTGAAGACCGACAGCCATGATCACATTGGTCTTCCCTTTGGTCGGCTTGTACGGTTCTACGCCAGGATCCACCAAGTGTACGAGTTCATCGAAAACGGCCTAGGTGTAGCTCAGCGGGAGAAACATAACATAGAGATGTAAGGTTTAACGCACTTTCTGTATCGTATTTCTCCGGTTCGCATCCTTGGACTTATCGGAAGACTCGAAAGCGGCTTTGACTTTTGCTTTGACTTTTTGTCGTAGAGACGCCACTAGTTTAACATTCACATCGGATTCGAGGAGAGCAGCAGTGATTTCTTTCAATGTTGCGTCAACAACCTAAGTAAGGCACGAAGTCAGAATGATTTGCAGCTTGGATGCTGAGCAGGGCTAGTACCAACTTTCTCGTCTACGATAGGAGCTCTATTGAGTGATGAAAGAGCAGCATTGAGCTTTCGCCCTAAATCTGCTAAGACCATGTCGTGGTAGAGATCAGAGGCTTAGAGGCTTCTTTGCCTTTTTCAGTGATGGCTCATCCGAACAATTGAAATATGGCTCACAGCGACTCCGAGGATGAACAGGAACCTTTTGAGGATGTCGAAGAGTATAACGAGGAAGATCCTGAGGACTTGGATGCTGCTGAGGAAGCTACTGAAGACGGAGACGACGTGTGTTTTCGTCCTCGGAATTTCAATGTTCTTGTTCTAATATCCTGCATTATTGCCCCTTCATCTTCAAGGATTCCCCTTCTGATGACACCGAAGATGGATTTGAAGAGGCTGAAGATGATGATTCAGAGCCAGCAATTGATATTACTGGTGACTTGTTGAGCGAGGCATTTGCCCAAGTTGAAGCAAGTGCTGCCGCAGAGAATACTGGCAGTTCCAGCAGATCTCCTGAGCCAGACGAATTCGACAAGCAGGAACAGAGTAAAGGTATGGTATCTTCACCAGAACGTCCCGAATATATGCGTTTTAACTTGTATCCTTATTCTTATAATAAGTCCCGTCTCCTGCACCACCTCCGCGTCTCCGTAATCGGCCTATTTCACCCTCAGGAGCCCGCAAAAGGGCTCTTCGACTTGCGAAGGTACCTCGAGGCTTCGTAGTCGAGGCAGTTTGCGCCATTCCCCATCCTGCTCCTACCAATGCCCTTGCAGCCTCTAGTTGCATGAGCCATCTCCTTACCGGTTCAGAAGACGGCTACATTCGCGATTATGACATTTTCACGGCTTTGAACTCAAAGAATTTTCTTTCTGCTCCTCAAAGACAACACACAGGTGTTGTAGAAGGTCTCATGAAGGCCGGCCATCATCGGTTTTGGTGGGAAAACAACCTTTCTTCAAACTTTTCGGGTGTAAATGAAGATCGCACTCTAGTGCCAGTGCACAGTCTGGCCATGCATTCTGATGCTTTATGGGTCTTGGCTGGTACCAATGTATGAATCTAGCTCTTTCTCACTCCTTCAAGCTAATCTATTAAGTGGTCCAGTGTGGTCCTATAAACCTCTTCACGGTCCGTCACGAACCTGGACGTTTGTGCCATACATTAGTCGGACATCGCGACCTGGTGTCTTCGCTATCTTTGAATCATGACGAGAAAAGCTTATTCAGTGCGAGTTGGGATGGCGAGGCTATCGTAAGCCCTTCTCTTTTATCCAAAGTCGTCGTCGTCAACATCGTTTTCCCAAGCAATGGGATTTAAATACAGGGCAAAAGAGTAGAACCTTCACTTCACATGGAGCACAGCTCACATGCATCGCCGTGCGACCCGAGAATGCAGTTTATACAGACACAGGCTCGCCGATCATGCTCAGATATGAAGACAAGGGTCCCCAAGACACACAAACCGTCGATCCACCCGCTTTTACTGGAAACACTCGTATCGACTCCGATACTAGATCCGACGTGTCATTTGACCCGTTATTCGATGACGAGCCAGAAGATGGCCATAAACCATTCGTGGACGGAGTAACTTCCCAAGCTGTCCCAATCGCCAAACCCAGTTTAAGTACTATTGCACCTCCTAAAGGCGCACCACCATTGTTAGATTCTCAGCGATACAAAACCTTCTCTCCTGATATACTTATGACTGCTGCTATTGACGGTCAAATCATGCTGTGGGACAAACGAGTAAATACAATTGGGCAAGGAGTAGGGAGACTCTGGATAAGTGAGAAAACTCCTCCGTGGTGTCTTTCCGTATGTCTCTCTCTCTAATCATTCTTCCTGTCTTTCTAACCTTTGTATTACTTAGGCTTGTTGGTCTGCTGACGGTAATCAGATTTATGCTGGAAGGCGAAATGGCACAGTTGAAATTTACGACGTTCGACAATCGGGACGTGCTACTCCCGATGGCCCGAGGTTGCTCAAAACACTTCGCAATCCTTCACGCTCCGGAGTTGTCTCATGCGTTGTTGGATTCCCGGATAATAGACATATAGCTTGGTTCGTTCTTTGCTTGTTATCCTAGGGTATGAATCCTTATATTAACTGTAGTGCTTCTATTGACAACATACGTCTATGGAACGCGGAAACCATAGAGTCTGATACTTCAGGTCGAACCAAAGGCGGGACCCAATTCAAAGTCATTCCTGGACATCATGGAGGGTTCATATCCCAAATGTGTAAGTCAATTTCAAACTCGATCGTCCCTTCGAGTGATGTACTGAACAACGTTGTAGTGGTAGATTCGGGATCGAGGTTCTTGGTGAGCGCCAGTAGTAATCGTAGCAATCGCGAGTCCCAAGGTGACTCTACTAGAACGGTATTTGTTCATGACATCCAACATGTTCAATGACACTTTGGGTATTTTTCGGAATCTTTAGACCCTTGTTCTGGGTCAATATTTCCAGCTCGAGCGCCGAGCCTTCCTAAAGCTTCAGGATTTTTTAAGTAGACCGTGATCTGATGAGCGATTCTGCCTGATCCTTCGCGAATATCAAACTCAGGACTTACTTTTACCTGACATCCGTCATGCAACGAAAGCTATCATTTCATACGATGGTTGTTATCGTCACAACTAAGCAGCCCAGACCTTGCGTGTTAAAGCTATGCCCTGGCCGCTATGGCGAACTGTATCTGTGGCTCCAACCGACAAACCGCATAGATTATTTACTAACGGCAAGATGGCGCCAATGAACCGTATGACGTGGCTTTAATCCTGTTTCCCTTCTTTGCGGAGGTCAACGGATCGTTTGAGGTTCCCCATTACTTATACCATGCCATTTGTTGGCTTGCATTCTTTAAAATGTCTCAATCTGCAGATGTATCTTTCATTGGAGAGGATGACTCCGAGTATTTTCGGCGCTTATTCGATAGAACATTCAACAATCTGAACACAAGGTATCTGCTACCAGCGGACGAGGATGAGGTGAAAGTAAGTGTGTCTCACAAGGCAATGAAATGTAGCATGCTGAATTCTTACAACCTTGTTGTATGCACTATAGAGGTCTGAGCTGCACCATCGGATGATGCAATTTGTCTTTCAAGGTAATAACTATGTGGGCCCAGTGAAGGAGGCCTTGCAATTTGGTCAGCATAGAAGAGGTTCGACTGGGCTTCTTGTATCTTGAATGATGTTTAACAGTCGCCTTCAACACATACTCAGTTCTTGACCTTGGAACTGGTTCTGGTCTATGGTAAAGAAACCTCAGTTCTTAATTTGCTGAAACCGAATCTTCCGAACTTAGAACTATTCATTCTCTTTCAGGGCTATAAACATGGCGGATGAATTTCCGCGGGCTGAAGTCATCGGAATAGACCTAGCACCTCTACAACCTAGGTAATGGGTCACTATAATTATTCTATCCATTGTGCACTGATTATCAATGGTCGTTCCAGGAGTGTTCCTCCGAATTGCACGTAAGAACATCACATTCGACATAAGGTCTAGAATTATAACTTGCTTTCTTCTTCCTACAGTTTCGAACTGTGCGACCTAGAATCTGGAATACCATATCCTGATGGATACTTTGACTTTATACATGCCCGTTCTATACATACTGGGGTGAGTCATTCCACTAACTCTCAACTAGGAGCTGGCACACATTCAGGGCGTTCAGATACGTGATTATCCTCAGTTTCTACGTGAAATTACTCGACTACTGCGTCCGGGAGGGCTTGTACTCCTTATAGAGCCTGATTTGATTCCAATAGTCGATGGAAGACCCGTGGCTCGGGCTCCCGCCAATCTTGCAGCCGGAGAGTGGTCTACCTTTTGGGAAACATATCGTGGCTGTCTGACGAGGCAGGATATTGATGTTACGGTCCCCCAAAGACTGACGGATATGCTCACTGCAACGGGTGCGTTTGAAAACATTGTGAAACGAGACGGCAATATCCCAGTCGGTTTCTGGCCTAAAGGTTGGTGTCCTTAGTTTCTGATTTCTAGATTTCTTGGCTGATTTGAATTTAGACCCACATTTATTAAGCGTCGGACAATTACAGTGGCTGGATTATGATCTTCTTCTTCCCGCACTCAGGCCTATGTTTCTCTTCCATGGGCTGACAGAGAACCAGGTTCGATCCCTAATCACGGGGGCGCAACGCGATCTGTACCACCCTGTAGCTGAGTTATCAACTCACATCAATATCGTACATGCCTCAAAGCACCTGTAGCTTCGGACTTCTGGCATATAGCGGCTTTGCGCGGCCATTTTGAAGTATGCAATGCATATGGGATAGGATAAGATATGCGAAGTATTCTGGTAGACGGTACTGATGGGGACATCTTTCTTATATGCGCCTGCACATGTGTGACTGGCACTAGCCTTATTTTGCCGATTCCTTCTGGAATGTTGCCTGCGACCTCGATGAATTAGTTTTCTTTACAATCGGGAAAGAACAATAAAACACAAGTATAAATCTTTCCCATAGAAATGACTGATGCCACACACAGGATGCGATTTGGCATCAAGAAGCGGAAGAAGCTCGAAATGTGGGCATATTGTTCGGTGCTAACTGCAGAATAAATATGTCCGCAATATTAGTGGCAGCATGAGACTTCGAGATTTTCTAGGATTTGTCCCGTCCCTTGACATGATACGCTAAATGTCACCTGGGGGAAGTTAAATCAGGAGTTCGGTGTTTTCACAGGAGGCAAGTTCATCACTTTACGTTCCAATCTAGGCTCAAAATTTTCTCTTCCTCTATCACCCACACTGAGCAGACCATTTTCGACATCGATAATTCCGTGACCGAATGAAGAAGGCCCTGGCACCTCGTAAAGCTGATCAGAGACTCCGAGACGCCAGGATGGCATTATTTTATCTGTCCCATTGGTATTTGGGGAATTAGGAAGTTGAGGATAAGGCTAAAGCCGCGTGGATGCTTACTATAGAGGAAGGATCAGAGAGAGAGAAGCCAGGCTCAAAGTGAATACTAACCGATCGACGCAATTCATTGCTAGGGTCTGAGTCCCAGAGCGGCAGCTTTCGAAGTCCATTCGAACGTCAGTACACTCGTCTCTTGGCAAGTTGAAGGTGAACATAGCGGAGTTGATAGTCTACTCTTGATCAACTCCAGGCGAAGGAGGCGCGAAAGCAGCGCGCAGAGGTCTGATCGTTCATGGAAGCCAAGTGCGAGCCATATTTATGCAGCTATATCCGTTAGCTAGTTTAGATAGAGAAGCGTGGAAGTCTATAGTGTCATGTCTTATCAAGATGGAGTCTGGAGTAAGAAGGGGATGAAAAGCACATTTGTGCACATAAGATGTATATACGCCAAAGGAAACGCACCAGTGATTATGGCCGCACGAAGCAAGCGAGGTAGATCGTAAAGGTAGTTCGAACAGTTGGCTCAAAAGTTCAAAACCTGAAAATGAACTTACCAGGACGAAACGCTGATTGAGGACCCAAATTTAACAAGATCATATACTAGTACTACTACGCCCGAAAGGACCAGGTATGAAGAGATTCAATGACAGTTGATGCCGCTCTCGCCCCCCGGTAGGAAAAGGGTCCTTGTACTATGAGCAAACATCAAAAATGACAACGCAGTACAAATGCAAGGCAGCAATTTCAAATAACACAGAGCTGAGAGTACGTGGGAACGAAATTTACAGCTTTGACCGGTGGCCATTTACCAAATTGGAGCTACTTTTTTGATCTTACAGTAATCTCGTTTGACAACCTCTTTGAAATGGCACGACGCGGCGCATTTATTGTTGTAGAGGGTCTTGACCGTTCAGGAAAGACAACGCAAGCAGAAATCATGCGTCGGCGTATTCAGGCAGGCGGCAGAGAGGTTGTTTGTATCAAGTTTCCAGGTGAGTTTCATCTTTCGGATCTCTTCTCTTTTCCTCTGATTGTCTCTGATCGCCAGATATTGGTTGCTAAAAATGAAATAGACCGTTCTACTCCCATTGGGAAGATGATTGACTCGTATCTGCACTCGCAATCCGACTTGGATGACCATGTCGTACACTTGCTATTTTCCGCAAATCGCTGGGAATTTGCGTTAGTACTTTATTCTTATTTTACTTCTCTATCTAATGTCAATAATGGCACCATTATCTTCAACACGCGATCGATCTGCTTGGCTTGTATAACGCGCCGTTTCCCGTTTCCGACGTGACTTACTCCACCAGCTCGACAATTCTGTCTTACCTGAAGCAAGGCAAACTTGTCCTCTGTGACCGATACGCATTCTCTGGAATTGCATTTTCCGTCGCCAAGAGCTCCGAAACGCCAATTTCTACTGCAAGTCATTCAGAATCATCACTCGAAAAGCTTTCGCCTATAACTTTGCCCTGGGCGCGCGCTCCGGACTCTGCTCTTCCCTCGCCAGACTTGACAATGTTCCTCGATATTTCCCCTGAGGTTGCTCTCACCCGAGGCGGTTATGGCGAGGAGCGTTATGAAAAGGCTGACATGCAAAGGCGAGTGAGAAACGTGTTCGAAGAAATTGGTCGGCAAGTGGGTGCCACCGTTGAGGAAGCTGGCAACGGGAGGTGGGTTGTAGTCGATGCTGGAAGGGATATGTCCGCGGTCACGGAGGAAATGTGGGGACATGTCCAGCCTTTACTTGATGGTGTGGATAGTCCGGTTGGCCGGTTATGGGAATGACTTTTGTGAATAAGTATGGTAGAATTTGATCAATCTTATGCACCTGGGTTCACATACAACACTACTATTGCGGCAGCAACGCAGCAAGCGTTGAAATGATCATTGCTCTGATCAGTTAGCTGGACCGGAGTTTTCAAGTTTATGCTGCAGTAGGTTTCATATCACAGACGAGATTCCCCAGGCTCTGGCGCGGTCAATGGTCGTGAACAAGGTGACTAGAACTCGGAAGCTTCTTGTGAACTTTATTCCAAGTTTAATAACCCCAAGAACAGATCTCAATTTCAATGAATACATGGACTGTGTATAATATACGACATGGTAGATTCACTTGTATGATCCATCTACATATGACTGGCTGTGTACGTCCACAATTTCAATGCAGGCTTTATCATTATGCAGTTCGACATCATTCAGTTCTTCCAGAAATCTACTAAAGGTGTCTTTCCCACGGTAACTAATGTCCAACCGTCGCCATGTCGCTCCTTCTGTGGCCTCGAATAGCAACTCAAGCCACGTAGCAAATAGATCAGTCCCACTGTTCAAACGACTTCTCTTCCCCACAGCTCCAGCTTCTTTTGAACTTCCGCCGCTGCTCCTAAATCCCTCAGTATCACCAGAATTTAATGCCGAATTATACGACTTTATCGCTCTCGCACTGCGAGCTTTCGTGCAACCTTGGTGGACGAAAATCACTCGATATGATAAAGAGTTTCTGCCTATCATAACCAATATTCTTACACACGTCTTTCGGACACTCGAGGATCGGTTGGCTAAAGCGCATCAGAGGGGAGATTTAGCAGAGTTGGTGTTCCGGGATATTCCTGTTATAATCACTCAACATTACCGCGACTTTCGATTTGCTCGGAGCAAATTAAATTCATCATATGCGGCGGGAGGTGCCCTTTCTATTCCGGCATTGTTTCATGCGAGTCAATCGCATATGGCAGTCAAACCAGGAGGCGAAATCGACTTGGATTATGTCCGGTTCTTGGTTGATCATATATTAAAAACCTGCTTACCGACAGAGGACTGGGATCCAGAAACGGAGCGAGTGATTGTCCGAGAGATCATCGTTAAGATAGTCGCCCAGGACATTTTGGGAAAGATAACGCAACCGTGGTTCATAGAGAAGATGATCTTGGACCAGTTGATGAATATACCGTCAACGAAACCCAAAGTCACTACCCCCCATTCGAACGGATTTTCCACGCATACACTTCTCGTATTCGTCTTGACACTCATACAATCCATCTCCGGCGTTTGTCTGGCGCTCGTGCACGCTTACAGACAACTCATCGTTACTATGAAGGAGGTCAACCAACATTCTGGTATCAATGAAACTTCTTTGACACCACCACCACCGGAACCACCTATACCTGCCTCACATTCACCTTCTGTAACAGTCGCGATCGACCCCCTGTTGGTAACGCAGACACAGACTGACCATTCTGCGCTTCCTCTGGAGCCTTCTATATCATCTTCATCTGTTGACCCATCATCATCCGGTGTCCCTTCATCTTCTTCGTCCGAAGCGAATTATGATACAATAACGGATTTCCCTCATGATTACGCCACGTACATTGTTGTCATGCTCGCGGAAATATTCACCACTAACTCTCGTTATGCGGGCAACACGATCATGAGTACTATCGGAATGGCGACTAGTCAGGGCGTAGCAGGAAAATGGCTTGACAAGTAGGTCTATTCTCTTATTAGGGATTACATACTTATTCTGACCATCTACATTAGGTTCTTACCATACCTTTTGACGCGAACCCTTTCGACAAGCTTGATGCAAACTATGACACGTACCGCCAAACGCACACTCTTTCCCAACGGATATCCTGCTCCGCCACCAATAGACCCAACGCTGGAGGAACAAGCCGAGACGAGGCGGAAACTGGTCGAGTTTTTTGATGATAACGGTGAGTGTCAAATATGTCGTGTGGAAATGTTCACTAAATTCAGCCTCTTGCTCGATATCACAGCGCTAGCTCCCCTCCTTCTCGGCCCAAGTCCTTCAGACACTATATCAATGGCGTTACAGCCTCTGGAGACCAGGGAGTGTAATGTTCACTTGTCTATGTTACTTTTGGATCGCATCCTTGGTGTACTGATGCCGGAGCTGTTCGATGGGACATGACTGAGAATGTGGGATAATCATAGTTTATACGTGAAGCACCTACATACATACATACAAATTGGGCGAAATAATAACGTTGAGCTTTCTATTTTGACAGTCGTTAACTGAAGCACTCAGTCAGTCTAGTCAGATTGGATGGGGGTACTACTACCAGGCCTAAGGCAGAACCCCTGTTCATGGTAGGGGAGGTTAGTTCCTTAGCCTTCCAAATAGGCTTGAGGTTTTCAGCACCCCTGTTTATGGACCATGGTAGGGGAAGTTGGTTCCAGAACAAGAGGCAGGCACTTTCCCTGAAATCGACTGGTACATAGTCGGACCGTCATATACTAGTGTTCCCCTATGGGGCCCTATACCTTGCCTGGTCAAGCGCACCGATTACAGATCACACAATGTATTGATTTTCACCTAGCCAAAACGGCGAACTTTCATCGTGTGATACACTAGTTCCCAATTTATCGACTTGGAAAATTTGGATATAAACGTTACCGTTAGTAGGTCGGAGATTTTCTGGTAGTAGATGGATATTCTCGAAGGTCCACTCGACCTGGTGATACTTTGGCGGTACCAACAACATGTACCCTACACGCACGTTACCATCACCATATTTCTCCACACTTCGATTGTAAATGTCTTGAATATCATTGTAGCCAGCGCTTGCTCCCCCATGCTTCTTGGCAGAAGTGATTTGAATAACCCACAGCGTGACGCAGCTAGGAATGTCCTCCTGCAAAAGAAGTGCATCGAACAGAGGATTGTTCCGCTTGGATGGAACGTGAAGGGTACACAGTACCGGTTCTACCTCCTGGATCATATGGTATGGGTTTAAAGAAAACGTGTCGTTCCAGCGCGGTTGCGGTATTGACGAGGGATTAGGATCGTCCGTATCACCATCGTCCTCCTTTGTATCGTCCGCATCAGGAAGGTCGAGTTTGTCCACTTCGTCTGCCTCGGAATTTGACCAATGAAGAACGGATTTTGAAGAAGGCCGGGCGAGGGTGAAACCAATGAATCTGGTGTGAGAAATTTTCGCGCTCTTTCTGGTCTGCCGCTTGGGAGGAGTGTTGAGGGCAGAGTATAGACCGAACCGTAGGTTGGTCCGGGAGGGAGTGATAATTCTCTTGACGAAAAGACGCTCGAACAGCACTCCCGCAGCAACACCGAGTTCCGACGTCTGAGAGATTTTATGATAAAATTGGCACAAATCGGAAAACTGCCACTCGTTGTGCCGTCGAAGTAACTCTTCGCCAACCCAGGGAGAGGCGAAATCCATATACGCAGTATCGCTGGCGATTTTTACAAGGCGATTTGAAGGGCTACCGTCCGGCTCAGAGCGATAGATGCACAATAGCTGATGAGATATTTCGCTGGCATACCCCGCCTCTGCGCGAATTTCGAGGATTTTGGCCAGCTCCTGGAGGCTGTTCAAACATTTTATAGCATCTACTACAGCTTGCCCATACTTATTCTTCGCGGGATTGAACGGGCCCTGGGAATTCAAGGGCGTCTGCTTGGTTCCTAAGGCTGTTTGCCCCGATTCCAAGGGTTGCACCTCCTGTACCAAGGGCGTCTGTTTGGAATCTTGTTCAGGTTCCGAGCACTGCTCCTCCAGCATCAAGGGCTCGAAATACAGGCGCAAAGCGCGAGGAGTTGGTACACAGTAATAGAGCGCATCAAGGACGATTTTGTAGGATAACGAATACCTCAGTTGTAGTAGAGAACAACTGATATATTCAATAAATGTACCTGTAGGATAACGAATACTACTACAGGATCAGTATGGATAATTAACTTAAATATGAGTGTGACTTACCCTCAGTTGTAGTAGAGAACAACTGAGGGAAAGCTGCGAAATAGGAGCGTCTGTATAAGTACTCGATCGTAGAGTATGTAAGCAGCAACGAGTAGAAGAAAAAGTACGCATAGATAAATAAGTCAGAAAGGCTGGATGAGGACGGAGCGTACGGATTCTTCTCTAACACACCCCCTAATCCGTGCGATCCAGACCTAAGAATTTGACCCACTTCGAGTGGATTGTACCGTTCAAGGCCTTCGTAAAGATGTCTGCTACGTTTTCCCCAGTTCTAATCGGCTTCATTGTGATTTCGCCATTTGTTACTTTTTCCCGAATAAAGTGATAGCGCATTTCGATGTGTTTGACCAACATATTCTTCTTGGAGTTCTGCGTGAGGCTAACCGCCGCGAAGTTATCGCAGTGAAGCGTTAGTGGACCATCCTGTTTCAGGTCCACTTCTGCAAGGAATGACATTAACCAACTTGCCTGTTGACTGGCCCTTGCCCCTGAGATGTATTCGGCTTCGGTCGTCGATAGTGCTACTGTTGGCTGTCGTTTCGAACTCCATGTGACCGGTGCCCCAGCCATGAAGAATACGTTTCCAGATGTTGACCTCCGAGTGTCTATACATCCCGCGTGGTCGGCGTCGAGGTACCCGCAGGGTTTCAGGCCTTCTCCCTTGGTTAGCTCGGAATCGGGCGGCGGCTTCCTGTAAGTGATAGTATAGTCAAGGGTTTCTAGAATATATCCTGCTAGCCATTCTACTGCCTCCCAATGCTGACGCCCGGGATTGAGTTGATAACGGGCGAGTTTATTAGCCGCAAAGGAGATATCTGGTCTGGTACAAACTTGACCCCACATCATAGATCCAACGACCGGTCGGTAAGGCTTGTCGTGCATGAAAATTCGTTCATCGTCTGGTAGGGGATTCGGAGCGGCTTCGAGTTTGTTGTCAGGTGGAAGTGGAGTCCAGCGGTGTTTGACATTTTGGAGACCGAAATGTTCGAGCATGCGGGTGAAGTAGGCTTTCTGTGATAAAGTAATGGCTCCTGTCTTCTTGTCCTGCGAGATTTTCATCCCCAGAAGTATTTCGGATTTCACCTCGCTACTCTCCCAATGCTTCCCAAGGTCCTCCACGGTGTTCTTCTTCTCGATATCCCCTTCTGCACCTCCTAGAACATCATCTCCATACGTGCTCGTAATGGTATACTTCCCGTTCTGGCGTCTCCAGCGCACGCACGGGTCTGCTTGGGACGAGGTGTAACCGTCTTCCTTATATCCCGCCGCTAGCGTGTCTTGCCAATCGTGGCTTCCCTGCATCGTGCCGTATATCGACTTCTTGAGTTTGCAGACGAGGTGTTCGGTGCCAGGTTTGATGAATCCCTCCGGTTGTTTCATGTATACATCGTGCTTTATTGGGCTATTGAGGAAAGCAGACTTGAAGTCCACTTGGAAAAGTGAGAGGCCGAGAACCACGATGATGGCTAGGACGATTCGGAAGGATTCCATTCGCGCCACGGCGCCGAATGTCTCGTCGTAGTCCATACCATAAACCTGTGTATATCCTTTCGCCACATATCTCGCCTTTCTCTTCAACAGTTCCCCTTGTGATCCCCACTTGGACGTGAATATCCACATTGCATCCATGAGGTTTGCCCCCCGAGGTAGTGGCACCAGCTCCCACACCTCTTTCTCCATTAACGCGTCGTATTCGGCTTGAGCTGGTGGACCCCAGAGGTCCCAGCGGAGCTTTGCCTCTTTGAAGTTCCTTGGTGTCCATCTCTCATCATGGGTCGATGCGAAAGCCCATGGTTCGTGGGCGACGAGCGCAAAGGCGGTATCGGGTTGATTCCATCCCATTTCCTTCCGGACAAGTTGGTCTACATTCATTGAGCCGCCAGTTCGCTCGCGTAAGACACGTGTTGATGTGGGAGCTGGAGGTTTAGTAGTGGGTATGGAGTCAGGAGGAGGAGATTGAGGAAGGGATTCCGGTTCAGAAGGTATAGGTGTAAGGGGAGATAACGGCGGAGAGAGAGAGGGAGGAGTTGATGGTGAGGGCGCTAAATCTAATTTGAGTGGCGCCCCGGATTTAATGACCTCGGCATCACCGTTTGATGGTTTAATGTCCTCGGCATCACCGTTGGAACCGAAAGAGATCTCGTCATCAGACCGAGTTCTCTTAGCTATTCCTTCCTCGAATTTGACATCCCTTGACTCAATAATAGTCTTCCACTCTGGCACCCAAATTCTGTAGCCCCGGCGGCCCATATATCCAAGCAAACGACCTTTAATCGCCTGACGCGCAAGTTTGCCATCTTTTCTGGTTTCTGGTAATGTTGCCCAGGCTTCACATCCGAAAGGCCGTAAGTGGGATACGTCCTGGCGTTTCTTGGTCCAACGTTCCATAGGGACAACATCAGGTGAACGAGCAGTAGGGACGAAGCTGTCGACGTATATGAAGGTACTTGCTGCTTCTGCCCAGAATGACGGTGATAATCCAGAATCTTCGAGTAGAGTTCTCGTACCCTCGATCACTGTCCTGTTTGCGCGTTCCGCCATACCATTAGCCGCCGAAGAGTAGGGGGTTATCTTCTCGATGATGATACCGTGCTCTTTGCAGTAGGACTGCATTAGATTGTTGTCAAATTCACCCCCACCGTCTATCCGAATGATTCGAAGGCGTTCCCCAGTCTGGTTCTCTGCCATAATGCGAAACTCATGGAAGTGTTTGAGTGTTGTCTCTGCCCGTTTGTTGGAGATGAAATATGGGACTCGGATGGAGGATGCGCCGTCAGAGCAGAGCATCATATAGTTGGCCCCGCCTCGACTCTGAGTTCTGGAAGGTCCCCATAAGTCAATATGCACCCGTTCGAGTACTTTGGTCTCATGCATGAGTTTCTCGTCAAATGGGCGTCTCGTCGCTTTGCCATATAGACAAGGTTCGCACATTCCTCGTGTCTCTTTCGATGTTACTTGCAATCTGTCCACTAACTTTCGATTTGCCATTCTCAGGATTCTTGCGACTCCGACATGACCGAAGCGACGGTGCCAAGTATGTATATCAGTTGGTTTTTCGTGGGACCTGGCTGAGCTTGCATAGATTTTCCGGTCAACTCGGTACATTTTTGAGTTTCCGATTTGTGTCCCAACCATGACCACTTTACCAGAGGAAGTCCTTACAGTGAGTTTCCGCTCCCCTCTCTATCGAGTGTTGATACTGAGATTAGGTTGTGTGCAAATTCCGGGGTGTGTTTCACTCCTTTGAGTTTCACATTGCACTCCAGGCCGTCTACTAGGGTTGGGATATTCACATCACCAATTCCTGGTATCTGGAACTTGCCAGAATCACCCGCTATCGCGCTGTTTCCACTTTGTCCACTGACGGTCTCGTAATGGATGAAATCCGACCTTTTTACCCAGCAATGCTCTGACGCCGCCGAATCGAGAAACGTCTCAGGCTCGGTTGGTTCAGGTGGAGAGTAGAGTGGCATATTACCATTGCAAACGGTGCACTCGATAGGATTCGATACAAGGGAATAAATAGGTACGTTATCGCTAGCACTAACACTCTCCCTTTTCTGACTCTCGCAATTTAGAACGGTAGTTCTTTCGGGTCTATTGGAGTCATTAGGGGATAGTGTTGTGAAGGTCGGATGGATGGACGTACCCGGCTTAGCGGAAACATTGACATGGTTGGTGTGAATGTAGAGGTCAACAGGATCTGGATCGGTAAGGATCGCCGCTGACATGCCTAAATTTTGGCTAGACGTCTATGCTGTGAATTGTGACATTTTCACGTATAGATTTGTATCAAGAGGACTGTAATTGAGACCCAGATTGACAGTCAAAGTCAATACTGAATCAGTCTAACAAGTTGAAGGGACCATATACCCATACTACCACAAGTTGGTCAGTTTACCCATCCCCGATACTACCTACGGATAGCAGTCTACCTGTTTGTCAAGCAGGATTATACCAGACTCGGACTACATCCGAAGGATGACCATTCACGTATGACATACCAAGGGTATTCTTATTGGACCTTACACTGGCAGGAGTTTGGAAGAACTTACTCAAGTGACCATGAACCGAGGATTGACTCGAAATGACTTTCTAGAACTCAGGAATTATCAAATACTCCTTCTAGAACAAGATCATGCATTAATCTAAAGGACTGTGATTTAGTCTAATAGACCAATCAAGTTGCATGGTTGAGTAAAATGACTAGAAGAACGATCGAAAGACTGCGAGGCTCCGAAGACATATCAAATGAATGTCAAAGAGTCCTGACGTAGAAAACATTGAAGAATGCAATTAAATGAATACTATGCGTAACTCCCTTGATAGAGTATAGGCACAATGGGTGTCTGTTGAAAGAGAGAAGCAATTAGTTTAATCCAGATGAATCAGATTGATAGGATTAGAATCGAGGAGAGTTGATTTGCCTCCGGACGAGATGACAAACGATCAAAGTAAGTGTTGAACAGCAATGACAGTTGAATACTACTCGAGTCATTCTCTAAAAACAATTAAATTAAATGAATATTGAAGTACCTACCCATGTTTGGGGGTATACTAGAATCTTGGAACCAATATGGACCAAATAAGGACATGTAGATTCAAATTAAATGGTATCTGACTGAGTGTAGAAGTTTCCTTGCGGTTCCGAACGTTTATTGTATTAAATTAATTGTACTATGCGACTCTATATTCTGTATGTATAAATAGCGATCCGATGTATCTGGAATACAAGTGATTTTGGGACGACGTTGCAGTGCTAATCCGTAAAAAGGAAAGACACACTCCCGCCAGACTGAAACCTCTTCGCTAGCAGCCATTCGGGCCCGGCACTTGTGAGTATAGGAACGTCGTGTTCTGCTCCTTGTGACTGCGAGAAGTATATCCAGTTGTTGGGTATTCTTCGAACTTAGGATCAGTCGTTGGTCTTAAGGGCAAATCACGCTGTGTGGTTGTGCCAGCACATAGTTCTAGCCCTCCGTAGGGGTCTGTGTGTTTCGGTTTTAATTTACTTTGATTCAAACCCCCAATTCTTGATATACCCAAATCAATACAAACCAAAGCACAAATCGTGCTGAATCTACCTTGATCAAAGGAATATATCGAACCCTTAGAACGATTCAAATTGATTGATCAAAGCTTCGTGCTTAGCTCTCAAAGCTTTGCGGAACCTTTGCCAACGCTACCCCTTGCTATTAAATAAATTTGATAGCAGTGAACTCGCATATTGTGTATTAGATTGGTTGGTTGGAGTGCCCATTAGATTCCTTCCTTTCTCTTTCACACAAAAACGAGGCAAGCTCGTTACCGCGCTAGAGGCAGTAGTGGTTGAGCTGGATGCGGCGGTGCGATTTTCGTACTTGTCCTTCCAGCTCTTTGGGGCATTACCTTCTCCACCTCCACCTTTTGCCCAACAGTTCTCGATGGAGTGACCAAGCTTCCTAGGACAGGAAGGGTTGGTGCAGACTGGTCGATTTCGGCGCTGTACAGCGCTCGCGATGACAGGGTGTGCTGCGATGTGCTGGGCAACCAGCGCTGCTACTTTCTTCTGGATGCGCTGGTCCTCATCATCAACTGGTTCCACCTTGTTGATGTAGAGGTGCTTGAGATAGGTGAAGGCCTCAGAGCTTGTGCGGCCAGGAACGTTCAATACGTTCTCCTTCCATTCTTTCGGCATGGATTTAATGACAATGAGGCGATACTGGAAGTCATCCACAGCACCACCCAAGTTACGGAGCCTCTTGAGAAGATTGTTCATCTTCTTTTCGTGGTCTTCCATGGTAGTCGTCATGGGGTCATACTTCTGTTCGCGGAGGGCAGTGTCGGCGAGAAGAATCAGCTCTTCATCACGACTCTCGTATTTGTTGATTAGGAATGCATAGGTGACATGCGCAAGGTTGTCTCGGTCGATACCGACCCCGATGGGATCAGTGCAATTGAGATAAATCATTGCGGCTACCAAGCGCTCACGCTGGTTCCATTCTTCTGGGGATGGATGTAGACTGCTAGGGAATGAGGGAGTGATGGACGTATAGACATAGGTTGCTGGACTTGGTTTAGGGATGGTGCCATGGAGATAACCCTTGAGGCCCCTAAACTCAACGTTCAGCTCGACCCTATCTTTGAACGCCTTCCAAGTATCCTGTCCGGACAGCTGAGACGATTCCGGGAATGTAGGAAGGGTTGCTGTTTGGTTTCCGGTTAATGAAGACATAGTACGATTCTGGTTTTATCTATTTAGCTTGTTGGGAACCAGTCTCATAATCTGTAGGATAACGAATACCTCAGTTGTAGTAGAGAACAACTGATATATTCAATAAATGTACCTGTAGGATAACGAATACTACTACAGGATCAGTATGGATAATTAACTTAAATATGAGTGTGACTTACCCTCAGTTGTAGTAGAGAACAACTGAGGGAAAGCTGTGAAATAGGAGCGTCTGTATAAGTACTCGATCGTAGAGTATGTAAGCAGCAACGAGTAGAAGAAAAAGTACGCATAGATAAATAAGTCAGAAAGGCTGGATGAGGACAGAGCGTACGGATTCTTCTCTAACAGATTTCTTCCTGCTCTTCGACTTCTTGATTGTGAGGTTGTACTCGGGAAAAGAGGGATTCGAGAATGAGTGGAAGACTATAAGAAGCTTAGTATTTTGATCAGCGACAAGTTTGACATTACCATTTTCGTAGATCTGACGGAACCCACGGATTCAAGAAATATATAGGTATTCCGTGCTCAACCATCCAATCTTTATACCATTCAAGGGCAGGGGACGGGACATATACAGCGAAACTAGCGTTCAAGACTAGCCTCTTGGGTTCAACCTTTGATGACTTCGAATCTATTAGAACCCAAGGGCGATGTTGTCTTCGTCGCATTGGGAATTCCAAATGCGTGCGAAGAGCGTCAGCCGAGCTAACCCAAGTACCCATGTTAGTTATGAAGTAGACCTGATCGCTTTTGTCCATCACGTAGACGGGCCGTTTATCGGCGAGTTGTTCCACCAAAAAGTAAGCTATTGAGGTCGATTTACCTGCGAGTCATCAGTCTCGAAGCATTGAACAGACTTGTAAAAAACGAACCACAACCAGGCTGCCCACTGATAATTGCACCGGCCTTCGCTTTGGTCCGATACAGCGCACTGACTCTTTTATACATCGTTTGCAGCTCTGAGCGAATAAGGATTTTCTGGGGAAGATCGAACTCTTCTGCAATCGGGATCTCGAGAACTGGTCGCTCCCTGGTTTTGAGGGAATTTAGAGTACTACGCTGGCCGAAGTATGCCTCTATTAAGGCGCGCCATCCAGGATTGTCATCTCGGGCCCATAACGACATCTAAAAAGATTGCTAAAAGCTAGATTAATGAAAGCTTTCAAGCTCTTACATTTATAGATACAGTTTGGGTCGAATTTCCGACCGTAATATCGACAGTTTCAAAAGACATCGCCTTGCTTGGCTAGGTTTTTCTCGGACTGTGATAATTGACCGCAGGTTTCGTTCCATATCACCTTGCTTGCTAGGTCCTTTGCCAAGCGCCCGTGCATTTTTTCACACGTTAAGCGCCTCTCCTCTTTGCTCATTTTCTTCCTCTTATCTATCTCATTCACTCTTTACTCATTCTTCAGGTTCTTGCTGTATACTTCTTGTGCAATATAATTGATTTGCTCATTGTAGCTTTGTCTCATTTTCTATTCCCTCCCTCCTGTATTCTTGCTGTCATGCCCTATCCCGTATTCTCTCTGACTCCTAGCTCCCCAAGTGCACCCGTAACACCTCCCACTACCTCCTCCATCTATTAGCTTCCCCTAACATCCTTTCTATAACCCTTCCCATTATCCAAACGCCCTGAAGAAGGCTTCCCCAACACACGTATGGAACCTCCCTATCACCAACTCCATTAAGTATTAATCTCGATTACTGCCTCATGTTCCCTTGTTCACTTCCCATACCTATTTAAGTAGCCTCACAATGTTCCCAAGCGGCAGCTTGGTATATTTTGAACACACACCCTTTTGCATAGGTCCAGTCCCTGTCCCTTTGTACCTGCTAACCATATGGATTTCTCTTTACTCTACTCTTGTCTAAACGATCCAATATACACTTCTACTTCACATCTAAGCAACCCAAGTGAGTCTTCAAGCTCCCCAATGTCTACCGTTTTGGTGAGCCGACCTTCCCCAAGCCTTCTCAAGCTCCCCAACTGCTCTACAAGTTCTGGGACCTCGATCTAGGTAATGTCAAACTACATACTGCTTCTCCATTACTACCTTCACCACTCGAGGACGTCTGCCGCTACCCCACTTCCTGGGACCTCCTTCCCGGGCTCACACATTTGAGACCCCCATCAACTATGATCTACAATGATCCTATGTTGATGTTCCTAGCTAGTACAATCCATACTACATAGTGCTTTTATGTCTACCGGTCCCCGTTAATTCGACCTTCCCTTGTCACATCCTAGGGACCTCCCTGGACCTTCTAGGAGTCCCTTCAAGGGTCATATCTCGCAATCCCAGCCACTACTAGGTCATTCCTGTCCTCGGTGACACACCTAAATTTTGGCTAGACGTCTATGCTGTGAATTGTGAAATTTTCACGTATAGATTTGTATCGAGAGGACTGTAATTGAGACCCAGATTGACAGTCAAAGTCAATACTGAATCAGTCTAATAAGTTGAAGGGACCATATACCCATACTACCACAAGTTGGTCAGTTTACCCATCCCCGATACTACCTACGGATAGCAGTCTACCTGTTTGTCAAGCAGGATTATACCAGACTCGGACTACATCCGAAGGATGACCATTCACGTATGACATACCAAGGGTATTCTTATTGGACCTTACACTGGCAGGAGTTTGGAAGAACTTACTCAAGTGACCATGAACCGAGGATTGACTCGAAATGACTTTCTAGAACTCAGGAATTATCAAATACTCCTTCTAGAACGAGATCATGCATTAATCTAAAAGACTGCGATTTAGTCTAATAGACCAATCAAGTTGCATGGTTGAGTAAAATGACTAGAAGAACGATCGAAAGACTGCGAGGCTCCGAAGACATATCAAATGAATGTCAAAGAGTCCTGACGTAGAAAATATTGAAGAATGCAATTAAATGAATACTATGCGTAACTCCCTTGATTGAGTATAGGCACAATGGGTGTCTATTGAAAGAGAGAAGCAATTAGTTTAATCCAGATGAATCAGATTGATAGGATTAGAATCGAGGAGAGCTGATTTGCCTCCGGACGAGGTGACAAACGATCGAAGTAAGTGTTGAACAGCAATGACAGTTGAACACCATTTGAGTCATCCTCCAAAAAACAATTAAATTAAATGAATATTGAAGTACCTGCCTATGTTTGGAGGTATACTAGAATCTTGGAACCAATATGGACCAAATAAGGACATGTAGATTCAAATTAAATGGTATCTGACTGAGTGTAGAAGTTTCCTTGCGGTTCCGAACGTTGATTGTATTAAATTAATTGTACTATGCAACTCTATATTCTGTATGTATAAATAGCGATCCGATGTATCTGGAATACAAGTGATTTTGGGACGACGTTGCAGTGCTAATCCGTAAAAAGGAAAGACACACTCCCGCCAGACTGAAACCTCTTCGCTAGCAGCCATTCGGGCCTGGCACTTGTGAGTATAGGAACGTCGTGTTCTGCTCCTTGTGACTGCGAGAAGTCTATCCAGTTGTTGGGTATTCTTCGAACTTAGGATCAGTCGTTGGTCTTAAGGGCAAATCACGCTGTGTGGTTGTGCCAGCACATAGTTCTAGCCCTCTGTAGGGGTCTGTGTGTTTCGGTTTCAATTTACTTTGATTCAAACCCCCAATTCTTGATATACCCAAATCAATACAAACCAAGGCACAAATCGTGCTAAATCTACCTTGATCAAAGGAATATATCGAATCCTTAGAACGATTCAAATTGATTGATCAAAGCTTTGCGGAACCTTTGCCAACGCTACCCCTTGCTATTAAATAAATTTGATAGCAGTGAACTCGCATATTGTGTATTAGATTGGTTGGTTGGAGTGCCCATTAGATTCCTTCCTTTCTCTTTCACACAAAAATGAGGCAAGCTCGTTAGCGGTAGCGCCGGTGACGAGGAGCAAACCAGAGGACGTCTAAGTCCTAAGGTTATAGTAGTGAGTACTTCAAGGCGATGAGCCTGAAGACTTAGAGGAGCACAGAGTTAAGGAGGGAATCTAAGTCGATAATTAAACTGAGGAACTACAGTAGCGTACAAGCAGTATTTATATCTACGGAGCGGCGCAGCGGTGCGGAGTGCCAGGCTAGCTACTAGGAGTTATACGTGTAGTCCTGCAGGGTAAAGTAAAAGACAATAAGGAGAGACTAGAACGAAAGGGTATGTGTAGCGAGAAAGAACAATAAGAAGAGATTACAATAAGGAGTGGATCTTCGGAGTACCGAGCGGCGGAATGGAAGCCCGAGGCATGGACTTGACAAGTTGCTCTGCCTTGCTGCCTCGCTCAGTTGCTCCGCCTCGCTGCTCTGCTTAGTCACTCCGCTTTCTTGCTCTGTTATTCACTATGCCTTTGCCACTTCATGACACTCCTCCCATAGACCTGATGGTATATTCAGTGGTTGGGTTACAGCTTGTGAGTATCATTGCATCTTCATGCATGCACAGGTTTTGCATTCTTCTAAATACTTTTCTATAAATAAGTGTCATGTTGGCCACCAGAAGTGGGTGCCGACTAGATCAAGCATCCTATAGATAGCTGTTCCCCATCTTAACCTCTTGGTCATTGGGCAACTAGGCAAATATTTGTATTTCCCTATATACTGCTCCTTATCTAACTTGGTTATTGGGCAACTAGATTGTTGGTGTGATTGGCCTCTGACACCATCCCACTGTTGTTTGAGATCACTATTTCCCTTACCTGTGCTTTGAGCTTGTTTCTTGTGCCTTGTCACTGTGCTGTCATCATTCTTTGTCATGCCTCAGTTCCATACTACTTGTCTCCAACAGAGGGAGAAGAGTGACCTGGCAATTGTTGAGCAGACTGTGAGGTGTCCCACTTGGTTTTCTTGTTGATATTGTTCTCTGTGTCAAATTTGTCTGGTTTGACAGTGCTTGGTACCCTGTGGCTTTAAGTTAGTTACTGACTTAGGTTAAAATGTACTGCACAGATGGGTTCCTGCCCAGTTTCACAGTGAACTGGTTATTCTCTGTGGTCAGTGTTCCTCTTTATATTCAGCACTTCATGTACTCAGCATGTTGCAAATATTTGGAGGTAGTCAGTTTCACTCCAGACATTCATATTGGGCTCATGTTGGTTGGGGTGGGTTGCTGGAATTATGTTTATAAACTCCGTATTGATCACTGGCCAGTCTGTAATACAGTTATCTGAGGCTAAGCTGGGGGGGTTATGCAAGGTTACGCACTAAGCATGAGTGTTCACTCATGTCTGCTTGTTTAAAGCAGTTAACATCAGTTGATTTGATGTTCACTCCCTTTGGAAGTGTCCTCCTGTGTGGGGAGGAAGAACTCAATATGAGTTCTTTGTCGCCTTATCGAATGCAATGGGGGATCACTAATATAAGTGCCTGATTGGTTGTGGTGGTTTAAGATCATCAACCTCCTGCAATCCTCGTTCTACTCATTCCGAAAGTGGTTATGTACCACTGTCATCCCATAGATATTTGTGGTCCCTGTCCACCGTGAGTGATCGTTTATTGTTGTGTTATGCATGTCGTTTCCAGCGTTGTTAAACGAAGAATCGTCGACCAGGGCATGGGAAAGAGTAGCTGTTGGGGTAATAGTCGTATTCGTCGGTGTCGTCGATGATATGGTGATGGGCGCTGGGGACGGCGGCGGAGACGGCTGGATTGTAGTGTTCCTCGATGGTGAGGACTGGGTGGCGAATGCGGGTCGAGTACGAGGCGAAAGTGAGTTCCAGCTCGTTGTTCCTGACCTTTGTTCAAGCTGGCTTTCAGTTTGTTCCCTATCGCTGAGTAGATTTTGCCTAGGCTGAAGATAGGTGTTCCAACGAATTTTGAGACGAGTAATGCCTCTCTAGGTTTACGAATGCCCGTCTCGACTTTCAGCCTACTCAAGATTTCAGCCTGAACAGTGATTCACCTCTAAATCCTGTTCCCTCATTTTTATTTCTTCGTGGAGCACATTGATCATCTTCATGTCGAATCCTCTCAATATGATTGCCGCGGCTAGACTCCTCCCACTCAGCATGTCCACGAACCGTTCGCACTTGGTCACAGTCCTATATTTTCAGTCAGTACTTGCTCCGCTTGAGCAACGATACACCACATCAAATGCACATACTGGTCAAATTGCTTCAATCTATCTCCAAGATGGACCAACATTTCCCCTCTTCTGGATTAAGGTGCAGCATCATGCTCATATATAATGATATGAACAAGGATATTTCGGAGCATTGACGCAAGCTTCTTCACCGAATCTTTGTACAGGGACGGTTTTGGAATTCCAGCCTGTGACCGTCAATATCACTGAATTTACGGTTACACATGATGCTACCTTGGCCTCAATATTCCCAATCGAAGTTTCCAGCTCTTCCAACCATTCGATTGACATCTCTGCCTTGATATCCTGATGGCCATGGTCCCTTGTCATTTTCTGGATATTATTGCGCGGACCCTTTTTGGTCGAGAATCAAGATGATGATGCAAATTGTAGGCGATTGTCCTGAAATGACTGAGGCTTGTTCAAAACCTCGGTCTCTGCGACGGTGATGAGGAGCTCGACGAACTGGAAGAGGGTTTGTCTCCGGAAGGTCGGCATTGGCACGTGTGGAAGGGAATACACATATAGTGTTTCTTCCAAGTTGCTGTCTGGTGCGCCAAAGCTCAACCACATGCACTCATTGCAGTAAGAACTGGGCGCAATTAGTATATAGTATCATATGTATCAATACTTTCTTTAAACTGACTCAAAATTAATATGAACCTACGCATATTGAAGCCCATAGCGCTTAGTAAGCATATAAACAAATGAACAGGGCTGTGTGATGTCACTGAGGAAGGGCAGGAAATTCCGTACATGAATTGTAACGACAGAAAATAACTTAGTTTTCCATTTCTTTCCAGTCTCCTTGGTCACGGCTTCAAAACTACGCCTTTTCATGACCATAACAAATGGTACAACTTGCAGAACCAATTATTACACCTGCACCATGGCCTACTTTATTGGGTCGGCAATACGTTCAATTTAGGCCTCGACAGACCGTAAGTTATGTACCCTGGCTACAAAATCAATTTGTTGAGTATGAACGCGATAGGCCTCTGATTCGAATTTGGGTGTAGGGGCCTCAGCTGGAGTGAGCGGTGATGGCAGCGGAGATGCTGGAATTTCAGCGGGGAGTTCTACAACAGATACTGGGGACACAACAGCCACTGGTCAAGCCTCAGCTACAAGCGGAGATGGAAGCTCAAGTCAAAGCCAAAGTGGATCTACGTCTTCGAAGTGAGTACCCGTCAATTTCACGAAGAATTCTTTCACAGACTGACAATAAATGGTACAAGTTCTTCTCCAACTTCGTCACCCGATTCAACACCGCCCACTTCGGCTCCGCCATCATCAACATCCCCCACCTCTACTTCATCGTCGACAACCTCATCACAGTCTAGCACTAACCCAGATTCGAGCTCGTTGAGCCCGAGCCAAAGCTCATCCAGCACTAGTTCTTCCGATTCGGATTCATCGTCCCCTTCACAGACTTCATCCTCATCTACATCCTCATCACAGAGCAACACATCGATTTCATCATCCTCTACTCTCACTTCTACCGCCTCAAGCGAATCCAGCAGTTCGATACAGTCTTCGATAACTTTTGTGACCGTTGTCACGACAGAGCCCGATGGAAGCGTCAGCACCTTTGTCGTCCCCTCATCCCTATCTTCTCAGTCCCCCGACTCAAAATCGGCCGACACACATACAGCTATCATCGCAGGCTCAGCCGTTGGTGGTGCTCTCTTTGCAATCCTTCTCGCTGTCCTAGTATCTCTCTTCTGCTGGCGCCGGAGGAAAAACAGGAAACTTGGGTTTATCGAGGCTCTGACGCGAAGGTCTAAAGAAGGCAAAGGCGCAGGTGGGATAGGCTTGTTGGATGGAGAGTTCGACGACGATGAAGAATACAGAGACGAATTGGCAGGTGTTCACATGCGGGAAAGGACGACCAGTGCACATTCTCCACAGCCGTCCGTTGGTGCAGGTAGTATGGCTTCGCTGTCAGGTCCAACACAAAACAGCCAACATGCTAATTATCCGTACAATCCTGCGCCAACTCTCTATCGTGCCCGAGCTTCAGATTCAGGTTCCATGTTCCACGAAGAAGGCGTTTGGCCTCCGCCTAATCATGGAACACAATTTGTGGATCCGTTTGTCCCTGCCCGAGAGTTGAGCAAAGATTCGGAATTGGGTAGTATCGTTGATCAGATAATGGGTACAGATATCTCTGCTCATGCTAGTAGCCTTCCGCCAGGTGCTGCTCCTGCTGTTGTTCCTGGTGCAGTAGGTGTACCTAATAGTTCCAGCCATGTCAGAGGTGCAAGTGGTTCCTCTGTAAACTCCACCACTCCAAAGCGATCCAGTCCCCTCTCAAAAATGCTTTCTAAACCAGATCCGCCGCGATCTATCCTCACAAGAACGCAAACTGATCCAAACGCCTCTTTCGACGCCCATAACAATAGCACGATGGTGTCTTCCCCTACTTCAATACACCCCAGAAACTGGCTGGAACGTCAACCCAAAACGCCTAGTCCACGAGATCCTCCTTTGACCCTTCCTCCTCCGCTTAATTTGAGTGGCACCGGTGGCTCATCTGCTCCGCCGTCGGCGTTTGCGAATTCTGCATCGTCGTTGGTGAGTGCGTATGGTGCGCCGCACATGACTTCGCCTCCTACTAGCGCAGGAACGTCGAAGCACAACAAGCGTGTTTCGTGGGGAGAGTTACCTACACCAAGCCGACCCGGAAGCAGAACAGGATCGATTGCTGGAGGTATTGGTGAAGCGATGTAGGACCCTTTCTCTGTCTGTCTTTCCTCCTGTACAGTTATTGCAGTTACATCTGCATACATTTTCTGTCCCAAACCTTGTGCACTTTCTATAAGCTCGGATCAAACAATAGTGGTACATCATGCTACAGGAAACTACTCATATATAACTACGATATTTTATTCGCGCTATGGACTTTTTTCGAATTTCAAGTTTGTCGGGACAGTAATAGTCATACTGTAATTATTCCCTTGTAATCACTGTCTAGTACGTGGATATTTCTATGAACTTTTGTCAATATCAAGTATAGCATACAACGACCACCAAGCTTCCAAGTTTCTTCAACCCACTACTAGATTTTGTGGGATCTGACCCTTAAGACTACACTATGAATCTTCTCTCCCCGGTTTAAATTGCATTACCAGGATACCACATACCCCTCACAACATCCGTCCACTCCGATACTGCAGCCTTCAGTTTTTCAAACCTCTTGTAAAAGTCCCTTTCTGCATCGTTTCCCAAAAGGAGCGACGTTCCGGGCTCAGGCCATTTCTTGCCTACGGCAACACCTTCGCCTCTCACCACGTCGACGAGAGCCTCCATGGCCTTTACGGGGTCCCCGGGCTCATGGCCAGCTATTCCCGCAAAGCGTTTAGTGCAAGCTGCTCGAAGATCATCGTAGTCTGAGATGAAATTGTCCTGGTGAAATGGACTGTTGGAGTAGATGTCTGTGCGAAAAGCTCCGGGAGCGAGGAGCAAGACACGAATGCCCAGGTGGGATACTTCTGAAGCAAGACCTTCCGCCATGGCTGCAGGGGAGTAAGGTGGAGCTCCTTTGAGAATCGACATGATCTCTTACCATGCAAAGCAGCCTTTGAAGCGGAGTAATGAACTATACAAGGTAACTATGTTTGAATCTTAATGTTGAGAAGGATCAAGACTCGGTATACCTAGACCTGGTGTTTCGCCTATCCAAATGGATCGGCTGCCAAGCACGACTATTGTCCCACTTCTTCGAGGCCTCATATGGGGTAGTATGGCCTTCATGACTTCTACAGGTCCAAATAGATTAGTCTCAAATTGACGCCGCATCGCCGACGTACTTGAGAAATATAGGTCAGTGACAGTGTACCTGCCAGAAGTACGTAGACCTACTCGGTTTCCTCTATGAGTCCCAGTTCACCATTACCAGCGTTATTGACTGCAACGTCAATACGTCCCCAAAAGGCTACAGCTTGGTTGACCACATCCTTCACGATATCTGGACTGGAAGTGACATCCAGTTGTAAAACTCGTAGATTATCTGTTTTGACGTGTTTCTCGAGGAGTTTGTCCAGTTTTTCTTGTGACCGGCCGGTTGCGATGACAAGATCACCTCGCGAAAGTGCAGTAGAGACTAAACGAGCACCAAATCCTAGTGTTGAAGTGGTGCCTTGATAGTTTTTTCTGATCAGTACAGATCATATTCAAACTTGAAGATCAACTTATCCCACCTGTGATAAACCACACCAGCTGTTGAGGGGCTGTCATGTTCACGAGGATTACTTTCGACGAAAGGGATGAATTGCGGACCGAGTGAAAGTGGATACGGTCAGAGATAATTCCGAGTCCGAGCACATTTCAGTCATATGTGTGTGTAGTGTGTGCAAAGGGCAACAGGGGCTCCATTATTGCTATGTAATACACCAATCTGATTTGCAATACTCTTCCTCCATCTACATAACGGTTGACCTGCTTTTGTCGATCCCTACCCTCCCCATCTCTGCACCACAGTGTACGAGTCATACAGCACACAGGTAGGAGCAGTAATACCTGAATAATGCTATTCCTCGTTCAAAAAATCCTTCAGAGACTGGCCCGTAGTAGTAAATGCAAGAGCGTTCAGCAATATGTCGTAACAACATTTGAGCACCCTCCACAATTTATCGTCGAGGACAATCAATTGCCAAGCGGTTCTCGCTAACATGGTTGTCTTCACGGTGTGCTCGATGAGTGTCATGTACGGTGCCATCTGGGCGAGGAAGTAGCCAAGGGACACTCTTGAAGACTCGTCCTCCAATTCAGCGAAAGGGTCTTGGGAGGTCCGGATCCACTTTGACAAGGGTAGACATTGGGAAACAAGAAAATGTGTATCTCGGTCGTAAAAGTAAGGTAAGAGGACACCAAATGCTTCTGGATAAGCAATGCATATCGGGTGGGCGGGAACGATAACTACACGGGGACGAACCGTTGGTGTAAAAGTCATACAGGAAGTTGGTGAAAATGGAAGGGAAGCATGCAAGGCAGGGCAAAACATCTCTAGAACAATAGAATGCACCAGGTACATGCTCATCCGCGATGGGTCGCGTGGCGAGAATGCGAACAGGGCATGAGTTGGATAATGTTCAGCACTCAAATCCAAGACCAGGAGAGACACATTGGAAATTGAAAACTGCCCATCTTGACTCCAACGAGGTTGTACAAGGCGAGAGATAACACGGAACAAGATTCGCGACATTCTAGAATCAAAGAAAAGTAAAATATCTCTGTCAACGGGAGTCGTGAATCTTACCGAGAAAGAGGCATTTTCTCCGATACAACGTCTTGGAAAAACATGATTTGGGCGGTGAGTGTCTCAAAAGGTGGGAGAGGTATTGTTCGATGAAACGCGGTCCGCGGTGTACAGCCTAAACCCGGAAAATGAACAATGTATGCACATTCATTGGGCTCAGAATAGTTGCGCAGAAGTATATCCAATGTATTCATAGAGTCGTCGAGGTCGGTTGATAGCGTTAGAGATAATTATTAACAAGGCTTTATACTTACCGTTTGCTGAAGCGTCAAAGCTCTGACGAGAATGGTTCTCATTGTTCCCCAGAATAAGAAGTACAGAAAGAAAGCATTTCCCTCACGTCCGAGTCACTTTGTACCATTTCACACGACTCCCTTTGTTTTGAATGGCGCTAACAGACCATTCAAGAGGCATACATGGTATATAGATCCTGTGAGTAGATCACTCACCGCAGCATACCCGAACGAAGATGGGCAAGATGGAACGGAGACCAAGTTGTTTTCGACACCGACAGGTGTTATACAATGCAACGGGTCTATGATTCAAGCAGCAGTTGATCATCTCTATTTCTTGACTAAGTAACACAAAGGAACGACCGATAAAATCCCTAAGCGACATCCAGTAAGTACAACCGAACACCTGCAGTGAAGATGACCCGAGGGGACAAGAAAGGCAAAGATGAACAACCAGATACAAAGGAGGCGAATACAGAACACAGCATGGGGTGGGTAATTTCGACGTAGTCAAATGAATGGACGGATGGATACTTCAGTAGAACGATTGTATCCATCCAAAAAGAGACGGCTAACATCATGCACAACCAGTAGTCAAATAAGCGCAATCAAGCGCTTACTCATCCTTGCTGTATTCTTGAAGAACAACAAGAGCCTCCTGAACTTTATTGTTCATGGCTTCTTGAGATTCCAAGAGTTGAAGAAGCTCAGTGTTATCCATCTCAAGAAGCATACCAGTGATCTTTCCTGCCAGCTCGGGCTGTGTTCTGTTGTTAAAATATGTCAGTGAGTCCAAATGAAACATGCCATTCATAGTACATACCCAGCAATCCTCATGTAGATTTGTTCACCAAGCATTTGTTTCTGCTCCATCGGGCTGGAGTTGGCGAGCACAGCCGTGTTGAAGGGCGGAATTTCGGGGACAGGAGCCTGTCCAGGAGCGTTACGGGTCTGAGGGTTAAGCTTGTAGCCCTGCGGTTGGCCTTGAGGCTGCAGGCCTTGGGGAGAACGACCGGCAGGTGGAGCAGGAGCACCAGTAGGACGGGATTGGACCTGAGGGCCGGGTGCACGGGGAGCACCGTTGGGAGAGGCGCCATTAGGAGGGGCGCCGCCATTGGGACGCGGAGGAACAGCATTCTGCAGAGTTGGAGAAGGGGGGCCACGTGGAGCAGGGGGACGAGGGCCACCACGACCGGGGTAACCAGGCATACCATATCCTTGGGGAGGTTGTTGATAAGGCGCAGGAATAGGCAGACCGGCGACCTGACCATTGTTGGGGTAACGAGGGCGAGGAGGCATCATTCCCGGACCGTATCCCATCATACCACGTCCTTGAGGAGGGAATCCGGGACCAGGAGGATAATACATCGGTCCATTGAGATATCCTCCAGGTATACCGGCAGCAGCAGCCTGTTGCATTCTAATTTGGTTGCGCTGAGCGATCTGGCTCTCCAGTTGCTGGCGCCTAACTTCGCGACGCTGAGCAAGAGAGACATACAGAGGTTTTGAACCGATCATCTTGTTGTTCATTTCCGCAACAGCCTTGGTTGCCTCGTCTGGAGAAGAGAAACAGACAAAACCAAATCCTTTGGAAGCTGTTTTGTCATCGCGCATTACCTTACAACTGGTGATGGTACCGAAAGGTTCAAACTCCGCGCGCAGTTTCTCGTCGTCAACGTCATCCTCCAAGTTTTTGATGTAAAGGTTAACGCCCTGATATTTGGACAGCTTCTCCATCTTAGCCTGCTCGTATGACTTGCGCAGCTCCTCCTCGCGCTCAGCCTTTTTCTGGGCACGAGACACAAAGAGTTTGCGGCCATGCTGCTCGGTGTCATGCAGAGCGTCGACTGCCTTCTGAGCGTCTTCGTGAGACTCGTAGTTGACGAACCCAAAGCCCCGACTCTTTCCTTCTTCGTCCTTTTGAACAATGGCAGAAGTGACTTTGCCATATGGTTCGAAGAGCTTCTCAAACTCTTCTTCAGTGACTTCGGGATCCAAGTTCTTGATATAGAGGTTGGTGAACTGTGCTTTCATCTCGTCGAGTTTAGATTGACGTTCCTGCATTACAGTGATAAGCATGAGAGAAATACTTTGAGTTGTGGTCTTGTTCACCTTGCGAGAGATGTGATGACCGACATAAACCTTCTTATCGTTCAAAAGCATGCCATTGACAGCTTTGATAGCGCCGTCGGCTGCCTCAGCGGTTTCGTAGTGGACGAAACCGTAGCCCTTAGAGCGGCCATGCTCGTCAGTGGCAACCTTGCAGGAAAGAACGTTTCCGAATGCCGCGAAAGTGTCATGAAGAGCCTATATATTGCATTCAAAGTATTCAGTAGTTGTGGTGCAAGTGAACAATTGGATTAAGCACCTTATTGTCAATTTGTTCGTCGAGGTTCTTGATGAAGATATTGCCCTGACCCGTCTTGCGGAGAGCGGGATCACGTTGAGACCACATGATGCGGCTACATAGAGGAAGTGAATATCAAAGACGTGGAAAGGTACAATATGAACAACAAACCATGCACGATTCTTGATAAGAGAGTAATTCAGCTGCTCAAGAGCACGTTCACCTAACACCAAAAAATCGGCAAAATATATGCGCAGAAAACCGAAGAACTTACCGTCACTAGTATTCAGATAGTTAACATAGGCATAACCGAGCGAACGACGGGTGACTGCGTCACGGCAAACACGGATACTGGGCTGTTTGTAGGTGGCGATAATGTTGAGAACACGGATGATGAACATACCTGGCGACGGGCCCGATCATGTTGAAAATTTCAAAAAGCATAGCCTCAGTGACAGTGGGGTCAAGCTCTCCTACGTAAAGGGAGGCACTGGGGGTAGAGGCAGCCGAGCCTTGAGGCGCGTAAGTGGGAGCGGGAGCAGGAGCTATCGCCGGCATTGGAGCCGCACCAGAAGGAGGAGCGACGGCAGGGACACCAGCAGCTTCCACGGTCGATATAGCAGATGTTTCAGCTACAACAGGAGCAGACATTGTTTTATGAGTTTTATTGCGTTGAGGCGGGGGATGTGCGCAGTTCGAAGGGGTTTTTTCAGAAATTTAGGTACGTCGTTACTGCTTTATGAACTTTTCTTCGACTAGGGTACTTGGTTTGTGAAGAGCGCCGATTTTAGTTGGATAAGAAGACTCACACAGGAGAGCAACAAACAACCGCTTGTTTATGAAAAAAAGGTTTTATATGATTTTTAAGAAGCTTTTTAACTATGGAAAAGCGTGAAATGAGCAAAGCTTTGCCACAATCCACGAAATGGAGGAGCATACCTTTAAGATGATGGTGGATGAAGAAATCAGTTTGAGGTCGCCTTTTTGATAGATCATTGGTTTCCCACGGCCTCATGGCATTGTGACATGGTGGCTGTTGCATTGTTCCGATACTTCTACTCAGCTTCTACTGTTGCACATACATAAGTAGGACAGCGACGCTTGACTACATACAGAACAGCCTTCAACTTATGTAGCAATACTATGACTAGGAGACCAATGATGATTACGTGGAAGATCCACATAAGTTACACAACGTTTCGAAAGTGGTATCCAATTAATTACAACTGAAGATATAGAGATGCGAATGTTCAAGTACCGCCAAAAGATATGAGTATAAAAAGGCAACATAATTATGTAGAGCGTGATAAATGATTCTTACATGCATTGCGAGTAGATTTTGCACAAGGGATGAATCATTTCCTGATATTGGTGTAAGCAGGAGGCAGCTCAATGGTCTCGGGCTCCTCTTCTTTCTTTCCACCAACTTCACTGGGGCCAGCGTCGTCATGCTGGATGATATTCACGGGGCGAAGTACTCGTGGTGCTCCAGTTTTCTTCGTGCCGGTAGATGAGGAAGCGACGTCTGGAGTGCCGCTTCTACTTGTGGGCCGTTCGCTCGCACTCAATGGTCTTCCACTCGCGCTGGCTGAAGACTCATCGTAGGTAGGATCAGGAACAATGAATGGATCGGGACGGTAGTATTCTGGAGGCTCGCCAGGTCCGTTAGGTCGCTCGTCTCCTTCATCGGATTGAAGCAGATCCACAGGTTTTTCGTTGTTTTTGCGGTTTTGCCTGGTGCGACGACGGATGAAGTAGAAAGTCAAGAGAAGTGCGAGGAGCCCGAGAACACCACCCACTACACCGCCTACAATTGCACCTACATTAGTACTGAGACCATGATCAGTCTGCGTATTCGAGGATATAGAAGAGAATCTTTACTTGCTAGTGGTACTAGATCCGCCAGACGAGTCTCCGCTTGTGTCCGTGGGATAGGAGCCACCAGCTGGAGTTCCAGCCGTTGAGCTCGGACTGTTGTTGTTCAAACAAGAATTGTCATTCTGGAGGTTTTGGCCGACCGTCAGACGCGAGCTACCACCCGTGCCATTGCCGTTATTATCATTACCGACAATATGCATAGTTGTTCCCTCACGGACATTGGGTGTCCAAGAGAAACCAGTGCCAGTATCGGATGTGGTATTGACATTGCTTTCAGGAATCACAAAGGAATCACCGCCAGGAATAACACCAAAAAAGAATGGGGTTCTTTCAGCGCGTAAGCCAAATAGTCTGTACGCAGGCAGCAAAATCATACCCTGAAACATTGCTTTCAGTCCACCATATTCTTGTGGCCGTGCCTGCAAAAACAAAAGTTTTGTTTCAAGAAGAATCGTCAAAGATTACCGTCGAACTCACATTGAACAAGCTGATTAGACGGGTCGAGGTTCAAGTACCAATCGGGTACAACAGATTTACTAGCGTCTATGCAGCTGCTGTCGGATGAAGAGACAACTTCGGCCTCAGCACTAGTGCCTCCAGTGCCAAATCCGGTCGCATCACTAACCTAAACAAGGATATGACTCAGCCGACTAGAATTCAGTCAAAGAAAGCTTACCACCGCAACTAGCTGACTCTCCGCTGGATAAGCTAGTTGAAAGCTGACTGAATTTGACGAAAATTGCTGGCTAATGATTTTTCGAACTTCTGTACCATTCGTAAACGGTGTCGAGCCTGAAGGAATGATGAGGACGCTATATGGGGGAGTTCCTCCACCAGAGATAGAGATAGAAAGGTTTTGGCATTGAGTTGGGGCAGATTGGAATGTCCAGCTAAAGGCGGCTGTTAGGGGCAATAATTCCAGCAGCAACAGCACTTTAGTCGCAGATGGTACTGTCAAGGCTACTAAGCCTGTCATGGCCCACGATATGTGAAGGTTAAAAAGCCTGGGTAGAGTATGTTGTGATGGTGAATGGACGTCAACGTTCAAGCAATGGATAATCTCCACAAGTTTCCACACCCCGGGACTGGAAGACCGTTGATCGCCAGCATGTTCACACACTTCTGTCTCGTTTCACCCAGTCACTGACTTGTAGCATATAAAAGTTTAACAAGTAATGTTCTCATTCTCATCGTCCGTACAAGATAATTACAGGAACGTCTGATACATTGAACAACAATTCATCCTCGTGTAAAGTAGGCCTTCGCACCATGAGAAGCCAACTCCGTTTTGGCCTGAAAAGATTGGAATATAAGTGGCTCAAAAAGCTAAAGCTAATATGAACATTCGTGAGCTTGCCTTTTCCATCGTATGGCCCGCAGCAGTATGATGAGTATAAATCTTTACAGGAGGTTAACGGACGTCGGGGCGGAAACCGAATGAAAAACTTACTTGACGATAATAAAATGCATTACCCAGCCCCTGTAAAGTCCAGCCAACAGTGGCAACGAGACCGAGTATCGCAGCGACCCAATGATGGCCAGCGAACATCTGGATGGTCTGTATGAGACCCGCTGATCCGGTACTAGAGAAGGGAAGCCGAGGTGAGCAAACATATTGCCTCGGAAAACCTCGAGTGTCGGATACCTAGGAACACCGATAATCCTGAACGAACAAAAGAAAGTTAGTTTGAAAGAGGAGGATCGGAATTTCTGGATGAACGCACATGTACACGCTGAAGAGTAAATGGAAGCCACAAAAGAAGAAGTAGAAGTCTTCGAGAACATGATGAACGAAACGGTCGGCTTCGGGAGGAAAGGAACCTTACAGTAATACAGGGCTTGCTCCTAAGAAGTGTCAATGAAAGTAAGACAGCCTATAAAGTTTAACGCGAGCTGGGCTTTGCGTACCTTCATGTAACCGTTGTAAATGGGACTAGCGCGATGATATTAGCGCGGGATAATGAAGTAGTGAATGTCACCTACCGATACCACAACAGGAAAGACGTGACTGTGATGATGAAAAGATATCTATTAGAAGTTCACGACGCGTTAGAAGGCGTTCTTCGGCTAGAAATTAATTGTTTAGTGCACATACCCTATAGCTGCGCCTACATCTCTTCCACCATCTGAGGATCCAGCTATGAGAATGAAGATACAGGCAATCATGTTGAGAACGAGGGTTCCCAGGAGTACGAGCCAGAGTTGGTAGAGCCGATTTATCAAAGGCCTTGATGCTTCTGGGATCTCCACAGAAATATCGTGGTAAATAAGAGGGAAGACTGCGGAGGATCAGACGTAGAACTGAAAAAAGAAGAACATAAATACAGAATGGCCAGTTGTTCTTTCCATGATGCTTGAGCTGTTGTTCTCTTTGATCCAGGTCGCGTTGACGTCTGCAGATGCAGGGTGTAAGCATTCAGAAGTGTTGAGGAAACGAGAATAGGGTATACCGTTCAAGGTCGGCTTCGCGCTGACGGATACTTTCTAGCCTTGCGGCATCTGCCTGCGATGTCGCTGGGTCTTCGAAAGGATTTGTATCGAGAGAATGCGAAGAAGCAAAAGGATTTTCGTTGTAACCTGATGAGATTTTGTCAATGAAGGACACCTACACGGTGAACGGGATATTCACTCATCGTGTATCGTGTCAAAAGTGGGTGGTGCCTAATTTGGTATGCGTTACGGCAGGTTGTTGTATAAGAAGTTTAAACAAATTTTCCCAGGCCTCAGTCGCTTTTTTTCCTCTTTCTTTGAATCCTTGGATTCTTCGCGAATTCCTCGTGTCTTCCTTTTCCTTTTCCTTCAAGCTTGCCCTTTAAAAGGCCCACCAATCCATCCTTCACAGATCACCATCTTTTGCAAGTCCCCATCTTTACTTCCAAGATGCACGCCCTATCCATCGCCACCTTTGTCCTTCTTTCTGCCGCTGTCACAGCTCCTGCTGTTGGCTATGTTGTTCCCCGTAAAGAAACACCTTCCACCTATGCTGTTGGTTACCTAGAGGACTACCAAACATATCATACCAGGTATCTCGCCATCGGATGCCAGTACCAACATAATAACGCGACTTTCTTCAACGCGTGCTGCCATCCAATGCTTGTATGTCTTTCGTAAATTTCATTTTCTCCCTCTGATCTTAATACTACATCTCAAAGGCAACAGAAACTCTTGAGACTGCTCGTCCATCTTACTGCATTCCCTCGACTTCTGCTTCCGCTTCTGCAAGCGCCGCAGAGGCGACATCCACGGCGACAACTCCTGCTGATGGAGACAACGGCAATGACAACGACGACGATGATTCCGATGACTGTGATGATGGCGATGATGACGACTCAACTTCTACCTCTGTTGTTTCAACGGCCACTCTCTCCTCTACGAGTGAAGCTTTCTCGCCAACGTCCTCATCCGCTTTTTCTGAGCCCACCACTTCTTCGGAATCTTCTTCCACTCCCACTCCTACCTCAACTCAGGAGACCCCTACAACTTCGTCTTCCAGTGCTGAGGCGACTCCCACCGGATCTGTTGATTCCTCGACCGGCTCCTCCGAGGTTTTCACCGGCGGACAGTAAGTTTCCCAATGGCACTAGTCATAGACAGCGCTAATGCATTGTACATTTGCAGTGCCACATATTTCACTCAGAACGGGTATAGGTTTTCTTGGTCTTGACTGCTTACCCGGTACTGATCGTATTTGCAGCGTGGCTGGTGCCTGTGGTACTGTACACTCGGATAATGATTTCATTGTAGGTTGTCGCCTTTCCTGTCCTCTTTCAGTCATTCATACTTGTTTGTCTCCTAGGTCGCTATAGGTAGTCATTTTACCATGGTCTTTACGTGCGCTCGATCTCACTACGTATTTAGATCAAGATCGTTATGGCGACTCTGGTGAAACGTCCCAGTATTGTGGCAAGACGGTCACCATCACCGGCTTGGGAAAGGTAATTGCTGTGTTTCCCCTTCCATAAGCTGTGTCTAACTTACATTTCCGAATACAGACCATGCAAGCTACGGTTGCCGATGACTGTCCTACTTGTGAATATTCCTTTCATCTCTGTACCTTCTCATTGATGATTCATCCTCGTCGATTAGGTGACAACGAAAACTCCCTCGACATGTCAGTCGCCCTTTTCCAGTCATTCACTAGCTTGGATGTGGGTGAATTCGATAGTAAGTCAACCTTCACCTCTGAAGTTACGTTTCTCATTTATTTGGTCAGTCTCTTGGTCATTCGACTAAATGCGCATTCTCCTCTCATTTTTAAATATCTTGTGACGCTCTTGACGAGCAGGCTAGCCCTTTTTCGTCTTCGGAGGCCAGTCATGGATAGTAACGGCAAAGCGGCATAACATGCATACAGCCAATGTTTATGATTTCAAGATTCTTACGACCTAGTGTTTATGACTCTTATCCTAGTGATCCGCCTTTGTGTTCATCCCCTCCTTCCCTATACCGCATACAGTCGGTCATATGTTGTGTTTTTCTCTTCAAGTTCTTGCTGCATCATCCTTTCCTGGAATTACATAGCTCTTTGCATATTGTTATCATTCTCCTTCTATGTATGAACTGTGTGCTCTTTCGCAGATCTCGATTTGGTGTGACAAGCTATCCTAACTAAGGTATTTAAAGCTGAGCTTACGATGTTGAAAACAAGTCATTTTCAGTGAATGCCGTGCAGAGTGTAAACATTTCCAGAAGCTGGGCTCAAATCGACGCACGGTAGTGCTATATACCGTGTTCAATAATTACAATGGGAACTGGCGTCTTATATTGTTGCTCTCTTCGAAACCCCTTTCATCTTTTTTGTGTTCTATCAGGAACACCTTCATTCGCGGTGGTAGCGTGTTCTCGGATAATCCCAGTATTCGAACTCCTTAATGTCTGCTTCACCTGTACGGAAATTACTCGTTGTGGGGGGTAATGGATTCATTGGTGGGCTAATAGCACACGCTCCCTCTGTTTGTTCCTCAAAATCGGATAGGTTCGGCGATATGTTGTGCTGCATTAGCAAAGGGTATACAGGTTACTAGTGTCAGGTGTATATCTTTATTTCCTCGGTTTATTCTCGAGATTTTGACTGACATGATCATTTTTCAGCTCCTCGGGACGCCCATACACCACGCCGAAAGGACATACTCCCGCATGGACATCGAAAGTGCGCTCTCTCTCTTCACAAACGCCAATGATCGTTATCCTACGCATGACGCGTCTTGTCACAGGTAACTTGGCTCAAAGGCTCCGCACACAACCCAACTACCTTTTCGGACGTGTTGGCTGACGTCCATGGAGTTGTCCACACGCTTGGAACTCTGATTGAAGACGGCGGCAAGTACAAACAGGCAATAAGAGAGGGAAATGTTACCAAAATGATTGGAAGTGCCTTAGGCAGTGTTTTCGGGTTCCAAAATCCTTTGAAGGGTATTTCTGAAGGGAGTTATGAGGACATAAATCGCGACAGCGGTAAGTCCACCATTCTTTGATTCGCATTACAGGTATGACCAACTCGTGGCGTTAGCTCTCCGTGTATGTGAAGCATTTCTCTCTTCCGGACAAGGAAAACAATCTCCGAAACCGAGACCATTTGTCTATATCTCTGCGGAGGACGTATTCAGGCCCATAATTCCAGCAAGATATATTGAAACGAAACGTGAAGCCGAAATGGGTATTGAGGCTATGCTGTCGACGTCTCCTCCGGGCCAATATCGTGGCGTGTATATCAGACCTAGTACGTGTCTGATTATGCTTTTTCTTTACATATCCGCCCTTATCCGCCTCGCTTCTTGCACGAGCCTTTGTAGTTGACGGTTGTCAAGACCGTCAGCTCTTTATGTCGACTTATCGCTTATGTTTGAGCTCATGTCCAAATTTTACTCACACTTACATGCAGGCCTTGTATACCACGCGCATTATCGCCCCTTGACAACTCCTGCAGCTGCAATATTCGACCTGTCCGCGTCGCTGCACCGTAAGATACCTCAGGGGATTCCAAAACCTTCGCAACTTCTGCATTATCTCGGTGCTGCTTTATCACCGCAATCATCTCTTTCAATACGCAATGCACGTGGGCCTCTGAAGGACGCTTCATTGGGTTCTCCATTAGATAGCATTGCGAATGCGATAACAATCCCGCCAATACACGTCGACCACGTTGCAGAGGCAATCGTCATCGCGTTGGAGGATAGTACTGTCAGGGGTGTAGTCGGAGTGGGGCGTATGAGGGAACTGATTGGTTGGTGGCCTGAAGATCAACACCGTTCCACCCAAAATGCGATCTAGTAAGTGCGAATATACGAGAGAGACGGGTGTGTAAATGAATATATGATTGAGGTATTTAAATGAAGATGATTGCAATGTTGTCGCCTTTGAGAATTGTTACACTTTGCACTTGCATGAAGTAAAATACTATGTACTCTGTTCCCTATCCTAACCTTGGTTTCTTCCTCAGTTTTGTTGTGCCATGTACCTGCCCGTGCCCCTGTGGACCATACACTGTTGGTCCTCCTGCGTCTCCTAGACTTCCACTTGTACCAGTATGGTGGCTATGGCCAGATTTTGCTTGAGCCTGTGCCTGCTGCGAAGAGCCAGATAGGACTTGCTGAGACTGTGGGAATGGTGGGCCAGGTGCATTCGCTGTGAGAAGGCGGCCCAAATAAATCAGTGCATTGAGCAACGAATGGTGAGGACGAGAAATTGACCTGCATTGCCCGATTGTCCTGGCTGTAACGGAATGGTCATTGACATGCTAGGCGCATCGTCCTGAGTTATTCGACGGTGAGGGGGTATTTGATTGGAAGCAACAGATGCAAATGCACTGTGAAAAAACAAATGAGCAACGGGAAGAGAAGGATTTTCGTTAGGGTAATGACTGACTTAGCCTTAGGCAATGGATCTTCCAGAAACCACGGATGCACAAGAGCCTCTCTGGCGCTGAGCCGTCGATCTGGATCATAAATAAACAACATCCGGAGCAGGTCGTACCCCGCCTGAGAACGAAGGCGTGATTGACACCAATCGTACAGACGATTTGGATATGGATCAAGACGTTTAAGAGACGGATATTCGGGTAGGTGTGTCACGGAAGGCCAGTCCTTCTCTGAAAATGCAAAGATAAATTAGACAATATATGAAAAGGATGCGCCACCCACGTACCAGTAGGACTACCCAAAACCTCGAATATTTTCAGCAACTGGTCTCTTTGAAAAGGTACATTCTTCTTCGAATCAAGCTTAGCCTCTTCACCTTTGAATATGGGTCTCAAACTGGCTAACTCAGCCAGAACGCAAGCAACGGCCCAACAGTCAATACTGTTGTTGTAATGCTTTGCGCCCAGCAGCAATTCTGGAGCACGGTACCAGATCGTAACCACGACTTTATCCCCAGCAAACAGTGGTTGTAAGGGCTGCGCGGAAAGGCGAGCTAGGCCAAGGTCACCGATTTTGACTTGACCGTTGGATGTGATCAGAATATTTGCAGGTTTTAAATCCCGATGTAAGATATGAGCAGAGTGGAGGTAGACTAGGCCATTTAAGAGTTGATATGTGAGGGATTTTAGCACCGCAGTTGAAATTGGACAGCGCAAAGTTTGTGAGTGGTGGTGGATAAGTTGTAGGAAATCATGTTCGGCGTAGTCAAACACCATGTAGATTGACTTGTCCTCCAGAATGACCTCTTTCAGCGAAACAATGTTTTCATGGCTAATTTCTCTATTGAGTGCAATTTCCCTAATTGCACTCTGACTGATTCCTGTGTAAGTCACCACGTCTCCCTCCTTGTCAGGCTTGAATTTTTTTATCGCGTGCAGGTTACCAGAGGCATCTTCAGCTTTGTATACCCTCCCGTAGGTTCCACTAGAAATAAATCCAAGGATATTATACTTGCTCTTCACGTATACATGCGAGGCGTCTCGCTTTGCTCGATATATCCGCATTGGGTCTGGGGAGGTATCGACGTGCATGACATGGAGGACGTTACTAAGTTATTAGGATTCTATCTTATCACTTGCTCCCCATTTTGTACTTTCTACGACTTTTTTCCGCTGATTAGTCTGTACGTCTGCACACTACTCACTATCCAAGTTGTGAGATTTGCTTTGTCGAACCTCACTCTCAGATTATGTACTAATGGCACATACTGTATATTGCCAACTCTACAGGAGTCATTGAATTTCCCACTGTATTTGCTAGTGTCTGTTTTGCTCGACATTAGTCGCTCTCGCCCCAGTCTTCCCATGCCTCCCCCAATTCTGAATCAGAGTTTTGCCCTTCTGCAGAAGGCCTAACCTCGTTTGGGTCTATGTCATCATCCAAACCAGCTTGCGTACTTTGAATTTGCATTCTTTCCGCCTCTGCTCGTTTTTGCCGTTCGATCTTTTCCTCTTTTTCAACCTCCATTCGTGAGGAAGCAGTAGCTCTTTGCTCATTGATTGTCCGTCCGTCTACGAAGAATTGGAAGATGCTAAGCATAAGTCTGGGTGAATGGGATTAGAACGGACCATCAGATTGGTATGCTAAAAATCGATGAGTACGTACTCTGCATCCCATCCAGAGCCGTACTCTCCCTTCCCTAACATTCCGTAAAGTGGTATTCCACCTCCACCCAAATTAAGTTCTCTTGCCATTCCCTGTACACTGTCCGCACCGGTATGAGAGCCTGTGGAGGAGTAGAAAAGTGTCTTGAGATCAATAACATGAATTTGGAGGATCGGAGGCTGTGATTGCTGGGATGTTTGCTGGCTCGATTTGGATTCGCAGGAAGGTTCCTGTTTGGAGACTGAGCAAGAAGAAGAAGGCGAGTCCCCGCGTTTAGTAGCGTTGGCGGCGCTTTCGCGAGGCTCGCCTTCGATCCGGAAACCATTTTCTTCCTTCTTCGCAATAGGCCTTTCATTCGATTCAGACGCGATTATATCCTCTTCCCCTGAGGTAGTATCATACCCATCCTCATCAAAACGATCACCCATATGACGGTCTTTTCTAGGCCCTCGTTTTGGCCGTTTGAATTGCCTGTGTTCATCGTCCCCGCGTTCTTGTTTAAATTCGCGTTTTCCGTGCCATCTCTGGTTTGGATTGTTGTAGTCGCTGTGACGTTCGCTGGCGCGAGGTGGCATTGAACGATATCCACGTTTGTCGTCGAAATTAGAGTCGTGGTTATAGACATGATCATTATGGGGTTGCCCTCGATGATAACTATGAGGGGAGGTGGCAAATGAAGTCGCAGTTGAGGAGGATGAAAAGGGGGTCGAAGAGCGCAAAGTATAGAGCGATGACGCAGATGAAGAAGGGGATCTTCTGCCGGAGTTTCTGGGGTATATAGAATTGCCTGTACGAGAATCGTATTTGGATTTGTATCCGTTGTCGGATGGACGATTATGAGTGTTAATCACGTCGCGAGTGGGGTCAAGATTGCCATATGAGTCCTGGATCCCGTACAAGAGTGATTAAAAAACAGATTTGAAAGAAAATAGAAGATATACTCACATCCCTTAACAAATTTCTTAATCCTGCGTCCTTGATCCATCTCCATCCTTGAGTACCAGTTCCGCCCCCATTGTTCGCATTTGAAGTATCAGCACAGGCAACGTCAACGCCAAGATTAGAGAATACAGCACGAGTGGTTACTTCGTCGTATACAAGGAGAATGAGGTGCTCAACATCCGAAGGAATACTTACAGACATTCCATCTGGTATAGAACTCGAATGATTAGTCGACGAAGAAGCATAATTTGACATCTGGAACCCCAAGAGCTTTCGGAAGAGCCACGGCCCAAAGTCGGGATCCTTCTGAGCTTGTACCCTTGACCTTGGAAACGTCTTCTTGATCAATCCTGACTGGTTTTTATACGAATTCCAGCCAAAGTCCACTTGTTCCCCCCCTCCGTCACGAGAAGCTCGCAAATCATGCATGCCCCCTTCAGCTCTCGCCCAGGCCACATCAAGGAGATCTAGACTACCCATACCAACAGACCAGAGTGTGTACGCAAATGCCGCGACTTGGATCCGAGGCAATAGAGTTTTATCCAAATTCTGGGGGATTGAAAACTGAGCATATGGTTCGTGAATCGTGTTTCCTAATCCTGCAGTAGAGGGAGGCGGCGGAATTCTTTTTGTAGCAAGCTGTCGAAGCAGTCGCACATTTTCAAATACTCCACGTTTGCTACCTTCCTGTAGATCGACCGATTGGCAAAAGCCCTTGTTGTCTCGAGACGTATCTCTTCGATCGCCTCTGCTCTTTGGTGCTAGCGAGCGTAACTTGGCCGCTAGCGAATCAATATCATCGAATTCGATTGGCGATAAGGATTCGAATACGGATGATTGGAGCGCTTCATTAGGAAGAGGTAAAGAATAACGCCAATAGGAACATAGCTGTTTGACTTGAGTAAAAGTAAGGAGGAGAAGGGATGCGCCCGAAGGAAGGATTCCGAGTGTTAGTTTTATCTCTTCCTCCATCATTACTTCATTATAGTGCGACTGGGAATTGGGCTGATACTTGGATTCGCCTTCGGCTACCTTGGAGCTCGAGGTAGACACATTGAAGGCCTCGAATACCTTCTTGGCGATAATTTTCTGGTCATTATATGAGCCCCCTTCGTTTCGTATACGGAAGACGTTATCCCTAGAGAAAGGAAGGAAACCGAAAGTCGGAATTTCAGATGAATCAGACCGACTCAAAGTTTTCCGTTCATAGAAACTCGTTATTTCCCTCCATTATCGACACAAGACACATGCAATATAGCAATTGCGCTCCGAGCTACAAACAACCATCCTTTATCCGCGAAGCTTCGAGTTCCACTCACCACCGATGTCGAGATTCGCGGAAGCCACCAAGTTGAAAGTAGTGCATTACTGAGCGATGCTTCGTTGCTACTGAGCAAATCAGATGAAGGCACCTTGAAAAGTCGGTGCAGAGCTTACCTTGTCAATTATTCTCAAGTAAGGCAACTTCTTGAAGCCCTCAAAGTTACGAGTCCGGAATGAAATGCTGGAATCGGTTTGCATATGAATATGTATTCAATATCTGCAAAGGATTTATTAGCACTCACACCAGAGTCAGCATCTGCCCCTGCCCAAACTTTAGATAAGCATTTGTAAGTGTTTGAAATCATTGACTGGCAAATTCATGCAAGCAAATATTTATTGTTGATGCACTCAGCTAGGCAGCCAAGCAAACAACTCTTTTTTCCCTGTCCTATGGGTTGCAAATGTTGAGCAAGTGTCCAAGGTAGATTCAGAGAGCTGAAGCCAAAAATTTGCTGCTATAATATATGCAACTTTATACTAAAAAGGTAGTCAACCGTAAACTGTGTACAATAGAAAGGCTGAGATCTGCCTTCACCATGCTTCAAAACTAAAACAGAACAGTTCCTCACAGCTACCTTGTTCTGCGCGGCTCATATGAGCAAGTTGTCAATGCAAATGTGGCTGTGAGGGGTATTGTTCATTTTGTGGTTTTTACTTTACATGTAATTTTGGGAAGCCGAGTATGTAGCATTACTTCCCCAAAACTGACTGTTTCTTATTGTCGATAAGTATATACATACACATACGATGCAACTTGCAAGGTGTCTTCAGGGTACTGGTTTGTGGTCTGTACTTAAATGTTATTGAGAACTGAAGCATTAATAAGCATATGGTAGTCAGGTCAAGACAGGACCAACTAAGGTCATGACAAGATAAGGTTTCTATTTTGATATAGTGGCGTTCATCGAGGCTGAAGCAATAGCATCACTTAGACTATGCCTTCTCCGTGCATCAGCACTCTCTGCCCTCTCTTTCAACCCAGGAAAAGTATCTTTCAGTACCCTTTCCAGCTCAGGCCAAATTTCATCGGATGTAGTTCCGGATACTGACTGCATCATCAGGCGATGTGGCGGCGAGGTGTGGAAAGCAAGCTGATGCGGGTGCTGATGAGGATGACGATGCGGAGGTGTTGAAACGTGGGCCTGAGATAGACGAGCGTAAAAATCTAGTAGAGGTGAAGTTGTCGAGTAAAACTTTTCGAGTCGGCGAGCAAAGATTTCCTGTTTGTGGAGGTATGAGCCAACCTGTGAATTGGGAAAGACCGAGATATATACGTACGGGATTATCATCAGGTCTTTTGGTGAGGGGTTCGCCAGTCTCATCGTCGAATCCTTCGACTTTGGGTGGATTGTAGGAGAGATTATACACACGACCGGAAGGTAGGTGCACCCAGCGATCCGAGATACGGCTGAGGATGATGTCGTCCGGAACATCAAGATTCACGACCAAGCTTAACGGTGTGTTTTGCTTACTGAATAACCTTATCAGCAGCAATGAAGGACTAATAGAACATGATTTGACTCACTTGAGATGCGTGTTTAGGAGCTCTCCTTGCGCGAATGTACGAGGAAATCCATCCAGAATCCAGTGCTTGTTGTGCAGACGGTCTAATTTACTGGTAACGACCTGTAGCATGAGTTCGTCTGGGACCAATCCCCCCTGAGCAACAATCTCCTCGGCCATTCGTCCGACTTCGGTTCTAAAGAAATATTCAACTAGACGTTTGACTAGAACGCTAGATATCTTACCTATCATTTATATGCATCCTCAACAGATCCCCAGTGGAAAGCGAGACAATATCGTATTTCTTGACAAGACGTCCACTTAGAGTACCCTTGCCCGCTCCGGGCTTGCCAAACATAAGCATGCGCAACATACGGGCATGCCTCGGGTCAGAATGAGCTTCGTCGTGGGCAACTGGTTGTAGCGAATTTCGAAAAAGAGAAGCCGGTGAGCTTGAGGAAAAGGACCTGGCCGCAGCGGACCATGCAGATAACCGTGTGGGACTAGTACGAATAGACATTCGATGTGAAGTTAGACTGGCATTGCGGATTATCTGCATGAGCACTAACGGCAGCAAGAGAAGGATGAAAAGGAACAGGATTGAGGGCCTGGAATCGGCGTATTACCCTGTGCAGGGAACAAGAGATTCGAGAGCTTGGGGCGCGGATGCGCGGAGCCGGGTTTTCCCCCAAAATGATATAATCGCGTGACGCCATTTTTAGAAAGGCCGAGATTATACGGGGCCCCGCTTTGGGACAGAGCTGGCGCTGAAATCCATTTAGCACTCCCAAAGCGCTGTAATATTTTTGTCCATAATCCAACAGCATAAAGGCTGCTCAAGGTCACCCACTTTCCAACAACTTTTTGACTGTTACAATACAGTAGGTACAGTGCACGCTCTGCAAGCTACATATGTGCAACGCATTAGTACACGCGCGCGCGTCCATGATTCAAACTCTGTCTAATACTCCTAAATTTTTCATTTCAGGGCATACCTAAGACCTTTTGCATTGAACATTCTGTGTTCGATTAAGGAATCAAAAAACAAACTCACATTTTTACGACGTACAAACCATCTGGTAAACCCTCTTGCACTTGTTCCTTCACGAGTCGAAGACCCGCTTCCCGAAATGCAGCCTTCCAGGCCATATCAGATCTGGTGACAGTGATTAGGACAGTACGAGCTGCACACGTATCTCGATTGCAGTTACCTCGTAAAGCTGGAATCCTGTTCATCAAAAACGGTTTTCGGTCCACCGTCTTCTGCATCTGAGCAGGCATTTTCCTTAACTACGATCAAGCTCTTGCCGTTGTGACCGTCTACCCCATGATCCCTAAGAGCGACATAGCTTCGTCGAAGGAAAGCAACCAAATCGATGTCGTTTAAGTGTCCGAGGCACCACTGGCACCAGACCACGTCGAATCCAGAGTCAATGTCAGTCATTGGGTCCTCAGGATTCGGGCTCCCAATCCGGTCGATAAAAGCGATCGAAGAGGAGGAATCATGACTGACAATCGGATGAGCTGGGTCAAAAGCCTGCAAGGTCCCTTGCAAAAATGTGACACTCTTCGTCTGATCAGCGAGACCAGGCCAGTGAATTGCATGTCTGCCGTTGATTTGTGTCGAAGAACTGGCTGCGGCACTTTTGCGAGCATTTTGGAGCGCTTCTTGTATGAAAGGAGTTACAGGTTCTAGAAGGCAAACGGTATCGACAAGATGGAGAAGAACATCGGAAGTAACACGTCCTACTCCTGCTCCAACATCCAATGCACGGATTGGATTGGACACGGGCTGTGCTTCCAAGGGCTTTAATGCTGATGATACGGTACAGAGTTCGGGGTACAGGTGAAGCAAAAAGAGACGTGATCCAAGGGCATCTATACGAGGCAGAGACTAGGGAGGGACAATCAGCTCTTTTCGGATGTTCAGAGGGTTGAATATGATATGTACACCAGTTCCATAGCCGCCTAGACATATAAATTGAACAAAATACTTGATAAAAGCCAAGGAACTGACCTAGTACGCCATCCACGCTTGCAGGCTGTTCAGTCCAGTATCGGATCCCATCCTCCACGACAGGAACTTGTAAGTTGTTTGTTGTGGCCATAGTCGCGGCTTTCGGGCCGGCAAAATAGCGCGCCAAACGCGCGACGCGCGAATTTCACCTTTTTTCAACGCGACTAACGACATGGACATCTTTGACGACGACAACGAGGTCGAGATAATTTCTCGTCCCTCTACTTCGGCTTCTACTGCATCTTTTGGTTCATCTAGCTCTAGTCAGCCTCTATTTCTTCCCGACCACGACGACGAAGACGAGTTCAACAATGATCCAGAGAAAAATCTTCCTCAACAACAGGATATCAACGTGGACGAAATTTTTGACAGCGTGGTTGGCGACGACCTCAACTTTGACTACGTGCCCCTAGCGCGGAATCGAGAGATCGACTATGCTAATCTCGAACGTGAGGCGCAGAGAAAGGCAAAAGCACATGTTCCCCTACGCGAAATCCTCAGCAGCTCGCCTCCTCCCCCAGATACTGGGAATGACGCGTCAAAAGGCAAGAAGGGAAGAGGAAAAGACGACGGAGAAAAGGAGAGACGGAAGCCTATGAGATTGGATGAGGCTAGATTAGTGGGGCCCACCGGCTTTCCTCAATTGATAGAGGACACAAAACATTTTCGTATCAAAGGAAAGGGACACGAGGTATTGTCTGTGGCTTTAACCTGATCTCATATCGCAGCCTGAAACGGGGTGTTCAGGCTACAGACCTCAACCGATTATTGCAAATATATCAATATTGGACTCATCGAATGTACCCAAAATCACAGTTCAAGGATACAGTTGATCGCGTGGAGAAGTTATGTCATTCCAAGCTCATGCATGTACGCGATACTCCTTTGCATACTATGCCTGTCATCCATTGAAAGGCCTTTCATAGAACAAGCTAAGTATGTGGCGCGACGAGGCTCACGGAAAGGCACATCCTGATACTGAAGACGAGGGCACAGAGGAGAATGCAGATGACGGCCCAATAACTGATGTGAACCCAGAAGGAGGGGCTGCTTCCAGACGTGTCTCATCTCTAGCACCTGAATCCGACGCAGCAGCCTACGCTTCTTCGTCGCCTTCTCCACCAACACACCCACCTTCCTCTACAACACCGTCGAATGCCGGAGGAGACGAGTTCGACGACCAAGACATGGAAGCAATTTGGAAGGAGATGGAAACAGAGCAGGCAAACGAAGCTCGTCGTGCAACGACCACAACGAGCAATGTAGCGAGTCGAGACGGAGATGTACAATCTTCTACTAATGCCAATGGTGCAGAGGGGAGTTTCATGGATGTTGATGATGATATAGAGGGTTGGCTAGCAATGGAAGAAGCAATGGATGGTCGAAGTTTGACTTCAACAGCCGCGCCAACAGGATTGTCTTTCGCTACCGCAGTTAATTCTAATCCTTCGAAGAACGCGAACGGCAGTGTTACTCTAGCTGTAGATGATGATGATGAAATGTGGGGAATCAGCCACGAGACGGAAGCAGAGGATGCTCGAAAGCAGGCAGCTTTGAAAGATCATTCCGCCGTTGGGACCACACCCGAAACACCTTCGAAAGCACAGACAATATCCACTACAGAACGAGGCTTCGACGATATGTATTGCTAAAAGTAGTCGGAATCAACTATGTATTGCAGCAATAAGGGGAGTAATACTAGGAATTAACTTGGGACTTTAGACCAAGAGTGGTGTATGTAAAAAGCTACATCTCTATGCCATATACAGAATATAACAAGTCAAGGAGCGCGATGGATGCAATCAAACGGCAGCAGGAGTAACAGCATTATAGCTGTCCCAAGAATATAGCGTACCCTTTCACCAGCGATCATTACGACCACCATATCCGCTATCTCCACCTCCACCTCCACCCCAGCGCCCACCACCACCTCCTCCACCGCGATAGCCACCTCCACCTCGGCCACCACGACCTCCACCTCCACCTCCGAAGCGGCCTACAGAGTCAAGTCAGTCAATATCTGACGAGGAATTTAAGGGAACTTACTACGTCCGCCACCACCACCGAACATGGTCATCTCTTCGAGTTGAGGAGGTACAGTGGCTTTAGCTTCCTTCAGGATAGCAACCAGTTCGCGAGCTTGCTTGGCATTATCGGTCGTGAAGTAGGTGTAAGATGTTCCTTTCATGCCAGCACGTCCAGTTCGTCCGATACGATGGATATAGTCTTCGCAATTGTTAGGGAAATCGTAATTCTGTGATAAATGATGAGAATGTTGCGCAGGGAACGGACGAAGGGAGTAAGAAACTTACGATGACGTATCCGACATCCTTGACGTCTGAAGAAAGTGACAGCCAACAGAAATGCCAGTTAAAGGAGCAGACCACACACGAAAGGAGCGAGAGGGCGGTCGAGAGAGGAAACAACGATATAGAAGAGCATGCATGATCAATAAAACGCCACAGAGTGAAAAATATACAAGCGCTTCGTTGAAGGGAAAATAATACTTCTCAACTGCAAATGTCATGACAGGTCCCAGGGATGGCTCAACCGCATTGAAGTGATGGCGGTCGAGTCCGAAAATCAGAAACAGGAAGACGTTGCACGCGGAGGTTAAAGAGAAGCGATTCACAAAACCAGAGTCCGTAACCGTACCAAACCAAGGAAAGAACGCAGAAATTGTTCGCTTGGCTGAACCCAAGAACGCTGCGAGCAGCGCTGAGAGTACCATGGTGGAGGGGTTAGAGGGATGGATTGTCAACTTGCTCTTAGTTCCGGTCCATTATCGCCTGTTCTTGCTTTCGATACGCACCCTGAGATATTGAAAGTGACACCAGGAAATTGAGAAGTGTTGTAGTGGTGATGAAATCACCAGCTATGGAAACGTCAAGCAAACCCGACGGCCACATGGATGACACCAGCACAGAAAAAAAGACGCAGCGCTTGCAACACAAATGATAAAAACATACCAAGACCACGAGACGCAACGTCTGTGGCAATCAGAATAGGTGAACGACCAGCCTTGAATTCACCGAGAACCCAGTCACGTTCGCGTCTGCAAGGTCGTTCAGCAAATAGTGTATAAACAAGGATATTGTGAGTACGTACTGCTCCTTGTCACCATGAATAGCAAGGGCAGGCCATCCATCTTGCCTTAGGTACTTTGTGATGTCATCCGCTACCCTCTTAGTTGCAACAAATATGAGAACTTTCGCATTCTCGGAGCTAATTTTTTCCAGATGGGTGATCATTTTGTTGCGCTTCTCGAAGTCGCTACACACTTCGACGATCTTTCATTGCACCATCAGAATGACATATGATATAGAAGGAACAATAAAGATACCTGAGCAATGTTGTGGTTGGCGGTGAGCTCCATAGAACCAATGTTGCATTGAATCATATCTGTAAGAAAGTCCTACATAAAAAACAGCCATTCAAGATCTGAACAGTAAATAAAGAAGAAAAAACTTACGCTTGCTAACTTTTGCACATCTTTCGGCCACGTAGCACTGAACATCAAAGTTTGTCTATCGGGTCGGATCTGAGAAACTGTTTTCGATCGGATTAGAGTATCTTCGTCGAATGATAGGCAAACAGACCTATTTTCCTGATTTGAGGTTCAAAACCCATGTCGAGCATACGATCGGCTTCATCCATCACAAGATAGGTCACACGACGAAGGTTGGTCTTTTGGGTTTCAAGCATGTCAATGAGACGACCAGGGGTGGCGATGACAATTTCCACTCCGCGTTGAAGATCACGAATTTGAGGACCCTTGGGTGCACCTCCATAAATTGCAGTGTTGCGTATACGTGAATTGTTGCTGTGAGACTGTGATGAGAGAATAAAGACAATGAAGGAAGGAAACACCATACCCGAATTTAGAACATTCTTGTTGTATTTGAACAGCAAGCTCTCGCGTGGGAGCTAATACCAATGCAATCGGTCCGTCTCCTGGTGCAAGAAGTGGTTGACTGCAGACAAAGTCAAGGATCAGTGACACGTTGTATTTATCAGCGAAGCATGTTACTCACGCGTTGATATGTAGCATCGCTGGGAGAGCAAAAGAAATGGTTTTTCCACTACCAGTTTGAGCAATGGCTACCATGTCTCGACCGGTAAGCGCCATAGGCCACGATTGACATTGAATAGCAGTTGGCGCAGAAAAGCCTTGGGCACGAATGGTTTTCATCAAATATTCCGGGAATCCCACTTCTTCGAACGACGTAACAGGTCTTGGAACATTGCGGCCTTGAATCTAAGTAAAGTAAGATAATGTTTGAGAGGAAAGATTGGAAAGAAAAAAAGGACTTGCTCGTATCTCCTTAGCTCGTCTAAATTCTTCTATCTCTCGGTCACTTCGGGCGGAAACTCGTTTGTCCTCAACATAGAAGTTCTTTTCAAAGTGTTCGAGTTTTGTATGGTTCCAATCAACCGAACGCAGACCCCCACCCAAGTTGCTCATCCTGTCGTCGCCCCAGCCTCCTCCTCCTCCTCCGTAGCTGCCTCCGCCATAGCCGTTGTGACTCTGTCAAATTTTAAGATGATGTATGTATTTGTGCGAGCGAAAGGCACTGTACCATGTTCTATAAAGAGGGAAGAAAAAAAAAGTTGGTGGTTAAAGGAAAAAGGAAAATTGCCGGGCAGTTTTCTCGCAGCCGAATTGCGTGATCCATTGTCACGTGTGACTTATCTCCTCTTTATGCATGCTCTATCACTGCGAGGCTGGCTAGTATCTTCTCAGATATGGTACTCAAAGCCGTCTTGCGTACGCTGTGTTTCATCAAATTCTAGCTCTGGGTTCCCTTTCCCCACTCAGCCGAGACCTTCTCCGTACGAGATATTCCATCTTCCGTACGGATGTAGTTCCCAACAAATCAAGGAAAGATGTTGGTAAACCTTGCTCCGCAATTAACAAGCCGTTGTTAACCTTGCATTAGACTATGACCTTGTTCGGCAGTATCACCCTGATTCACCTTATTGTCGACAGACTCCTGCTTCCGAGCGACATGCTCGTTTCCAAGCTATAAGAGCCGCATATGATTCTTTGAGGAAGGGCGACAAGATTGGCCTCAAAAATGCTCACCTGTTCGATGAATATGCCGATGAGATCGCAAGACGGAAGAACATATACTACAAGCATCAGCAATATCGAAACCGAGGACCAAATGTCGCCAAAGGTTATGAATCACGGTACGAATGGAATAGTAATGCAGATGATAGATGGAAGGACCATATGATCCTGGGCTTCGGGATAGTGGTATGGTCATTTTGGTCATTCTCTGCGTCACATCTAATCCAGGCCGTTCTCGAAGTCCATCGTAATTGGTGTGTTTCCGGGGCTGATTCTGTTCCCGAGACACATAAGGCAGCACAACGAGGCGGTACAGAATCTCACTCAAGCTAGGCTTCAAGCAACCGAGCATGGGGAACAGAGGAGACTTGAAATAAAGAATAGATTGAAAGAAATGGGATCCGATATAGCCAGGGATCCTTCTAGGTCATCTTCCTCGACCCGATAATAAAGAGATTGCAATTCCAAGACGTTGATCTATATAATACACAAACATGTAATAGCAACACCTAGTGGTCATTTCGTGATCCGAGGTTCGACGGGGGGCAGTCGATGTGTATTCGTTGGTACGTGTGGGTGGACTGCAGGCTAAACATCTTCAGGAGCCCAGAGGACACATCTCCCGCTGGCGTTACCAGTGGCAGCTCGCTCCACTATGGACGGATGTGAGCAAGTCACTGCTTGAACAGCGGTAATTCTGGTTCAGAAATCATGTTTCAACAATCACAATCTGGGCATACATGCATGCTTACTTTGAGGGGTCCGATAATTTAGCGATGCGTTCACCCTGATCGGCAAGTCGTAAGCTGTAAGAAATATATAAGTACTACAACAAGCGGACCTTGCAGGAGATGATATCCAGTGAATGATTCATGTTAGCGATCTCAATTGGGATCATTAGTATACTGCAGATAGCGCAGAGGTTAAGATGAATTTACCGTAAAATGAGGGTAAACTTCTGGATTTGGATTCCATTGTGCTCGAAGAATAGTGAGCCATTTTCCCTGGTGTATAAACAGGTCGATTTAACATTTGACTATCAAGGAGGCAATGAAACATACCGTTTGGCAATTGTGTGAGATGCGACAGAACGGCCTAGCCGAAGGGAAAGGCTTATAACCCTCGAAAGCAGGAGAATGGATGTCCCAGACTAAAAACTACCTCAGTACCTGGACGAAAAATGTTTTAATCGAGGACTTACTTCTAATAGCATCATCATAGCTTGTACTGACGATACTTCTACCTCTGGGATCCCAGTACGCAGAGCTCACGGATTTATCGTGTCTCCATTCGCCACGAAGGCATCCTACACCTTCCTTTGATTCGCGATACTTAGTGACGAATGCTGAATCAAATTCAATTATTGATTCATCCGAAGACGAGGCCGTAGCCATGGACCGCAACTTGCGCGTATCCCATATTCTAATGCGGTAAGATTTAGTATAAATTATCAGAGAAAAGTACATCTATACTACATACCTTAATTCTTTGCTATTACTCGCTGTCAATAGAAAGTCGGGTCGACTGGGATTGACGCTGACACAACCAATCTTCTGGTCCGACAATTGGTACCACTTGGCTTTAGATTTGTCCTGTCGAAGATCAAGGTGGGTAACACCACCAGCGGCATCTGATATCCACATTTCATGTCCATTGGGTACAAGATCCATGCTACAAATCAACGTCTCGTCATTGGTGAATATTTCGCGAGAAACTCCAGAGGTGAATGAAAGCGACCGAATCGTACAGTCGTATGAACTGGTATAGACCTGTGTTGTTTTTGAGACACAACGCTGTTACATGCGGAAGGACATAGGAATTCAATGACCTACCGTATGTGAGTCAATAGGGTCCAGTTTTACAGAGGATATTGACTGCTCGTTGGAACTCTATTGACTGGAAGGTATTATTCCACAGGATATGCACATACCGACTTGGATGTCGCAGGCCAGTGAACTTGTAATCGCCAGTATTTACCACTTTCTCTGGTATCAGCGTTGGATTCATCGTCGTGGTCGATCTGATCTTGTGGTGCTCTAGCATCCCATATACCTAATTGCCCGTGTTTGTCTACATATCCGTGTCGGCGAGTGTTTGGTAACGTTGACAGAGTCGCCACGAACCTCCAAAGAAGATCAAATCCTTTGTACAATCAGGGTGAAACACAGCACTGTACACGCGATTTTCCGTGACTTTAGCCCTAGCGACCACCTTCAGGGCCTGAAGCTTCTCACGTAACTGCTCAACCTGCGCTTGATCTTTCGCATCTTCTTCGAATACGAAAGCCTCGGCATCAGCTGGCCGCTTGGCTTGAGGCGTCTGAGAAATGTTCTGTAGCGCGATCGATAGAGATGCAGCTTTAGCAGAGACTTCGTCCGTAAGAGTGATAAGATCTAGTTCCTCGTGCCGTGGCTTTTTCGCAAACCATTCCCGCTCCTGTGTTTCGATTCGTTCTTCTGCTTCTTTCGCAAGACGCTCCTGATCTGCTGCCTGCGGCATTTGTGTAAGTAATTGAAAGAAATTTACCAAGCACTGCTAGCGTTCCTGGTGACTGGCAGCATTGATCCTCAACATACCTCGCGTTTCCTCTTATTCGAGAGACTCTCGTTCGGATCAATGGTCGCAGCACTTCTAAGACGCGCAGACTGCCGCCTCGGTGCGTCAGTCTCCTTTTTTACTTTCTTTGTAGATTGCACGGGTTTTGCTTTTGTTTTTGGAGGAGGTTGTTTGTCTGGGAAACCAAGCCCGTCGACGGCTTGTTTTAGTTCGAGTTGTTCGAGCAGAGCTCGATTGCGGGCGATGTTTACTTCGCGCTCACGTTCGCTGCATTATCAATTAGCTTGTGTTCGGGTTGAAGTTGAGGAGTGTCATACTAGGCTGATAGTTTGGCCATGGTAAGCAAATCGTTGCGGTCGCAATGAAAAGAAAATGCTTGACAATGACACTGACATTGATTACAAGACGCACGCGGTGCTCGTGACGAGGAACTCCGGTCCAAACACATCTCAACTCTCCGGTTCTTCTAAACGCTCATTAACATTGGCAGCTTTTATAAGAACTCTATCGGAAATCTTTACGTGGTGGTGCGTTTGAAAACAGCTATGTAAAAGCCACCGAATGTATGCGACAACAGGACTAGTTCACTGCAATTTATCTTCATGGCCATCTTCGGGCTCTGGGTTCGTTTCTTGCTTAGTTCCGGAAGATCATGAATTCTCAATATCCCATAGGTCATCAACAAAGCTGGCGGATTAGTCTATCAACGGAGCTTTGCAGGTACTGTATGTCACCATCTAAAATCGACAATAATAAATTGCATTTCCTCGACACAGATGGGCTTGCACAGTTGACCTCAAATGAATATCTCGTCCTTGCCGGAACGCTGCACGGTATTCATGCCATAACTTCTCGTCTTTCTCCTATTCCTGGTCAAAGCTCGGGCGCACAAGTCATCGAGGGCGAAACCTTTAAGATTAGTGTGTTGCTGACGCTTACAGGTACATATCCTCATCTCTATTCTTTTGCATTCTTCCACCGATCTCGTGCCGTAGGGACGAAATTTATTCTGCTAACCTCTCCCGCCGAACCTGCGTCATCTATCGACGTCCTTCTTCAAAAGATTTACACTACTTACGCGGAGAAAGTGATGCAAAATCCGTTTCATACACCGGAAATGCCTATACGGAGTGAGGCGTTTGATGTCAGTCTGGGAGCCTTGATCAGTTGAGGCCGAAGAATGATGCAGAAATCAGGATTGGATTCACATTATCACATTATCGTTGCGCAGTTGAACAAAGTGATCGTGAAGCTATAGGTGAAGCACATGTCTATTATTCAGTGTCTAAAGCTTCCCAGTTAAGTGTTGCAATATCTAACCTTTGGTGCTGGCCAAGAGCGGTGCACCCTGGTACACCGGATAACTCTTAACTGAGGTGAAATAACATTGAATAATATCATGAAAATAAGGACGTGTGATGTGATGTGAGACTGACATTGACGGGGAGGTGAACACATCACTAAAGCACCCGACAAAGTCGTTGTATGGGTTACAGAAACATAGGCGATTCTGGAAGGAAAAGGAAATTACAGTGGACGTCTTGTTAAGAAATACGATATTGTTTCGCTTTCCACTGGGGATCTGTTGAGGATGCATATAAATGATAGGTAAAGATATCTAGTGTTCCAGTCAAACGTCTAGTTGAATATTTCTTTAGAACCGAAGTCGGACGAATGGCCGAGGAGATTGTTGCTCAGGGGGGATTAGTCCCAGACGAACTCATGCTACAGGTCGTTACCAGTAAATTAGACCTCTGCACAACAAGCACTGGATTCTGGATGGATTTCCTCGTACATTCGCGCAAGGAGAGCTCCTAAACACGCATCTCAAGTGAGTCAAATCACATTCTATTAGTCCTTCGTTGCTGCTGATTACGTTATTCAGTAAGCAAAACACACCGTTAAGTTTGGTCGTGAATCTTGATGTTCCGGACGACATCATCTTCAGCCGTATCTCGGATCGCTGGGTGCATCTACCTTCCGGTCGGGTGTATAATCTATCCCCCCAAAGTCGAAGGATTCGACGATGAGACTGGTGAACCCCTCACCAAAAGACCTGATGATAATCCCGTACGTATATATCTCGGTCTTTCCCAATTCGCAGGTTTACTCGTAAGTACTCATACCTCCACATACAGGAAATCTTTGCTCGCCGTCTCGAAAAGTTTTACTCGACAACTTCACCTCTACTAGATTTCTACGCTCGTCTATCTCAGGCCCATATTTCAACACCTCCGCATCGTCATCCTCACCAGCACCCGCATCAGCTTGCTTTCCACACCACGCCGCCGCATCGCCTGATGATGCAGTCAATATCCGGAACTACATCTGATGAAATTTGGCCTGAGCTGGAAAGGGTACTGAAAGATACTTTTCCTGGGTTGAAAGAGAGGGCAGAGAGTGCTGATGCACGGAGAAGGCATAGTCTAAGTGATGCTATTGCTTCAGCCTCGATGAACGCCACTATATCAAAATAGAAACCTTATCTTGTCATGACCTTAGTTGGTCCTGTCTTGACCTGACTGCCATATGCTTATTAATGCATCAGTTCTCAATAACATTCAAGTACAGACCACAAACCAGTACCCTGAACTTTGAAGACACCTTGCAGGGTTGCATTGTATGTATGTATATACTTATCGACAATAAGAAACAATCAGTTTTGGGGAAGTAATGCTACATACTCGGCTTCCCAAAATTACATGTAAAGTAAAAACCACAAAATGAACAGCTCCTCACAGCCACATTTGCATTGACAACTTACTCATACGAGCCGCGCAGAACAAAGAAACTGTGAAGAACTGTTTTAGTTTTGAAGCATGGTGAAGGCAGATCTCAGCCTTTCTATTGTACACAGTTTACAGTTAACTACCTTTTTAGTATAAAGTTGCATATATATTATAGCAGCAAATTTTTAGCTTCAACTTTCTGAATCTACCTTGGACACTTGCTCAACATTTGCAACCCATAGGACAGGGAAAAAAGAGTTGTTCGCTTGGCTGCCTAGCTGAGTGTATCAACAATAAATATTTGCTTGCATGAATTTTCCAGTCAATGATTTCAAACACTTACAAATGCTTATCTAAAGTTTGGGCAGGGGCAGATGCTGACTCTGGTGTGAGTGCTAATAAATCCTTTGCAGATATTGAATACATATTCATATGCAAACCGATTCCAGAATTTCATTCCGGACTCGTAACTTTGAGGGCTTCACGAAGTTGCCTTACTTGAGAATAATTGACAAGGTAAGTCCTGCACCGACTTTTCAAGGTGCCTTCATCTGATTTGCTCAGTAGCAACGAAGCATCGCTCAGTAATGCACTACTTTCAACTTGGTGGCTTCCGCGAATCTCGACATCGGTGGTGAGTGGAACTCGAAGCTTCGCGGATAAAGAAAGGATGGTTGTTTGTAGCTCAGAGAGATTCGGAACTGCGGTCGCAATTGCTATATTGCATGTGTCTTGTGTCGATAATGGAGGGAAATAACGAGTTTCTATGAACGGAAAACTTTGAGTCGGTCTGATTCATCTGAAATTCCAACTTTCGGTTTCCTTCCTTTCTCTAGGGATAACGCCTTCCGTATACGAAACGAAGGGGGCTCATATAATGACCAGAAAATTATCGCCAAGAAGGTATTCGAGGCCTTCAATGTGTCTACCTCGAGCTCCAAGGTAGCCGAAGGCGAATCCAAGTATCAGCCCAATTCCCAGTCGCACTATAATGAAGAAATGATGGAAGAAGAGATAGAACTAACACTCGGAATCCTTCCTTCGGGCGCATCCCTTCTCCTCCTTACTTTTACTCAAGTCAAACAGCTATGTTCCTATTGGCGTTATTCTTTACCTCTTCCTAATGAAGCGCTCCAATCATCCGTATTCGAATCCTTATCGCCAATCGAATTCGATGATATTGATTCGCTAGCGGCCAAGTTACGCTCGCTAGCACCAAAGAGCAGAGGTGATCGAAGAGATACGTCTCGAGACAACAAGGGCTTTTGCCAATCGGTCGATCTACAGGAAGGTAGCAAACGTGGAGTATTTGAAAATGTGCGACTGCTTCGACAGCTTGCTACAAAAAGAATTCCGCCGCCTCCCTCTACTGCAGGATTAGGAAACACGATTCACGAACCATATGCTCAGTTTTCAGTCCCCCAGAATTTGGATAAAACTCTATTGCCTCGGATCCAAGTCGCGGCATTCGCGTACACACTCTGGTCTGTTGGTATGGGTAATCTAGATCTCCTTGATGTGGCCTGGGCGAGAGCTGAAGGGGGCATGCATGATTTGCGAGCTTCTCGTGACGGAGGGGGGGAACAAGTGGACTTTGGCTGGAATTCGTATAAAAACCAGTCAGGATTGATCAAGAAGACGTTTCCAAGGTCAAGGGTACAAGCTCAGAAGGATCCCGACTTTGGGCCGTGGCTCTTCCGAAAGCTCTTGGGGTTCCAGATGTCAAATTATGCTTCTTCGTCGACTAATCATTCCAGTTCTATGCCAGATGGAATGTCTGTCAGTATTCCTTCGGATGCTGAGCACCTCATTCTCCTTGTATACGACGAAGTAACCACTCGTGCTGTATTCTCTAATCTTGGCGTTGACGTTGCCTGTGCTGATACTTCAAATGCGAACAATGGGGGCGGAACTGGTACTCAAGGATGGAGATGGATCAAGGACGCAGGATTAAGAAATTTGTTAAGGGATGTGAGTATATCTTCTATTTTCTTTCAAATCTGTTTTTTAATCACTCTTGTACGGGATCCAGGACTCATATGGCAATCTTGACCCCACTCGCGACGTGATTAACACTCATAATCGTCCATCCGACAACGGATACAAATCCAAATACGATTCTCGTACAGGCAATTCTATATACCCCAGAGACTCCGGCAGAAGATCCCCTTCTTCCTCTGCGTCATCGCTCTATACTTTGCGCTCTTCGACCCCCTTTCCATCCTCCTCAACTGCGACTTCATTTGCCACCTCCCCTCATAGTTATCATCGAGGGCAACCCCATAATGATCATGTCTATAACCACGACTCTAATTTCGACGACAAACGTGGATATCGTTCAATGCCACCTCGCGCCAGCGAACGTCACAGCGACTACAACAATCCAAACCAGAGATGGCACGGAAAACGCGAATTTAAACAAGAACGCGGGGACGATGAACACAGACAATTCAAACGGCCAAAACGAGGGCCTAGAAAAGACCGTCATATGGGTGATCGTTTTGATGAGGATGGGTATGATACTACCTCAGGGGAAGAGGATATAATCGCGTCTGAATCGAATGAAAGGCCTATTGCGAAGAAGGAAGAAAATGGTTTCCGGATCAAAGGCGAGCCTCGTGAAAGCGCCGCCAACGCTACTAAACGCGGGGACTCGCCTTCTTCTTCTTGCTCAGTCTCCAAACAGGAACCTTCCTGCGAATCCAAATCGAGCCAGCAAACATCCCAGCAATCACAGCCTCCGATCCTCCAAATTCATGTTATTGATCTCAAGACACTTTTCTACTCCTCCACAGGCTCTCATACCGGTGCGGACAGTGTACAGGGAATGGCAAGAGAACTTAATTTGGGTGGAGGTGGAATACCACTTTACGGAATGTTAGGGAAGGGAGAGTACGGCTCTGGATGGGATGCAGAGTACGTACTCATCGATTTTTAGCATACCAATCTGATGGTCCGTTCTAATCCCATTCACCCAGACTTATGCTTAGCATCTTCCAATTCTTCGTAGACGGACGGACAATCAATGAGCAAAGAGCTACTGCTTCCTCACGAATGGAGGTTGAAAAAGAGGAAAAGATCGAACGGCAAAAACGAGCAGAGGCGGAAAGAATGCAAATTCAAAGTACGCAAGCTGGTTTGGATGATGACATAGACCCAAACGAGGTTAGGCCTTCTGCAGAAGGGCAAAACTCTGATTCAGAATTGGGGGAGGCATGGGAAGACTGGGGCGAGAGCGACTAATGTCGAGCAAAACAGACACTAGCAAATACAGTGGGAAATTCAATGACTCCTGTAGAGTTGGCAATATACAGTATGTGCCATTAGTACATAATCTGAGAGTGAGGTTCGACAAAGCAAATCTCACAACTTGGATAGTGAGTAGTGTGCAGACGTACAGACTAATCAGCGGAAAAAAGTCGTAGAATCTGAGAGTGAGGTTTGACAAAGCAAATCTCACCACTCGATAGTGAGTGGTGTGTAGAAGGTACAAAATGGGGAGCAAGTGATAAGATAGAATCATAATAACTTAGTAACGTCCTCCATGTTATGCACGTCGATACCTCCCCAGACCCAATGCGGATATAGATTCCTGACAAAGTATTCTATTGAGGCGACAGTTCAAGCATGAAAAAGATATATACCTGCTCCATTACACGCCTCCAGTAGTGTATCGGTATGATGAATTCGACAGTTGTCCATTACGAGAACACTTTCCTCATCCGGATATGGCTTCATACAAGGCAACTGGCAAAAATGAGTAACAAGTTGAAGGACAGACAAGATATAAATGTACCACATCTTCTGTGATGAAGTCGAAGAACTCAAATGAATCCAAAGAACCCTCAACCACTCGAACAGCAATATATCCTTTCAGGCTCAAAGCAGCAGCCAATGAATATCGTTTACCCCGTATGAATGGTTCCTCAGATTCGGCAGGTTGTCCACAGAGTGAATATCCATAGCGTCGAGACAGAGTGTGGTCATTCTTGCTAGATTCATCGACAGTGACAAATTCAAAGCCTGAGCCCGAGAACTGAGTACGAATCATGTTGGAATACTCAGCCCGTAAGGCTTCATCTCGTTCTAATGCAATTTTGTGTAGAAGTTTTCGAGTGAGGCCGGCTTTCCGAAGATTTTCATGAAGCGAAGATTTCGAGATGACAGTATCATGATGAATGGCTAGATACCACATCAGTCCATTGATTAATTTGAGGTATGTGTCGGCATTGGTTCAATAGATGTCCTTCATTGCAGTGAATGCAGCAAGGCCAATGACTCTAGGGCGTCCTCGGATTGGTGATGGTGGTTTTACAACGGCACCAATCTGTTCGAAGGTGCTCCTCCAACGGTACAAGCTTGACTTTGAGATACCGAGAGCGAAACAAATATCAGAGCGATCCCAACCGGTTTCCCATAGCCTCAGTGCACATTGCTTCATATCAGGGCTGATACGGCGATTGACCATGATAAGTAGCAAGACAAAAACGTATAATTTCTAATTTGGATAAAACGAGCGACACGCGTCACCGTCTACACGTCGAAAAAAACTTCAGACATTCCCATTATTTTCCGGATCGGCTGTAAGAGCCACCAATGTTACTGATAGGGCATACCTACCACTAGCGATCATTGGCGCGAACACCGAATAGTCACGAAAATAGTCAAGATTGGCCAGGCTGCATCTCAGGCATATGGACGAGTGACAATTATACAAATTCAAAGGCTACAGCATTGGAGAGCAGACTAACAACGGGGAGATAAGGAAGAGGGACTTTTATATGATAGTATTATAAGAGATACTGCCTGAGAGAAACTTCAACTTACGACCGCCAAAAACATTGAAAGTAGAAAAGTGACAGTCATGTTACTTCTAGCACACTCGTCTCGAGCACCCGAAACATCGTCGGGTCCTTTGAATCTTCTGACCAAGTGACAACCTCTCGCCAATTCACAGTGTTTGCCTCCTTCTCTCCGGCACCTGCAAAGATCCCAACTTCATCATCGTTGAGTCCCCGGAAGATAAGGAATAGACGCGTGAATACGCAGGGTTCAGATGTAACAGTGATATCCACGGCTGCAGCGATCTTGCTAGGACTCATGAATCGATAAGCGATGTTTTTGTGCGCGGCGAAGGCGGCAATGTTGTTGCTGAAAAAAGAATGAGACGACAGGTCAGGAGGACAGATGAATCGACAGCAGAAATAATAGTACACACTTGATGAAATTGGTTCTGGCGTATAACGACATACCCAGCTGGTCAAGTACATTTATTAGATGGGGTATGAAGTCCCGATATGACATTGCGTATCCATTTCTGGGTCCAATCACATCATCGGGGTCGAGCATACCGGCGTCTGGTCTAAAATAGGTATCATAAGTTCTAGAAAAGATGTTAATGTTGCGGATAAGCTTACATGGCCTCATAATACAAGGCTGTGGAGACTACCTCGCTGTCAAAATGCTCGAGAGCCCCTCCGGGATGTACCCGTAGGAAGTACTTGACCTTGTTGTCTCCCAAACTTTCTGCGGGGGGCCAGATAGTCCCCGGCTTCCAATACGGCGAGAACATTAACGTCACGTCGCAGTAAGTCGTTTCTGGTGTAAGGAGGCTCAAATTGCATTTTGCGGTTGTTGGCTTAGCGGCTACGGCTAGTTTGGTCATCACTCTTGAGTCGAACATGAAATCGGGGGAATAATCTTGTTGGTTTGTCAGACGTGTGCCGCTAAATTCCATCCTGTGGTCGTCACCATTGTGAACGATGTCAAGCTTGCCCCAGAACATGCCGTCGACAGTAGTGCCATCTTCCATTCGAGCCATATCGAGTTCGTCGGATGTGACGGTCGTATCGAGTGCTACGTGTTGACCAGGCACAAGCTCCAAATTGAAGGTAGCAGGCATTTCCAGGACCGGTGGCGGCCTAAGGACGGAGATAAAGGCTGAGTTTGTGTGAGAGAATAAACAAAGGGTGTACACACGGAGGAGGTCTATAAATTAAACATTAGTATAACGAATCTTGCGACGGAGGACGAGACCTACGGAGGTTCGTCTGGAGGTGGTGGTGCGTCGCTAACGATCTCGACGCGAAGACCTTGGGCACCCATGGCCGCTATTTGGAACGAGTCCTCGCTAGTCAGCTAGTAGAAAGCTATCAGCGCAATGACCAAGACTGTTGGAGTGTGGTACTCACGTAGATGTAGGGTCCTGCTACCAAACGCTTTCGCAAAGATCAAAAAATGCGCCTACAGACCTTATAAGCAAATATACACACTGCAGCGTGAATGGACGCATATTCTACGGGTACCCGCAGACTGAATATAGCATCTGGTGGCGGCCGCGCCCATTCTCTTGCTGCCTGTTCGAGCTCCTGAGATAGTGAAGGGAGTGAATGTTTGATCTAGGAACGAACGACCGGAGACGCTCACAGCAAATGAACTTGGAAGCTGAATATCATAGTATCGGATTAGAGGACGCAAATAAAAAACAACGGACGCACGGTTCGTATCGTTTCCATCTCACCGAAGGCGAGTGTCAATAATCGTGTCCTTGTGAGGGCCATCTGTGCCTGTTTTTCACGCAAATCGGGCTCCTTATTTTTTGACTTGAATTTGTTCCAAAATGAATTAGACGTAAGACTGGCGTTGGAACCTCTGGAGTGCAAGGAAAGCATTTTTAAACTCGACTAGATGATGAGTGATGAGGGGAGGCTTACGCTGGAGACAGAAGCATATTCAGGCGTAGCAGTGATGATTATAAGTAAGATGGCCAAGGCTGTTAGAGAGCAAGAGTCATATTCCTCGAAATGGTTGAATCTAATGATGGCCTGCAGGAATACACGAGGCAGGACCTCTATCGGAAACGATCAGAATGAATTTGTAGTGCCAGATGCAGATTGATAACGCCTACAAGTTCCAAGAAGCTTCAATGATTGTAATTCTACGGTTTTGTTTTGACGAGAACGACCAAGTAACGAACGCGAAAACTCAAGTTCAAGTTTACCAAAATGGCCCCGTAGCGGACCGGGTCGATCGCGTCTGAAACACGTGAACTCCTTACAATTTCCCAAAGCCATGCTGCGTTCAACACTGAGCATTGTGAACAATCACGCCGTTCGTTCTCTCGCACAGACACGCAGAGGTTTTGTATCTGCTGTCCTTCTTTCTAAATCCTGGGATAAACTTCCTGCTTCCGACCTCAAAAAAGAAGCTCGAAGTCGTGGTCTATCTCCGTATGTTTTCTTTTAAATGGTCCTTCTCAAATTTTGAAAAACCAACATAATTCGTTAAGATCGGGGAATAAAGCATCTCTTATATCGAGAATACAAGAACATGAAAAGTCTCTTTCCTCGGTCGCAGTTGCGTCTGCAAGTAACGTAAACACACCTCCCGAAATACCTTCAGTGGACGCTACTAAAGAGGGCGAAACACCTGGGATCCCTTTGGCGTCTCAATCTGCTGCGCCTACACCTTATTATCTTAACGTTGTTCTCCCCGATGCTGCCTATGAAGAGCCCGAACTCGCGGTTTCGATCGTGCGTTACACGAATACATACTCAACGCGTATGCAGATCTGACTTTATATCAGCCTTATACTTTTGATTTCTTAGCTTCGTCCACAACTGCAGTAGAGTCTCCGCCAGAACAAGAATTGCCAAAGATGGTCGTAATTGGCGGTGAAGAAACGTATGGTGGCGCGAGCCCGACCCACCATCTCTTCGACGAATTGATGGTCTCCGATCCTGAGGAGTTCACGCCGTCTACTGTATCTCGCGGTAAAGGTGGTATTCTGGATGACTTGGCAGAGGATATGGGATTGCCGCACTTTAGAGACATGAAAAAGTCTGTCTTGAAATTTTTCTAAATTCAGTGTCATGGGCATGGTACTGTGCTCGTTGCTAGTAGTACTGTAGACTCGAATTCTAGCTATATAAGACTTCAAGTTCGCCATTTTGTAGATGGTAGTAATGCTAATACCTCTTGTTGAAGTATGTTGACTGTGAATATGCTTGTTCCCCTACGTCCATCATCGTTATCGCGCTGCCCTTGTTTCCGTCTCCTTCATGGCTCCGCTAAGATGCAGAGGCATCTAGTTGGTCCTCCTGATCCCATCTCTCATCTACGGCCTATTATCTACGACGATGTTCCTCCTCCGCCAGCTCCGGCAGTCGTCAATCATCCTTATTCTCTGCAGGAGTTCGATCCAGAACCTGCCCGAATTTCAAATACATACGAAATGCAATGGAAACTACAACGGCAGCAGCTGGATGATACGAGTCAGGATTTTTGGTTAGACGTGTGTCATTGGTTTCACTCATAAGCCGTCTTCTCTTAATCTTGTCAACAGAGTAACACTCGATTCGAAACCGCCAAAGAAGCTGTCTTAGCTAGCCTTCCTCCTGGTTCCACACCTTTAGATAAGGAGAACGCTTTATCAGAATTCTACAAGCAGTGGCTGCTGCAGGAGAGCGCACGTGTGGACGAATACTCCAACATTTGGCGTGCTCTAAATTGGGCTAATATTGTTCTCGCTGCCCGAGTGAAATACTCGAGATTCCCTGCAGGCCTTTTCAAATCTACACAAAAATCGTGATATCGGAGGGTGGGCTGCTCCAAGTTACATTTAAACTGATTTAAAGTTACGATAATAACATCATAAGCTGGTCACTACGAAAAGTGCAGCCGATACGAGTGACTTGACCCTCTGATATTCAATCCCTTATTGAAAGCTCATACTCAGCGAGCTCCCTTACTCTGGGATATGATTCTTCGAGTTCAAACTCTCCAAGCTTGTCGCACTCGCTGGTGTAGTCATCGTGTATCCTCTCAACCTGATCTTGTGGGATGCCTGGCCACCGTGATGCGATTTCTTCGATAGTCGGAACAACAAGCGCGACATCAGGATCAGTTTCGAAACCTTCGGGTTCGTCCTGGTCTGGTTGAGATAGAATGTCGAGAAAAGTTGTGTACAACGCAGTTTCTCTGAATCTTTGAGTAAGTTCTGCGTCGCCAATTCCGGTTGTTTTTTGTATCGCGCTCCAGCTATTTACATGGTCAAGAGCATAGTTGCAGTGCTGAATGAGGAACGCACTCGTCATGAAGGTATATTCTCCGCCATACGGTCCTGAAAGCGGCATGCTTGCGAGCCTCGGGTAACTAAAGAAGGATGAGTTTTCTCTACATGGTTTTAATTCCGACTTGTCTTACATTGCAACGGGCAAGTAAATGAAGGGCAGTTGCATAATCTCCAACGGAGTCGAAGTTGTCTTTCAGAGTTAAAACGTCCACCGTATCTTCAATCGATAACGATTTGCCTTGTAGTAAGTCTTTCACCAGACTTTTGAATATCTACCATAGGGGATCAGACTGAATCGGAGATAGACGAGAATTCAAGAACACATACGTTTGTCAGTTCCGGCTTTTCAGACAACAGCGAAGCTTTTTCTTGAATTAATGTATCAACCTGAGTATCGAGTGACCGCCTTCCACGCATGTTGGCAACGACGGCAGTGAATTCGTCAAGTAGAGCCTTATGCACACTGACAACGTCAAGAGCATCATGGAAAGCTAAGAGCTGAATTAGTATGGAAAACCAGAAAAGCAAATGGGTCACACCATCATAAAGACCGTCATCTGCAGTCCCTTCCGTTTTGCGCAGGTATGCAAGATTGGCAAGCTTTCCGATACTGAGCTCAAGCTATGAGCGTCATCGTTGAATTGTCTATCACTTAAAATGAAATGGAAATGAGCATACATGTTTGACCTCCAGGTTTACCGTCTGCTGAGCTTCAATCAGGAGAGCTTCTGCGGCTTCCCGGTGTCGTTTCTTGCCCAAGTCATGTAACCAGGATATCGATGTCGTAGGGTTCCGTTCGAAAAACTTGTCCATGTAGGCACTATACGCCTCGTCTTGAGAAAACATCGTTCGGATTTCGCCTATATATACTCAGTCCTCATGTTCAGTGAAAGAAAGCGAAGCTTACTTGCCATGCTGAATGTACCATCGATAAAGGGCGTTCGTAAATTGTTCTTTGAACCGTTCGATATAACCTTTGATACGATCGAAATTGGGATTTTCCTCGGGTGGGTATATGGTCTCTTTGTGGCATAACGCAGCAAGCGAGCTGAAATCCTGGTATTTTTCAGCCAATGTGAAAGCAGCTTGAGCATGACCTCTCCTCCCTATGAGAAGAATTAGCCTTTACAAGGGACAGGCTGTTATGGAAGAACACATACTGAGGGTTTCTAGCACCTCCGGTCGGAGCATGTCAAACTTCCGCTGAAGCTCGTACAGCTCCCTCTCAATGCCAATAGCTCCGCCTTTAGCGTCACTATTAAGGAGGTATACAATGAATTGAAAACATGAAAACATGAAACATGAAACACCGACATGACGAGCCTCTCCACACGCTGTGAGATACAGGCAAACAGGACTTCTGCAAGCTCCGGCACCTGGTGGTGTAGTTCAGAGTCCTTTGTAGCAGCAGTGGAAGTCCCAGTCGTGGTGTCGAATAGAGCAATAATACCGTCGATGATAGAGGATGTGCTCGTCCAAGGATTGATCATAGGAAGGTCAAGTCCATAAGTTATGACATTGTGGTCGCGATGTTTGAAAGCTGCCGTCAAGACGGTCTAAGTCAAATGCATTGATTATATCACGTCCGTACCAGGTCTCAAGAGAATGTCGCGTACCAAAAGAATACGGTTCGCTTCAGGTAATAAATCTCCGATATTCCTACCAGTTTGTTGAGCAGCATTGAGACACACGTCGGGTATCTGTTCCATGACCAGCCCTAGATCGTTCAAATGGAATTTGAAGAACGCGCGCATAAAGTCTTCATGATAGTTAGCCTCGTGCTCATTCATGTATGCATAAATAGCATCGTTGAGAACACTATGTGTTGGGCCTGTGCTTTAAACTCGTTCAGATATGTGTTTCCTGAAAAAATCAAATGATGTCCCCTACGCGAGGAGATTATTGTGTATCGCCCAAAGATCGAATGACGCGTCCAATTTTTCAGCATCAGTTGCAAGTTTTTGTCGACACTGTTGAGACATCTATCCCCATGTGTCAACGATATGTCGTACCAACCAATAGCATGATACTCGCCTTGATCAAAGCAGTGTTTTCGTTGATAAATTGAATGAGCCAGGCAAGACGTTCTTTCCGAACTTTGAGCTGCGAACTCAAATCTTGGTTACCCCGCACCAGCTCGGGATCTGCAAATGGTAAGAATGGCGGTACTGCAGAAAAAAAGAATGAGTGCTTGCCCGAGTGGAGGATGGAATCACTGAGTTGTTCCGCCGCACGCATAAGACTTTCTTCGTCGACTTCAGGCGGAAAACTGAAGTGCAAAGGATTCTAAACATTGGTTGCTGTGGTTAGTCCACCAAGGCTGATAAACTGAGTCTCACATTGGGCAAAGAGCCGTACAGTATGGCTTGAGTCATCACCGACTTGATTAAGTGTGCCCTTCCATTCCTGTCCTCGTACCATAAGCTTTGGAGTCGTAGGTCAGGAACGAAAAAAAGTTGCAATTACTCGGGCTCAAACGTCAAGACATTATCGATGTCGACATTCACTTTCATCATGATTCCTGCTGTCAAGACCAACACAACGCTCTCGCTTTGCATAATACCTACACCCAACGTGCGGTCGGTAGCAGATTTTAGTTCTAGACGCTCTTGATAGTCAGATGCTAGTATGAAGTGTTAGACTGATCCAATTCTATCTATTCCAAATTATACTGACCTCGAGCACAGAGCACGACAGCATCTCCGAATTGGATACTGACAAGCTGTCCTTGAGGGAGAGATTGTATTCGAGGGTGCATAGGAGCACCGGAAGAGGAGGTCTACATCGCAGTCTGTATAAAGGTGGCAGTAAAAGGCAGAGGGCGGAATAACTCACACTTTGGTATGGTACACTTCTGACATTATCCACCTTGAACGAATCGCCCGATGGTGATAGTTGCACAAGAGAATAGATGCGCCTTATGCCAGTGATATCCATAGCCATCATATCAACCTCCTCCGGACCCGCATACGACACTAGAATGACGAGTTTACTTGTGCTGTAAGACCATGAACAAATATTAAGAAAGAAAAAAATACTACTAGATTATACCTATCAACGACAAGATCCACAAGCTCCAAGTCCAGTTTTGCATCAACCTTTTCGATGGAGTCGCCGAACGTCTTTCGAACAGCGTTCCGGATAAGATCAGCAATATCCTCGTCCTGAATCAATTCTTCCCATCCATCTAATTTCATCACCCATCGCTGCACTCTCGAATTGATCAGTACCCAAATATCTCGGCCTCCATCAATCGTTTGATGTCCAAGGGAGATAGCGCTGATATTACCAGGTTCCGATACCACGTGTGTTGTAGTTGTTGAGGAAGATGAGGAGAGGAAAGGTATCAGCCTGGACAGCGATAATGATTTCGAGGGTTTTGAGAAAGGATGTGAGGTCAAATGGTATTTCCCACCAGTGGAAGTCAGGACAAGCTTGTATAGACTGCCAGACGTAGTGGATACGACGTAGGTTTGAGTCTGTCGCGCTGGCATTTTAACGAGCGAGAATCCCAATCATCATTCGATACACTTACATCTACGCGTTTCAATCCGGTGACAATATCTTCCGAGACCAGTTCAAGATACGTGGTCGAGTAGCGATCACCACCAGCAAGACCGATCCCGACGCTATCCCATAATCTAATTTCACCCGCTGTTGATATGAGAATGAGACCGGGTTCCCGACTGGAACCCCATGGCACTAGACTATGGAAAGGTGGACTCGTTTGATTGAAATCGTAAGGACAAGTAAAGATGTAGCAAGTAGGAGTTCCCTTGACAGCCTATTTGCCGATTTAGAATATGTGAAGGTGGAGAAGAAGGCAGACAGACCATAGCATGCTGCCAGACAAAGCACGTCTTCATCGAGGCAATCAACGCGAATCCAGTCAAAGTATCGATCTCTCCAGAGTACACGTCGCGATAGAAGTCTACAACCGACATATGGTAGTGAATCATGTTGTGTAAAGTATACTGCTTACCAGCATTCCTCAAAATTTGTGTAACTTCAAGAGGCAGATTCGCGTGGAATGACACCATCACCTGGTCCGACTTCGCAAAAATATGCTCGACTCCAGTTTTTGCAAAACCCCTTTCTGAGCCAACCGAACTTCGACCATCATCAACGTCCATTAAAGATGCTACAGAAGTACCATCGGCATTCCTGTTTGGCGTACTGAGGCGTGATGTACTGTTGGCTACTCTAATACGCCGTGTGGGGGAATTCGGACGAGCATCACCCCGTAAACGAGAAGAACGACGAGGAGCAGGTGAAGGCGAGAAGCTGGCCATCAGAATTGAACGCGAGTCGGAAGACTAGGAAAAACTAAGAACTTAAGAGTTGTATAGAAGTTATTTTTTTCGCACGATGTTTGTCTTTGTTTCCTTCAGCAATGAATACCAACGACGACCACCTGCAAGCAACGAATTCGACCAGCGCTGGGATTCCAATGCAGGCGCCAAGACAAGACATGGAATATCTATGTGCTGGTGCGCCTTTTATCTGCCCCTACTCTGTAGTTCGATCTGACAAATTTTAATAAGACTGTAACGCCAAGAACGAAATTCGTGCTCGAGAGCCTATCAGATGTAGAGAATGTGGACATCGTATCATGTACAAGAGGAGGACGAGAAGGAGTAAGTACTCAGTGTTCTACGAATATACCCCTGCCAATGATCTGCACTTTTACAGTGGTCCAATTCGAAGCCCGCTAGACGACAATTTTTCATCCTCTACATGCAGAGCAATAAGATAGGAAACGAATTCAATCTAAACATATAACCCACATATGATGATACATAGGTTCACCAGTTCATTGCACTAGTGACTACCTTCAAATCAAGAATTGGAGGGACGACGGGCGGAAGCGAAATAAAATGTGTTACAACAAATCCGTATTATCAACAAGACATATAAAGATTCAGAAATACAATAAGGATAATTGGAGCATAGCAGCCTAGTGTACACCTACTTGGCCCCGGCTGAAAATTCTGTAAAAAGGACAATATTTTCAGTCAAAAATCTTACCAAGCAACGAACAGACACTCACTAGTAACCGACTTGGTTCCTTCTGAGATGGCATGTTTGGCTAGTTCACCGGGCAGAATCAGACGTACACTGGTCTGAATTTCTCGTGAAGAGATGGTCGACTTCTTCGAGTATGTTGCGAGCTCTGATTGGAAACCCATCAGTCATCTGAAATTTGGATAGAACGTTCACATACTCGAAGCTTCAGTGGCAATACGCTCAAAAATATCGTTCACAAAGGAGTTTAGAATGGCCATTGCTTTATTTGAGATCCCGGTGTCAGGGTGAACCTGTCGGAGAACTGTGGAGAAAAAAACGCTATTCAGCGAGGCGGTTGATAACAACAGCAGCGAGACACACCTTTGTAAATGTAGGAACTATATGTTTCCTTTCTCGCCTTCTTACGCTTTTTCTTCTCGCCGTCCACCCCAGAAGAGCTGGGTTGACTCTTGCTCGCTGTCTTCTTGGCAGCCTTGGAGCCTTCGGTTTTTGCAGGTGCCTTCCCAGCGGTGGAGGCAGGTGCCTTCGAAGCAGTCGAAACGGGCTACGCAAACCCGTCAGACTGTCAATCACAACCGGATCGGGGACGCAAGCGTACTTTGGGGGCCATCAAGAACTAGATTTTGACAAAAGTAGTGCTATCATGGAAAGCGATGCATCAGAATATTTCTGGGTGCAGATGGGCAGCAAAGCACTCACGATTGCACGGTGGAAGTTGGGAAAGAAAGTTGAATACAGGCAAAAGACGCGCCTAACTTTTAAATACTAGTAAACGATCCAGATCATGTGACAGACACGGTTTAGATAAGCACTGGTCACAACGTAATACGTAGCCGGGGCTCGGAGATGTGGGGGCCGAAAATGTGTTGATCCTCCAGTCTTGGCAGCGAGCGAACATGGTCCAGACATGGCCGAACTTGCGCCCTATGCTCTTCCATCCACCAGCATGTCAGATATAGACATTGAGGCACAAATACATGGAAAGGTCACCAGGTACTGTCTTACCTCTACCGCTTTGATAATTACCATTGGTGAGCAAAGAGCGGGTAATACATTACCATCCTAGGGTCTTATTCACACATCGCATATTAGGAAACAAGAAACCGCAGACAGTCCCCTTACACAATGTCATTGCAGCTTCCTACCATCCTGATGCGCGATTGCTAAAAGTTGCATACGTGCTCAGAAAGAAGAAAAAGGGCCCTTTGGAGTTAGTACACCTGGACGGTCAAGTTGAAGGAAGTAGAGCCGAAGCAGCAGGGAAATTGGCAAAGACAATGCTAGACTGGGCATATAAAGGTCATTTATGCTATATTGAGCTGCTGTCTGTTCTATTTACCTTCTTCAATAGATATAAAACTTCACCGTCGACTGAAGGTGCTAATCAATCCGCACGGTGGCGTCGTTCGTGTTCCACTTTCAATCTTTGATACATTTTTGACTGGAATGATTGGCAGGGCAAAGCAGTTGCTGTATTCAATAAGTTAGTTGAGCCAGTTCTTCGGACAGCGGGATGTAGTCTCGATGTTGTTTGTGAGTTCTGGCACTGTCCTTCATCATAACCGGAGTTGTCCTCTAAGCAAACGAACAGACACCAAAAAGACCGGAGATGCATATGAAATTGCGAAATCTCTACCTCTTGGCGAGTTCGATGCTCTACTTTCGGTCTCGGGAGACGGTTTGATTCATGAAGTCTTGAATGGTTTTGCAAATCACGCCTATCCTCGTAAGGCTTTCCAAACACCAGTCGCACCTATTCCGACTGGGTCTGGAAACGGGTTATCCCTAAATATTCTTGGTATCGAGGCATGGATACCATACTATCCAGTTGAAATGTTATTGTTAATATGAATTTCAGGATGGTTTTGACGTGGTCGCGGCAAGTTTGAACGCTATAAAAGGTGTGCTTGCTTTAGTCTATCTACTCAAGTTCTCTCTGCCTCATACTTTATGCAGGTTCACCCATGCCTGTCGACGTATTCTCAATCGTACAGAACGGGAAACAAACAGTCTCTTTCATGTCTCAAGCTTTGGGACTCATGGCTGATTTAGACCTTGGTACCGAGGATTTGCGCTGGATGGGTGATTCTCGTTTCATGTATGGTTTATTCCGCGGCTGTAGGTCGATTCTTCTAATCCTGTCTTTTCCCGCATTTAATTCATTCGACAGTGATCAAATTTAAGTCATGTAATGTACAATTATCTTACAAAGTCGTTGAGCAGGACAAGAGAAAGATGTTCGATAATTTCAAATCTAGCCGGTCACAAACTAGCTCAGAGTCGATCCCTCAAGAAATTCAAGATGCCGATTCATCACTTCCAAAGTCAAAAGTGAGCTTGGACGAGACTGAAGGATGGACCATTTTTTCGGAACCTCTCCTCTATCTGTACGCTGGTAAAGGACCGTATGTTGCAAGGTGAGCAAATGGAATCGCATACGCTGCTCGGGAATGGTCTTATGTCGCTAGGGATTTCATGGCCTTCCCTGTATCTCTACCCGATGATGGATTGATCGACATCGTAGCTCAGTCCACTGTAAGTCTCATGTGTCGAGCAATCTGTTGGCGCTCACCGTACCTTTCCAGACAAATTTCTCAAGGACAGACGTCCTCGCGTCGTTTGGGGGCGCTCCTAAGGGTGAATTATATTGGAATGACAGCGTACGTCTATTTATCGCGCTTTATCGACCCCAACTGTAGAGATGAAACTATCGACCTACAGTTGCACTACCTGAAGGCAGAAGCCTACCGCATAAAACCTCTTTCCAAGAAGGGATATCTGTCCATTGATGGTGAATCGTATCCTTTTGAGGAGTTCCAGGTGGAAGTTCTTCCTCGGCTTGCAACGTTACTCAGCTCGTATGGCTATTACAACGCGCCTTTCGATGATGTTAAAGCTAGCAAACAGTAGGTACCATAGTTACGCAGCCCGATCTTATATACAATGAATGCATATACCCCTCAGCATTGCAGTCAATGTTAACTATGATATAACTCTGATTGCGCTCTCCGTTTCCAATTGAAGCATCAAGAGGCGCCACAACTTCGAAGTACAAAGAGAACATCTGTGAGCGTCCCACTGCATCCCAGCGCTTTGAAAAATAAACAGTCGAAACATGAACCGAAGAATGTACGCCGAATTTGATTTTTAGGCAGGAATTTGATCGAGAGAAAAGTAGCCTCCTGGGCATTCAGGATAATGACAGATACATAATAGCGAAAATCAACATTAGTGGTGCTACACCTGCAAGTTTGAGGTCGAAGCTGGTCGAAGGTATTTGGCGCGACGCTGGAACTATGTATGACTTGCGGTGTTTTGTCCCAAGTAGTACTTACTCAGTAGTAAGACGAGATAAATTTGCCAAAATGCAAGAAGAACAAACGGATACGTGCTAAGCTCAAATTGGAGGCCTATTGAGGGACTTTGTTCAGAGAGCTCAGTTGAGCTGAGTTCTTATCGTCGTCCCAGTCGAGAAATTTAACCGCCAAGAGATCAAAAATTGACAAAGTCGGACTCGGACTTTCGATCGAGGATTGTGATCTTCCCACAACGGATTAATGCGGGGTAGATTGGCCGACCGCCAAAATAGGCCAGAATTCTAGACATCCAGCTAATAACTCTTGCCTCAAGTTCTTTCACTTGTTTTCGCTCTTGCCCTTCGTTTAGTTCCGCCATGCGGTTCAATTCCGCCTTCTTTTACCTCCTCCCTCTTTTAACATGCATCCGCACTCTTGTATCAGCCTCTCCGTATAGAGAAGATCTCGTCAACTATAATCTTAACACCAACAAGGACGCTATAGATCCTACTCAGTATTCTACCACTCGCCAAAATACAACTTACACGTCTTCTCCCGGAAACTGGCGTGCTCTTCCTGTGTACACTATTCTCCTTGATAAATTCGCCGATGGCGACCCTTCCAATAATGATTACTTCGGTACAATGTTCGAAAACGACTGGCGTGAAACTCAACTTCGCTTTGGTGGCGATCTCAAAGGCCTCGTCGCTCGTCTCGACTACCTTCAAGGCATGGGCATCAAAGTCATCTTCATTTCGGGTACACCGTTCTTGAATATGTTGTGGCAGGCCGACAGTAAGGCTGCCTTCTTCAAATATTTCGCCCTTTATTGATTGTTCTTTGAATATCAGGTTATTCTCCCCTCGACTTTACAGTACTCGATCCTCACTGGGGAACCTGGGATGATTGGGTCGATACCATCGCCGAGATTCATGCTCGCGGAATGTACCTCATGGCTGATTTCACTGTCGGTACAATGAGTGATTTGATTGGTTTTGACGGGTTTGTTACGCGTTTATGCTTGTGAGCTATTTCAACTGACTCTTTTGGTGCATTAGCTATGTAAATTCGACTGCTCCCTTCGATCTCAACGAATACAATGGCGTTTGGAAACATCCCGACTATATTCCTTGGAACTTTACCGAATATAAGGACTTTCAGGTCAGTCCTAACTCGGCATCCCGTTATCAAGACGTTTGATCTTTGTCACAGATTAGCAACACACGCAACGACTCGTGTCAAACTCCCAAATTCTGGCTCGACGATGGTACAATTGTCACCGTGGACACCAACGGTTGTCTCGAGTCCGATTTCGACCAGTATGGTGATATGGAGGCTTTCGGTGTTCATCCTGACTGGCAGCGTCAATTGTCCAAGTTCGCTTCTGTTCAAGATCGTCTGCGAGAGTGGAAACCCTCGGTAATGGATAAACTCACCGCCTTCTCCTGCCTCGCAATCACTGCCCTCGACATTGACGCTATCCGTATCGACAAGGCTACTCAAGTCACAGTCGATGCTCTTGCAACCTGGGCCAGTAGTACGCGAAATTGTGCTAACAAATTAGGCAAAAACAACTTCTTTATTCCAGGCGAAGTTACCGGTGGGAACACTTTTGGGTCTTTATACATGTAAGATCGCGGAAACTCTCCCATCATGCTCTTTCTTCATGGAACTAACCGGACATGAACAGCGGTCGTGGCCGTACTCCTACCATGCTTCCTCCTGGTTTCCTCGCAGCAGCCAATGTCACTTCGAACATGCCAGAGTATTTCCTCCGTGATGCCCCTCTCAACGCGCTCGACGGGGTGGCTTTCCACTACTCCATATATCGATCGCTCACTCGGTTTTTGGGAATGGACGGAAATCTTCAAGTGGCATATGATGTAGATACCAACTTCGTCACTGCGTGGAATCAAATCTTCGTTACCAATGATTTTGTCAACTCTCAAAGTGGGTTGCTGGACCCCAGACACATGTTTGGGACAAGTAACTTCGATGTGTTCCGTTGGCCTAGTCTGGAGAATGGTACGCAAAGGAGCGCACTTGCCACTTTTATGACATCGTTGGTGATGCCTGGGATGGTTTTAGTGAGTTATTGCCCCAGCTATATCCAAGAATTGTTCAATTGATCATCATTATTAGTATTTTTATGGCGAAGAACAGAATATATATATGTATGATACAGGAGCATCCAATTATCTCTATGGGTATGAAATTCGCATTGTTTAACATTGATGCCAGTTGTTGAATCGCAATCTGTAGGCGTCAAGCAATGCCAGGAACTCAAGCTTGGAAACGACACGGATGTTACAAATTAGGTTCTACGCAATACTTCAATATGCCTCTCAACAAGGGGGCCCTTGGGTGCTACGACGAATGGAATGGTCGCGATCACTTCGACCCTACCACAGATTCACGCCGCCTGTTTGGGCAGTTCAATCATCTCCGCTCAGTCTATGGCTCTCTCCAGGATGGGTTCAATCTTGTGGAACGAGGAAACTGGACATACTATATCGAGCGTCCGGGTTCAAATGGTAGCGCCACTGAAATGGGCTTGTGGTCCATCTCCCGATCCGCAATCAGTGGCGTCCAGACACTTGGTGGAACCTATCAGGATCAAGTGTGGCTGTTGTTCACGAACGAAAATACAACCAAAACTTGGTCCTACGACTGCAAGGGTGATTTGTGGATTTCCTCACCGTACACTTCTGGTACCACTGTCAGGAACCTATTTGCACCTTATGAGACGTATACGCTTGAGGACTCCCTTTCGTCATATAATAACGATAATCAATCGGTATGGTATGGTTGTTTGAGCTCCGTCACGATGGCACCATATGGATTCAAGGCGCTCGTTCCGGCAAACGAGTGGACCGCCCCTCCTCCTGCGCTCACGGCTTTCAATCCTGGGCATGACGCGCGCATCCTTGCTAATCCAGGTGATGCGAATGCGACCACAGTCGATATCTCGCTTGAGTTCAACACGGAGATGGATTGTAACAGCGTTACTAACAGCATCTCAATGAATATGTCCAGCTTTAGCGGTGCGTCGACTCCATCAATAACGAACGTCAACTGTGGTGCTCTCACCAATCCGGCTACGGGTAACGTCCCAGGTGTCTCACAAACGCAGTGGGTCTGGAATGCGACATTGGCCAACTTCCCCGATGGCATTTTGACATTGACCGTCAATAATCCATCTTCCTCGGGTGGAAATGGTACTGGGGTAAGTCATAATTCGTATCCATTCTTCCTGATCTCTTATTTGTGCTATACAGTCGACCGATCATCTCATGTTGAGGAAGGGCACATCTGGAAACGTCATGGTCTTTCCTGACAACGATTATAATAGCAGTGCTCTTACCTATTCGGATGGGACTTATATTTTCAGCCACACTGCGTACGGTGCTGATCAGTTCCGTTACTCCTGGAACTACGGGCAAAATTGGACTAACTGGACTAACTGGGAAGACACCACCACCATCGACACATCCTTGTTTGATGGTACAAGTCAGTTTTGGGACGGTGATCATATTATGGTCCAATGTAAGAATGGTCACACAGTTCAGACATACTTTACTTAAAATATGTTTCACAGACTGGAGTCAAGCTGCTCTTTCTACTGCGGCAGTTGTCCATGCTGATTACGGGTATTCCGGATATCCTCGGAGAGTTCCTCAGTTCCTGGCACGTGGTCCGTTCAACGACTGGGGCTTCGACAAGGGTCTTGCGAATCAAATGACTCAAAATTCGGAGGGCAAATGGGAACTCGAAATCATGGCTCAATGGCCAACATATGTTCAGCTGAATGGCGAGTAACTTATATTCATGCAAATCCTTCTCGAATCTAATTTCATAATCCAGTGTTCGGCTTTGATAGTTTCTATTACGGTGATACCGATGGTGATGGTGTTCTTGATCGTCTTCCTCCCAACACTGCGGCGCCTAATTACCTTAATATGTCTGCCCCACCCTCTCCTCATCTTGCATGGTCCCTCATTGTTGACGACGCGACTATGACGTGGTCTTTATCCCCCCGCGGTCAATCCTCAGTTGGCGCTACCATGTACGCCCTTCTTTTATCGATTCCTCTCGTTACTGGTTCACTCGCGGTTCTTATCTTCATGTGGTCATTTTACGGCATCAAGTACAATCAATATGGTGTCAAGGTTAAATCTTCCAATTCCAATTACTTCCCGATCTTCAGTGCCTTCTCCAATAACAGATCGAATACCGACTTCAAAGACGGAGGCGCCGTTTCGGAGAAATTGTTCGGTCACAAGCACAACAACGAGATAATTGGCTGGCCGGAAGATAAGAACAAGCGCCGGAAGGTATTGATCGCTACGCTGGAGTATGAAATCATCGACTGGAAGCTGAAAGTGAAAATCGGTGGCCTCGGCGTTATGTCCAGTTTAATGGGCAAAGCAATGACGGACGTTGATTTAGTTTGGGTTGTACCGAAAGTTAAGGATTTGGAGTACCCCCCTGGTGAGCCAGCGCAGCCCATCGAAGTCATCATCTTCGGCGAGCCCTATTTAATCGAGGTCGAGACGCACATCCTGGATAACATTACCTATGTCATCCTTGATAGCCCCGTTTTCCGTGCTCAGACCAAAGCCGATCCTTATCCCGCTCGTATGGATGACCTTAGTTCCGCCATCTTCTACTCAACTTGGAACCAGGCCATCGCAGCCACAGTCCGCCGTTTCCCCCTCATTGATATTTACCATATTAATGACTATCACGGGGCTCTCGCCCCTATCTACCTTCTTCCGAAAGTCCTTCCCATCTGTTTATCTCTTCACAATGCAGAATTCCAAGGTCTTTGGCCCTTGCGTACTAAGGAGGAGATGAAAGAGGTCTGTTCGGCCTTCAATATCAGCAAAGAGCATTGTACGAAATACGTTCAATTTGGAAACACGTTCAACCTCCTACATGCCGCTGCATCTTTCATTAGTACCCACCAAAAGAGTGTCGGGGTTGCTGGTGTATCTGACAAGTATGGAAAGCGTAGCTGGGCTCGATATCCTGCTCTTTGGACCCTCAAACACGTTGACTCTTTGCCCAATCCCGATCCTACTGATATTGCTGCTCTGGATGAAAAACCTGTTGATGCTCACGACGTCCAGATAGATCAGGTCTCCGAAGCTGCTCGTCCGGAGATGAAGCGTCAAGCGCAAGTATGGGCGGGAATCAAACAGGATCCTGACTCCGACTTGTTCGTCTTCGTCGGTCGTTGGTCGAAACAAAAGGGCGTCGATCTCATTGCGGATGTCTTGCCATCGTTGTGAGTATGCAATTTTGGTACACTGAATTATTGCCTTAATTGTTCACAGACTTGAGAAACGGCCTTCCATCCAAGTGATCGCCGTTGGACCCGTCATTGATCTGTATGGTCGGTTTGCCGCTGAAAAGCTTGCTAGACTTATGGAGATCTATCCTGATCGTGTTTACTCCAAGCCTGAGTTCACTGCACTTCCCCCATACCTATTTAGCGGGGCAGATTTCGCATTGATCCCTTCTCGGGATGAACCGTTCGGTCTAGTGGCAGTTGAATTCGGGAGAAAGGGTGCTCTAGGAGTTGGCAGTCGTCTAGGTGGTCTTGGTTTGATGCCTGGTTGGGTAAGTGATTTCGCAGCTTGCCTTGTTGAATCAATATCAATTCTTCATAGTGGTTTCCTGTAGAATCCACCTCGACCGCTCATATGTTATCACAACTTACCAAAACTGTCAAACTGGCACTCAAATCGACTGAAGAGGAGCGCGCAATACTTCGAGCTCGGTCAGCCCTCCAACGTTTTCCTGTAGTCGAATGGCGTCAGCGTACAGAAGATTTCCATAAACGGAGTATCACCGTCAGTAGAAATTTATCTGGTGCAAATGCTTGGAGAGAATCGGATTGTAACAGCGAAGGTGCTCGCCCTATGGTGGATACAGATGACTGGGACCCTGTCAACCAATCATATCCCTTACAACCTGAATGGGACAACAGAAGCAGTATGACGAGCGCCTCTCTGGCCAGTCCTGTGGCCCCGAACAGCCCCGGATCCCCCGGACGTTGGAGTCAGGACACACTCACACCAAACGCTGCGCCCCGCCTCCTTCAACCTGATGGCTACAGGAGCTCTTATTCCACTGAAAATGGGGAAGTTGATTACTTTTCACACCCCAATGCAAGCCTTGAACACAATCAAAGTTATGGTGATTTCTTGGAGAAAGCTAATCGGGTGATTGGTCGAGACCATCGATATACTCCAGATCCATTCCTTGATGGGGGCGTTACCCCCAGTCGGCCTTTCGGGTTGCATTCTCGGATATCGTCCGTCGAGTCGATATCATCTATCGTGGATGAGAAATCCAATTCACCTTTGAACAAAGCTATTGCATCTGTAAGTTGCAGACCCCTTTTATTTTGCACCATGCTAACGCGTATCTAGTTCACGGATTCCGATGGCGGTGTAGCAGCCGACTTCATTCAGAAATTACAGGCTCTCAACGCCAAAAATTCTGAACACGAACTCTCTATCGAGAAGTATCTTATGAAGAGTGAAGAAGCTTTCTTCGGCAAAGTGAAAAAGGACAAACTGTCAAGCGCAGCAAGTATTCGCTCGTCGCAGAGAGATTCTGTATTTGGCACTCCTTCCCCGTCCATTTATTCCCGGCCTGAATGTACGAACGACATCCGCTGAATATTGGGTCTTTGGGCTTACCTGGCGTTCTTTTTCTAGCACCAAAATCAGCCTTCTCTCCTATGTATGACGAAGGTACGGTACATAGCAATGGGCCACCATCAGATTCTGTACCAATGACCGGGCTACAAATCGCACTTTCCCGCGAAATCAAAGGATGGCCACTGTACACCATCATTATTGCCCTTGGACAGGCCAGTTTTTCTTCATTCCAGATGTCATGACCTAGTCTGAAGGAGGTTGTAGATGATAAGTGCTACGAGTTTCCAAATCACCCTTCTCACCGGTCGAAGCTGGGAAGACAATCTTCAATTATACGTTTTGGGTGGTGTGTTCTTGGCTGCTTCTGCAGTTTGGTATCCGCTTTTCCGCTTGAAGCCATCTATCTATGTTCTTTCCACCCCTTGGCTCTTCTTTGGACTCGCGTTCTTAATGATAGGGCTACCTTCGGTCTCAAGCGCTTTTCATCCAGCTCATCGGATCATCGCGAACATTGCCACCTGGAGTTATGCTGTCGGTTCTGCCGCTGCATTTTTGTTCTTCGGTCTGAATTTTGGAGAAGAAGCAGTACGTTCCGTTTTCATCTATGAGTGGCTTTCAGCGTTCCTTAGTCTTTTTTTCCAGGGCGCTGCCACGGAAGTCTGGACGTTCAGAGCATGTATCGTGCAAGGATCACAGCAAGTTTGGGTTGCCGCACTTTGGTATTGGGGTAACTCTTTAAACGGTCAAACGGATGATTATATCCCGCCTTGGTGGATAGCTCTAATCGTCTGGCCATTGGCCGTGTTGAGTTTCATCTTCTTCTACTTGATGTTGTTTGGGTTGCCCGGTGAGTATATGCTCTCTCAATTCATGCCAATCCTTACCGTGATTGTTTTAGAATACTATCGTCAAACACCTCCGAAAGTCCCCCACTTCCTGAAAACACTCTTCCGTAGGAAGTTGGTTCTCTGGTTCCTCGCATCTGAGATACTGCGAGACTATTGGCTCAGTGGTGTAAGCTTTCACCTTTATTGATTTTTATCCTCGTTTGAACACCGTATCGCAGCCTTACGGACGTAATTGGGGATTCTTGTGGGAAGTCAATGTGCCAAAATGGCAGATTTTACTCCTTGTCCTCACATTTTTCGTCGGGGTATGGGCTGCCATGCTGTTCGTTCTTACGCATTTCAGTAAGACACATACTTGGCTTCTTCCCGTATTTGCCGTAGGATTGGGTGCTCCTAGATGGTGTCAGGTATACTTCAACAAAAAGCAATTTAGTTGAGTTTTCGTCTGACCTTGATCAACTCTAGATGCTTTGGGGAACCTCCTCTTTGGCTCTCTACATTCCTTGGGCTGGTCATTCAGGTCCTTACCTTGGACTATCCCTCTGGCTGTGGCTTGGTGTGCTTGACGCAGTGCAAGGTGTTGGCCTTGGTATGATACTTCTACAGACGCTTTCGCGGCTTCACGTTTGTGCTACGTTGGCGTTCTCCCAAATCATCGGATCTGTGTGTGTGATGATCGCCCGCGCAACTGCACCGAACGCCATCGGACCTGGAAATGTGTTCCCTGACGCTGCAAAGTGGGACTTTTCAGAAGGGCTGAAAGGTATGTAGATCTGCTCTTCTGAGCTTATGCCGAATCGTTGATATATCACATTCAAAGGGAGTCCGATGGCTGAGCCAATGTTCTGGCTGGCTCTGTTTTGTCAACTGGTTATCGTGGTAGGGTATTTCTGGTTCTACCGTAAAGAGCAGCTCGGTACGTTTCTCCTTTTGGCTCATATCGTCCAGTTGGCTTAAACTGGAATATTCGATAGCACGACCGTAGTTGCAATTGCACAATGACTTTCGTTATCAATATCCCTGTTTTCTGTTTCGCTGCTTGTGATTCGCATCCAACTGAACCCTGCACGGAACTCTATCATCATACGCATTTTCCTCTTCATTCGGGTTGTTACATGCATCAGATAGGTATCGTCATTCCTGTTGTACACATTGCTAGTATTTTAGTCTGTAACGTTCATAAGTTAATTTTGAGAGTCGTTTACTGCCTATCATTGAGTTTTTTGTACTTTTGGAACTCAGCATCAAAGCAAGGACACTGATATCACTAATGCAACTCGCCAGCTGGAGAATGGGGGGAAAAAGTTGCGAAAACAATCGCTATCTGCATCGTCAAGAATACTGTGGAATTCTATTATTACTTTGTAGTATCAGTTCACTGGCAGTAGCAAGTGGCATGCATTTACCAGGCATTGCCCCTAGCATTAGTCAAGCACGCATCCTCTCGAAGCCAGCAGCTTGATTTGCGCGCCCAACAACTCGAAAGAAGAACAACAGCGACTCAGCGAGCAACTCGATCGAGCTCTGAATAAGCGCTTTGGCGCCTAATTCGCGAGCGATCCTCGGCCCTCGGGTACCGAGCGTCGAAGCCACGTGAATGGTTGGTTATACCTGATTCAAAGATCGCTCACTCTAATGCTCGGTATTGAAGACTACGGCAGCGGGAGCGACAGTGACGGCGAAGGAACATCCCAGCGTCTACAGCCTATCCAAATCAAGAACAGTTCAATCTCACTACCCCCTCCATCCTCAACGAAAGGTCCAGCAAAGAAAAAGAAGACTATTGCAATAAGCTTGCCTACTTTAAAGCATGCGGATGACGGCGACGACGATGATATGCAACTAGAAATGCTACCTGCGAAAAAAGCAAAAACAGGCACAGGAGCAGGTTTTTCGTCTTTGTTATCTATGTTACCAGCTCCAAAACAAAAGGCTCCTGTTCCTTCGGCTCCGGAACGGGTTTTGGGTGGTGGAAATGGCCCTGGACTGGTGTTTAATACCTCGAGACCAGCAACGACAGCGGCTGCATTATTTACGGAGGACGAGGAGAGCATTTCAGGCGCAGACGAACCAACATTGGAGGGACTTACTTCCTCATCAACTTCATTCGCATTTCGGCCACCTTCAGTGGCAAGGGGCAAGGCGAATATATCTTTGGAAGAGGAAAAGCCCAGAGTCACACTGAAATCCAGGGACCCAACGTCCACAATGTCTGCAGACTTTTTTGGACTCGGTATGCTCATTCATGTGTGGTTGCTTATAACACAATACTGATCACCTATCCAGCCTCTACGTCATCCTCTTCCTCATCCATTTCGAAATCTTCAGTGCCCTCAAGCAGCTTTATCTCTTCAGCTCCTTCTGCATCTATCACTGTATCATCTGCTCCGGATATCCCCACCTTCTCCGTTCCAGAGCCCTCCATGAACGATCCTTATCCAGGATACTACCAACTTCCTTCCGGCGAATGGAAACAGCACGATTTGGAATACTACGAGAAATTTCGAAAGAGATGGGAGAAGTCATACAATGACCATGTGCGTGCGTTAGAGAAGGGAGCGGTAAAAGGATTTGAGGGATATGATCGACATGAGATGGCGGATGTTGATGCTGCAAAAGAAATGGAGAGGGCTAAGATAGAGATCAAGGAGCGGGAGGAGAGGAAGGCCGTATCAAAGAATCCTGGAGGGGAGTTGGCGAAGCCGAAGATGAATATTACGGTTAGTCTTCAAGTACTGTCTTTCTTTCTGAAACTAATTTTTCCACTCATCCTGCCAGGCTGCCAAGCTGAGTGGAAGGGCTCGCTCAAGGCACCAATTGGCTACGCTGTTGAATGAGGCGTATGAAAATCGGGATGCATTAGAGGAAAAGATTGCAGAAGGTCGTCGGAACCGCAAAGAAGCGGGAAACAAATATGGTGTGTTATCTATGCAGCTCATTGTCCTACTTTTACTGATTCAATCGTAGGCTTCTAGGCTTCTTATGTCTGCGTTGCCCTTGTACTCATATCTATGTACAACCTTTGAACGATATGGCACATATAACCATATTGACAACTGGATGCTTTACAGTACTAATATCTGGCCAACATAATACAAAGATTTGATGTTACAGAAAAGAAATATATAGAATGAGCAACTCTCGTCCCCTTCACTTTGCACCAGCAGAGAATTCTAAGAAAAGATCACTAGTTATTCAGCCGTAGGCAAACAAAGGTTGGTCAACATACTGGTGACAGACTTGGTACCCTCGGAGATAGCATGTTTTGCCAGTTCTCCGGGAAGAATGAGACGAACACTAGTCTGGATTTCACGAGAAGAGATGGTAGACTTCTTGGAATACGTGGCGAGTTCTGCATAACATAAAACCAGAACGCTAAGCGATATAGTCAGCGAATCAAATTAATAGCACGTACTAGAAGCTTCGGTGGCAATGCGCTCGAAAATATCGTTGACGAAGGAATTTAGGATAGCCATGGCCTTGTTGGAGATACCAGTATCGGGGTGTACCTGCCTCAAGACTGGAACGGCGTGTCAAACGCGATGATTGTACATCTCAAACAAAAGCGAACTTACCCTTGTAGATGTAAGAGCTGTAGGTTTCCTTTCTTGCTTTTTTACGCTTCTTCTTCTCACCATCAACGCCAGCAGTTGGCTTACTCTTACTCGCAGTCTTTTTGGCAGCCTTAGAACCCTCAGTTTTCGCAGGAGCTTTGCCAGCAGTGGATGCTGGTGCTTTAGAGGCGGTGGAAACAGGCTGTTGGCGTTATGATTAGACCATGATTCGGTGCCATTCGAATGAGCGAGACAAACTTTTGGGGCCATTTCTGGAGAATGTGTAATGATATAAGTGAAAGAATTCGAAGCTACAAGAGTTGTGCAACAAACCAATGTAGAAAAGAGGAGCGGGGGATGATGGTGGTAGGAGGTTAAGAGAGGTTTGCGAAAATTCGAATCAACACCGGCGCGGTATACATGGTCCACGTGACTTTAATCACGTGCAACAATATTTGTGAGTCGCGACTCGCGACGCGTCGTCTGTTTCAAAATGCGATAAGAAAGGTTTCAATATAAGTATGCATTTGCGGTGATGTTTTAAAAACAGCTCGGTTATACAATTTCCACTGTGCCAGTCATACCCACTACCCCATCTTCGTCTACACACCAAAGCTGAATGGATTTATCGCTGTTATATTTGCCGTGTATCGTATTAGCGCGCCCTACGATCAACGGGTTCCTCGCCCGATATTCAAAAGTACGGATGACAGAGGCAGGAGCATGGTGCATGACAGCTTCGAGCAACATGAGCGAAGTCAAGGGTCCATGAACAAGTCGCTCTGGAAAAAGACATAAGAAAGCACGTCGACTTGTAGATGGTATGAGAGCTAACCAGGGTATCCTTCATGTTGGATAGCGTAGTCCTTGTCCAGATGAATATGATGGGCGTTCCACATAATGGCGGAAAATCGAAATAATGTTGTTAGAGAAGGAACATATGTAAAAGAAAAATCAGAAGAAGAAGGAAGGTTTTTGACTGGTATTATCTAAGTGAATGGACTACGATGCTTTTGTAAAAACACTTACCCTCTCGAGACACGCGACTTTGTACTTGTGCGTCAGGTAGATATACGTGCATCCTTTCTTCGACAAGGGAAGGAGTGCTCTTTCCGACCATAGTGAAATCAATTTTCTTATTGACGAACAACATTGGTTTCCCAGCGTCAAACCCTTTTTTCTGAACCGAATCCACTGTCCAAGTAGCTGTCGTCTTTTCTCCAATTAACAACGGATTATTCGTGTCCCAAGACATCTTCCCACTGGCCCACATTCGACGTGAGAAAGGGTTCGGTGGGCAAAACTCTCCATCAGTGCCGTCCGTTCTAAGCTGAGATTCAGGCGTCCTGAAGTGGAAGAAGGCAATCTCAAAACCAGGAGGTAGCTTTTGACCTTTTCTCGGTTCGTGATAAGGGCTCCTAGTTCCATCCCGAGAAGGGATAGTTATGAAAAGATCCGAAAGACGTTCAGCATGTAAGGTATCCGAAAGAGTGAACTGTTTTGGTTCAGCGATCCATGCATCAAGCTCTTTCTGGTTGATGGTCTGGGGACCGGAGCCGACCGCAAAACGACGACGATGACTGAATGGCACACGGCTGAGAGCTCTCGCAGAAGAACCAAATTTGAACATCGTGGTCGGTGAGAGAAAGTTGGAACAGAACATCACATGAGTTTCTGGTCAGACATAACCCCGCTGTACTTAAAGTACAAAACAGAAAGAGGCGCTGGCGTTGCTACAGTTACCGGCCCAAATCTTAATCTTACCTAATTATCCCTCCTTACCTCTGTTCGTTGTGGTCGTCGTTGAGTTTCAGTGTTGGTGAACGCTGAAAGTGTCGAATTGTTGTTATTTCCTACTTTCTTTGGATGGTGCGTTATGAATTCTCTTCTCGTTATTCGTTGAATTAACATCACTTTCAGCTTGCTTTCTCCCACTAAACTCCCTGTCAAGTTATACATAATCATATGGCCGCTGTAGCCGTCAACGGCTTGCTTCCCAATAATGCAGCTGACAACGAATCACCACCAGTTTCACCTTCGTTTCAGGTTCAAGTTGGAGTAGCTCGTTCTTTTGTTCCCAACATTCGCGGCCAAATCTCTCCATTCCCTACGACCCCGACAACAGGCCAGATGCCAAATCCATTAGATCCACCTCCGGGTGTATCGTATGCTGATTTCATTCGAACTTGGACCGATGGTCACGTAGTTCGCTGGTTAACTGACATAAAATGCGGCCATCATGCTGATACGTTTTCTGCCAACGATATACGAGGAGATATATTACTTGAACTAGATCAGACAACGTTACAGGAGATGGATATTACGAGTATAGGTGACCGGCTTCGAATCCTAGCTGCGGTCAAAGCTTTGAGGCTTCGAACTGCCAAATCATCGCTGCCAAGTCGTTTAGATATCTTTACAGATTCTACCAATGGTGAATTACCCGAAACTTCTCCTACGACGCGGAAAAGGAATGTCAGACCTGCGCCCTTACATCTCAATCCGACCATACAGAACGACCTTCCTCGTATCATCCGTGAACAACAGCCAGACTCCGCCCGGAGTGTTAATGCACCCGGCTTCGTAAATCATCCTGTGCGACCTCTTCCGCAACCTACCTCGCATGCTACCAGCAATGGAACTCCGTTATCTACCACCTCTACTGGTTCTTCTTCTGGTCCAACCCCCCTCAGCAATCACTCAACTCGCACCAATCTTCCTCCACTGCCGCCGCCGCCGCGAGGCCAACCTCCTCCCCCTCCTACAAATCGCACACCTGCACGGAATAACATAAACGGTGTCAACGGTAGGCGCACACCCACGCCCGGTGAAAATGCTCCCAGCCGCGATCTGCTCTCACCATCACCCAACAATTGGGCAGGCTATCACCTCCCTGCCGATCCTCGACCAGGAAATCCCGGCGGCGGAAAGACGCCCCAATCTTCACGTTCCACGTCACCTTTACCAGCCCGGCCCAACAGTCGTAACGGGAGCACTTCTGTATCTGTCACAACGAGCCCAAATAACAAACGTGCCTCTCCCAGTGTCACTAATCATCCGTACTCTTCTGGTTTACAGGCACCCAACAGCCAAGGGGTCATCAATCTATCCCCCATCCAGGAACAGTTCACCAACCCAAGCGGTGTATCTCCGCCCAATCAGAACTTTGTTGGCAACCGGCCATTCAACCCAAGCACACCATCACATTCGAACGCTCCTTCGTTGGAAGATCTTCGACGCAAATTGGTTAAATTCTACTTGCCGGATGAGGGACTGACATACACCATCGACGTGGATACTTGTGTCGGGGGTGTCGAGATTTTGGAAAAAGTTTTGAAAAAGTTCGGAAAAGGCGGTGGAAGAGGTATAGGAGCTGATGCAGATGCAGAAGGAACGTTGGATCATGTCACTACAGAAGATGGCGGATTGAGCGTAGACGGCTGGGGAGTGTATCTAGAGAATGGTTCAGGTGATCTACTGAGCGAAGGCGAACTACTGTCAGTTTGCCACGCTCCCCTCGACCATCCTACTCGGGAAAATCCTCTCGTACTACGTCGGATCGCTCGTGCAAGGCGCGACGGCAATGTGTCACCTTCCCAATCCAAATTCACCCAATCGACAAGCAAAGCGACCAAACGTGCAAGTTCTTACAGTATACTCAATGACCTTGGAGTGCAAGATCCTGAACGAGCTTTAGTGCCTCCCTCACCAACTGCATCACTCAGTCCGGGTCGTCTCAGTCCAGGATCTGCCAGCACTAGCCGGCCTTCGAAACTACGCAACTTTTTCGGGCAGCGTCCGCCCAGTGAGCTCATCACAAACCATCTAACTGAGTTCTTCCCCAACACCGAGAAGAAGGTTCTGGAGCGCACCAAGAGACAGAGCATGATGACTCGCTCTAATACGGCATCCTCGCGAATGTCACGAATTTCTCGAGTCTCGACTGCGTCTAAAAGAGATAGTGTGGCGTCGTGGAATCCTTCATTACCTTCCAGATTTAGCAGTAGTACACAAGGCTCTGCTCATACTAGGAGAGCCTCCTCACATTACTCACCCAGAGCATCTCTTTCATCTCTCCCTCCACCGTTGCCCGACAAAACGTTGAGAGATGACGCATCGATAATCACCTCATCTGAAGAACTGCCTCGAATGTCACTCTCTACAGAAGATGGCAAATCAATCGATTTAGACAGAGAAGTCGAGGACACGTCGGGTCGTTCGATTGACAAGCCACAACTCCTTCCGCCCATACCTTTCCCCAGTGAATCCCTCTCTGAATCCCTCGAAAATCTCACTGGTGCAAGGCCTGGCGCACGCATGTCTCGTACCTCCTCCAATGCATCCCATCGTCTCAGCTTCATGACGGAACTACGAAGTAAACGTGATCGTTCGGACACTGCCAGCCTCATGACCGTCGACGAAATCACGAAAGAGATGGAAAATAGACGGATAAGTAAGAGGGAGAGTATGGCAATTCGACCTCCGGAGTCATCTGATACGGATGAGTGGACGGAGGTCGAGAATGAAGAAGGGAGGTCTTCAACAATGGGTTTGAATGAAGATGATAAGGCAGGGGATGAGGAATATGATGATGACGATGACGAGGACACGTATCTTGATGATGAAGGTTCTGCCAGTGAGGAGGCAGACGATGAAGATGAGGATGGGGCGGCTGGTGATGCAGCGAAATTAAAGAAAAGTGAGCCTTTCAAATAAGCGTATAACGATACATCACTAATATTCTTTTCAGTCAACAACAAATGGATCAAGGGTGCATTGATTGGTGCCGGTTCATTCGGCAAGGTTTATCTTGGTATGGATGCTTCTACTGGTCGACTAATGGCCGTCAAACAAGTCGAACTACCTAATGGTTCCGCTCCGAACCTTGAACGAAAACAAAGCATGCTTACTGCCTTGGAACACGAGATTGAACTGCTCCAGGATTTACAACATGATAACATTGTGCAATATCTCTGTTCGCAGGTTCTTTTTGTCTCATTGCACATCACCTAATATCGTGTTTAGATTCAACGTTGGAAGACGATTGCTTGAACATTTTTCTGGAGTATGTCCCAGGTGGATCCGTTACGGCTCTGTTGCGCAACTACGGAGCATTCGAGGAAACCCTAGTATCCAATTTCACCCGCCAGATATCGCAGGGACTGAGTTACCTACATGAGCGTGGTATTATACATCGTGATATCAAAGGCGCCAATATTCTCGTAGATAACAAGGGAGGTGTCAAGATTTCAGATTTCGGTATTTCGAAAAAGGTTGACGTTCGTAAGTCATCAACATCCTAGCACTGTTCGCAGCAGACGTTTTGATCTCATATGTATATGACAGAGGCTCTTACCGGTGCACGAGTGCATCGCCCATCGCTGCAAGGTTCCGTGTTCTGGATGGCGCCTGAAGTTGTCAAGCAAAGCGCTCACACCCAAAAGGCGGATATATGGAGCGTCGGGTGTTTGGTGGTGGAGATGCTTACGGGGGAACACCCTTGGGCTCAACTAACTCAAATGCAGGCCATTTTCAAGGTTGGTCACGCTCAATTCACTGTATATTTCTACTAATCCAATTTTTTTAGATTGGTTCATCAGCCAAGCCTACAATCCCTTCTGATATCTCTTCTGAGGCGCACGATTTTCTTACCCGTACATTTGATGTTGATTATGAGGCTAGACCCTCTGCATCCGAATTACTGCAACATCCTTTCATTACTTGCAAGTCTTGAAAGTTCTTTTGCCCTATATATACTGGTTATTATGTCGATCGGATCCTTTGCCTTTGCCTGTTTCACCACTACCCTGCCACTACCTACCTATGTTGTCCTCATCTATATAACGCTACTTATCTTTTGTTTTTGTACCTAGTAAACAATCCTTTCGTGGATTCTTGTACGTATAACGGCCACTCCTTTACACGTACTAATTGTCGTGTTTTCTCTTTCTCTTATTACCTCCAGTCACAGGTCGACTGCCAGGCCCCCAGTTGGCTGGAGTTTCTGGATACCTCACGATTTTCACCTTGGATGAAGACGTGACTGATTTTGGGTGTTTCGAGAAATTCGCTTCCATTCTAGAGATTACCATTGCTATCAGTCCATTGCAAATCTTTGCACACAACTAATCATCGCTGACCTGGGCTCTTTCGCCAACAGACGAAGAGATGGTGACGTTTCTGAAACGTTTTTTATTGGGTGTTTCTTCACCCAGGAGCGAAAAACGTCCAGAACATCTTCGCATGTCCCCGTGGTTTTCAAAGAGCCTGGCGATGCATGAGAACGAGAGACTTGATGACCTGCATGGAGAAGAGCAGACCTAAAATACGACTTAGCTGAGCAGGACTGATCAACAATGAGTGTAGAATACTAACGTTGTTTCTTCCAAAGATGGGGTTTGACAATGGAAGAAGCCTGCGATTTTTGTGGGAGTGAAGTAGAATTTCGTATGGAGCTCCTGTGACACGAGACCGACCGTCAGAGGCCAGGCAGTGATATTGATTAACCCACCTCTTTTGCTACAGTGAGCATACCCTGCATACGACTAGCCGTTCCATAAAGGTCTTTATGTGATTCAGTGTGCTGGAGGACTTTGGACACGAAGTCCGTATCATGGATAGGCCCAGACCACATTGGTCCGGCGATCTGTAGAGGGAGACTGAGCGCCATAATATTGAGCACGCACGTCAACGTACATGAAGGCCCGATTCACATTCAGGACATTTTCCTCCGACAGTCGGCCCCGGTTGTGTTTTATAGATTGTATTCACATTCTCTCTTGATCCCTGCTTTTCTACAACCCTACCCAAAGGTTGTTCGTAGAAGCTTTGGCAAGACGTGCACACGAAGTACGAAGAAGTTTTTCTATGGATCATATCAGTGTTGTCGTTCGGCGAGAATAATCAATACACACGTCAAGGCTTTTTTGACTTGGTATGGGGAGGAATTGACCCGGATGAATAGTCGAACATAAAAATCTATTGATAGTGACAACAAAGGTTCAATGTATCGCCCGTATCTTGACGCAGACGTTGATGCGGCGTGGAGAACAAGTCTGAGCGCCTGAAAACCATGTAAGTCTTGGACGTATAGGTGGGAGGACATACGTACAGCTTCGTGGCTGTATTCAGCCTTTAAGGGTAAACCTCCGTAATTGGAAAAGCTAGCTCTTCAGTGAGCAGATTACTTTGCGAAAAAATATGATTTGGTGGATACCATTTTTCGGGATAGTTATTCGTGGCAAGGATAGATAGGTCGGTACATGTTATACACAAAAGGCCTGAAAATTTATTAAGTCGTTATCATCGACGCAACAAACGTAAGATATTCACCTTCGTCTTTCACTGCTTGGACAGCAGCGTCAATGAACGGGGCAGCAGTGCCATACGGATCGAGATCAACGACATCCACTCGATCAGTGCGGTGACTATACATTAGAGCACTTTTTATGTGATGAGCACGAACTGGGTTTGAGAAAAACTCCAGATTTACCAAGCGTCTCCTTCGTTTACTCTGACTTTGCCAAGATGTGTGTTTGCTTGTTTTGCAGACCCTGTCTCCTCTAACTCTTTTGACGGACCAAGGCCATTTAACTCAACGTTCCTTTTCATTGCCGCAACAGCAGTTGAAGAGAGATCATTTGCCAAAACATATCTAAAGCAAGAACCACGATAAGTCTACCTCGCAAAATTTCGGACAGACGGGGTGCGAACTTTACCAGCGGTATCTCTTTTGCATAACGGATTGAACGAAGTCCAGTTGCAGAAAGTGCTTCTAGGATAGTGATTTTGTAACTGAACTTTTCCTGAAATTATAGAGTCAACAATATTTTTCTCGAAAGGGTGACTATAGGTTTGCCTCTGGTTTAGCAGAAGACTCTACTTGAACATCTTCTTTGGATCCTGCCTGCGGAATTTCCGACGTGCTTTCCGATGGTTGCAACGATTCCGGCTCTATGTCAATCGCGTCTGATTCGTTCACTATTGTCTAATGTGAGTAGACCATTTTTTGCAATGTAGATCTACTCATACCTCGCTGCCGCTTCTTGGCTAATTCTTCTTTAGCCCTTGAAGCTCTTTTCTGTCGAGCCTGCGCCCTTTTCGCATCCTTTGCTTTATTCAACTCCTCGCTCCATGTCCTTATACACGCGACACTCAAATCTCGATTGAATTCCTGAACTGGATTCAAGAAGGCCTCATTTTCAGACATAAGAATGTGAGCGTTGTTCTCCGTGTGCAACTTGAAGCCATCGGGAACAGGGAAAGGTGGGGAAGTCGTAGTGCTCGAAGAAGACATGGATCTTAAAGTTGTCAGAGGAAGAAAAGATACCAGCCGTATGGGCCGAATCAAGATGTGAAAGGCCAGTGCGTTCGCGTTTACAGCCAAAATTTCTGCCTCGGATCTACGGGCCGAAGCTGATCATGAACTTCTCGAGCTCCCAGTATGGCAATTTAATCTCACGTTAATCCTGCAAGCAGTTTACATGGAAGCCTAACTCGTCGCGTTTGGACCACTTCCATGAGCTCTTCATATGTTGCCCTTAAATCCCCTCTAAATCTATCCTTCTCTAACTCACCTCCCGCATCTCCCGCATCTCCCCGGAGGCAGTCAAGGGACTCTGAAGACTCCCTTCGCGCTCTAGAAATTTCAGATGGTGTTCCTCTCGCAGAGCCGTCTCATCACAGTCGGTGAGCAGCTTGCCCTCTATTAATGGCTTTGACGCTAACATGTGTTGAAGCAACCGATCTTTTTCAATGCGGAGTTTTGATTTTGATCTTCTCCCGCTCAGTACAAGTTTAACTGACCCGGACATGGTGCATGGAGAACATGGAGAAAAGAATATTAGCCTTTTGAATGGTACTTTTGGCTGAAGGTTTTCGGGTTTGAACTTTGTTATCTAATGACAAAATTAGGCATAGCATTGGTGGTCGGGATGCAAGTGTGTGCTTCTTCTACTTATTAAATGGATTTTTTTTGCTTACATCTTACAGATTGGTTCCGGGATTTTGTAAGCCTTTAGATTTTCGTTGTACTCCCGATTTCAATGGCCATAGCTCTTCGCCAGGAGTCGTAGTTGCCAACACGCGAACTGTTGGTGCAAGTCTATGTGTGTGGATAGCTTCTGGATTACTCGGCCGGACCGGTGCCAGTAGTTTTGCTGAACTTGGATCGGCAATACCTCAAAATGGCGGAGCTCAAGCATACTTAGCTTATGCATATGGTCCTCTTCTCGCCTATTTATTTGCATGGACAGCAATCATCGCGTTAAGACCTGGTATTTGAAAACATACCTCCAGTTTCTATGGCCTCTGAACATCTTCTCTCTAGGTGGAAACGCAGTGATCAGCTTAATTTTTGCTGAATACCTCAACCGTATCTTTTGGCACAGTACCCGTGACAATATTTCCCCGGATGATATTCCTGCCTGGGCAATCAAGCTCACAGCCTGTATTGCGGTTTTGCTAGTTACAGCACTCTGTGTTTGGGACCGGAAACTGGGTGCTCGTGCAGCTGTCGTGTTTACTAGCGTCAAGGTCAGTAGATGGAACTTGAGTTGCTGTTGGAGTGAATGCTCATGACCTGATTAGATTATGTGTCTGGTCCGTGCGTCTTTATATCCCATACCATCACAGTGATTTATTGTGTGGCGCAGGTGTTCATCATCGTCCTTGGAATAGTCCAACTTGCTCGAGGGAAAGCTTCACCGTCGCTAGGAGAACCGTGGTTCAAGGGCTCCAGCACGAGTCCTTCAGAATATTCGTTAGCCTTTTACTCTGGCCTTTGGGCCTTTGACGGCTGGGATCAAGCCAATTACGTCGCTGGAGAAATGCATCAACCAGGAAAGAATATACCTCGGGCGATACATTCGAGTATGGTCATCGTGATTGTATGTTGACAAGTCTTCGAGCCAAGCTCCAAGTCTAAGATACATAATTCATCCGAAACTTTTTCACAGGTTTTGTTTCTCCTCGCCAATGTGTCATATTTTGCCGTGCTGGATAAAGTGTGGCTGACATGTTTATCTGGCTTCACATATGCTCATTTCGCGATTAGAATCTTGTAGGTCTTAGTAACACTGTGGCTATGGACTTTGGTCGAGCGATCTTTGGCCCATGGGGTGGAACAGTATTTGCCTTTATGGTAGCCTTCTCTTGCTTTGGTGCCCTCAACGGTGCGTCTTTAAGTCAAACTTGTTAACGATAGCTCAACGTTCCTAGGCGGTTTCTTTACTGCTTCTCGCCTGATATATGCCGCCGGTCGCGAAAACTACCTACCTGCACTGTTCGGTCGCCTTCACAAGACTCGAAAAACACCACTAAATGCCACGCTGTTACAAACTGTGCTCACACTCGTGTTCGTTCTTGTAGGCGGAGGATTCCGGTCACTGGTCAACTTCTCCGTGGTTGCATCGTGGTCTTTCTATTTTTTGACTGTAAGCATATTACACGGAATCGATGATATGAAAATATTGAATGCTCTCAAAGGTTCTCGGGCTTGTCATTCTTCGCATCAAGGAGCCGATGCTGGAGCGGTAAGTGTCTGCAGAATTATTTCTATGACACATAACTAAGCTACAGAATGAAGCCCGTACAAGACTTGGATTATTACCCCTCTCATATTCTGTGGAGTTAGTGGCTTTCGCCTTCGACTAGCTGTTTCATTAATATCTATGGCTAGGTGGCACTATTCCTGCTGGTCATGCCTATTATCGCAGCACCGCTGGAGGCTGTTGCAGTTTTGGGTATGTATTCTCCAAGTACTTTTTTTTCAATTCACGCACTGAGAGGAGGAAACCTATTCTTAGTGTTTATATTAGCTGGTGTCCCCGTTTACTATATTACACATAGAAACGACCAGGATGTTCCACGAATACTGGGTGAGTATCTAGCAACCACTACGTATTTTGTAGCGCAAAACTCAATTCTTCTTCAGGTTGGGTTAAACCTTTGATTGCTAGAATACAGGGAAAACCTGCGCATGGGGATGGTTGGGTAGCAGTGTCTACCGATGGTGATGAAAATGTAGAGATGATGGAAGGGAGGCGGTGACACGGCGATGCGTCACGCATGAAAGTGCTTGACAATGACTGTATGATAGATGATAGAATATTATTGACTACCACTTAATGAGGATATAAATGGAGAGACATTCGAGAGGTTTTTGAGCATAGCTCTGAGTAAGCGCTCAGTCGGACATGAGTCAGAGCAATTCCAATCTCTACGCAATTCATGTTGTTCATGTTGATCATCGGGCTGCCAATTTTGTTCTTCCCGGACCTTCTTATAAAGCATCTCCACGTATCTGCTGTGTCACCTTTCTCATTTAAGACCAAGTCATTCTCGTTGAGTTCTCCTCTACTTCTTCCCACTCAAATAATCGTCTAATTATCTTCATCGCAGACTTTGACATTTTCTACACACAATGGTATATACGTTGGTGATTCGAATGGGCATTTGGGAACTGATCAGACTCCTCGGCGATGCAGGCAGACGTTGAACATACCTACAAATTCGATGTGAAGGTGCGACATAACACAGATTCAGTTATCAACCCCAATGCTTATTCGCTGTAGATGACCTGCTCTGGCTGCTCTGGCGCTGTTACCCGAGTTCTGGACAAGGCCAAACGTGACGGAGGTCCGTCGACAGACTGAGATCTCTAAATTTGGCTGGCTCCCTGATCATATTACCCTACATACACCTTTCACAGCGGTGGGAGAGTTCTCTGTCAACCTCGAGACCCAGGAGGTCATCGTGAAGAGCACACAGCCTTACGAAGATATCCACGCCAAGATCAAGAAGACTGGCAAGGAGGTGGGTATTGTGTTGTTTGATATACTATCGATGTTCTTGCTTAATCCAACATACAGGTCCGAAGTGGCGAGATTCTGGTTTAGGTTTTATATCAGGCTCGGGGTTTCTCTGGATGTACGATAAATCCGGCGTAGATTGGAATGTACATACTACTTCTTCGACTTGTTCTACATATTATCTATGGACACAAGATGGATTATCATCCTTGACTTCGTAAAAGCTGTGACCGCCGGGTGTTGGTTGGCTCCATTTGGCGTTTGCTGATGAGTTTTGTTGAAACTTGACAAATGGGTGAGCACCATTGAGTTGACGTTGTCGTGTATGAAATTTGTGTGCGATCGGAAAAAGATATACATAGGCATGTAGTCGAAAAGTATTAGCTGCGGTGTCGCTTGATATCACGGCGTTTGCGGTATATCTTTTAGCTCGAGGTCGATCCAGGCCTATTATTGCACTTTCATCACTTTCATCACTCTCTACGAAATTACATGTAGCAAAAGGTGGCAGACTATGTTCAGTACCCATGCTGCCCGCACTACTTCTGCTTTGACACCGGATCCTTCAATTCCAGCTTACACCGACGATTTAGAATGGGTTACCGCATATCTGGTCGCTCATATGATGAGCGATAACTCGAAGGTCTACACATATCTTCTCTGGATATGCGTCGGTTTTGTCTTATTGGTCTTCACCCTCTTCCATCTGAGTGGTAACAGAGGCGGTTTTGTAGCTGCCGCTTGGAGTAAATGGGCTTTGCGAAGAAGAACTTGGAGAGGTGCCTCTGTCTTGGAACGTGCTAGACGGACAGGAAAAAACATTCAACCAGTTATTCTTCCTCCAAATTCACAGATCCTTTGTCTCGTTGCCCTTCCTATAATCGCATTCTTATTGGCTTTTGTCGGCCCGGACTACCTTTCCCCGAAACTATTCGACTTGGACTCCCCCAATTTAGCTACAAGAGGTACAGGCTACGATGCATCGTTATTCTACCAGTACCAACCTCAATACACGATAAACAAAGCTTGGTGGACCTCTGGAGGGAGGACAGGACTTATTGCTTTCGCGCTTTTACCGCTATGTGTACTCTTTGCGTTGAAAGCTCCGCCATTTGCCATATTTGCTATCTCATTCACCACTCAGGTGTATTTCGACAAGCTCGCTTGGCTACATCGGTGGTCTGGCAGGCTGATTTGGCTAATCACCTTGCTGCATGTGCTATTGTGGAGTGCACAGTTGTTACGTGATCATCGCCCGAGTACTGGAAAGATTGGATATACGTATGCGTGGCAGTACGAAAAGTTTATCTATGGCTGGCTAGTGCGTCTCCTGTGTTTTTTTTGTGTTAATTTCCTTTTAATCCACATCTATCGTAGGCATTTGGTCTTTTGACCCTCTTAATCTTCGTCTCATCGCGTTTTATCAGAAAGGCGCATTATGAAATATTCTATATCTCGCATATCGTCCTTGTTCCCCTCACACTGGTCATGTCAGCATTGCATCACCCTCCCGTAGGATTTTGGTGCTACCTCACATTAGGTATCTGGGCGGCAGAACGCGTATGGCGTGGTACTTGGTGGTTGCAAATGAACGGCTTCTTTGGAAAGGAGAACACTGCACCTGTTGTTTCCCAGTCTACTGCCCCCGCAGATCCCGAAACTCAGGCTCTGCGACCATGGCGCTATTCGACGAGCTCCTCAATATATCCTCCTTCGTCGCCCTACCTTGATTCTAGATTCTCGACATATGCCGACGGGAACCTGCTTGCGCCTGCATCTGCCATTGGGTACTCTCCACCACCTGGATTTGCTCATGCCGAGCTCCTCTCCGGTGCTACCGTTCGCCTTACATACATTACACCCGGTTTTTTGTCCTGGGCTCCTGGCCAACATTTTCTCATCAATGTTCCATCTGTCTCTCGATTTCTTACGCACCCCTTCACCACCGGTGAGTAAATTCCGTGCTGAAATTGTAGCAGATGACTGAATACGATCATGGGCTTTACAAGCTTCAATCTGCGATGAACAAGCTGCTTCAGTAGCCGGACGTGCAATCGTCTTTCTTGTTCGTTGTCGAAATGGATGGACGAGAGACCTGTGGAACCACGTCGCTAATATGGTCAGCCACAATCAGCAGCACATACAAGGGGAGAAACTACCAAGTAGCACCATTATGCCATCAACCGGTGTACTGTTAAAGATGTATGTAGATGGACCTTTTGGCAGTGCAGTGCGTGCAAGATGGGGGGAACATTCGACTGTTGTCATTTTTGTAGCCGGATCAGGTGTTAGTTTTGGACTGTCTATATTGGAATATGTTTGTCTATGTCTGGCTGGTCGAGATGGGAGGTATCTTGGTGGGCGTCCGGGAGGTTGGGCTTCCAAAGGATTCAACACCCGTCGTGTGAAATTCGTTTGGATGATACGCGAATTTGGTAAATATCCAACTTTCTGCATTGTCTTGGTTGATTTCCTGATGTACCCTTTTTTACAAATCTATCCATAGCACATATACAATGGTGCGCTTCTATCCTACGGAGGTGTATGGCCATGATTCCCTCGCCTGGATTGGACGTTGATATATTCGTGACAAATTTCAAACCACTGCTTGCGAAGAACGTACCTCCACCACCAAATGGTTCTGACCCCGGTCTCTTGGCCCCAACCCCCACCTACGCGCGCTCTAAAAGAATTTCGTCCGAAGAATCGACTCTCTATGATAGCGATGGCGCTGATAATAATTTCGTCGACTTCAATTACTACACAGATGCATTCGGAGACGAAGAAAATGACATCAGTTCTATTCCTCTTTCCGAGAGAGAGGACTATACCCTCAACTTGACCAACTTCGAAGGTGACAATGACGATTCTCTTCCCGGCGAACGACAGCTCAACAGGAAGGTGCAAAAGCAAGGCAAAAAACTACGCGCAAAGTCCAGAAAGCTCTCACAGATTCTCAATCTCACACAGGATGGCGATCGGGGGGTGATGCTGAACGGAATGAATGATCCGAACAAACAAGTCCACGGTCATGGGCACTCGAGTGGTTTAGATTCTGACCCCAATACGCTTGCTTTTCTGCGTGACTCCAATGAATCCGACGACGAATCAGTCGACCTCGGGATGAGATCTGTCGCACTATACTCACCAACAGAGTACCCGCCACGTTTGATCGGTCCCGGTAGCCCAAACTCCTCGCGTTCGTCTTCCCCTCTGCCTTTCGTACCCGAAGACGCTTCTACTTCTACACTTACCTTTCCCGATCGATCTTCTTCTGCGTTTCATCTATCACACGGTTCACGAGCTACTTCCCCTCCCACCTCTCCCAAGAGCAGACCGCTATCCTCATCATATCCCTCGTCAAGCCGGCCAAATTCACCGCCCCTCCAATCAGCGCATGCACCCATCAAGTCCTCTCCCCTCGTCAACCTACGTCCACTCAATACATCTGACTTGGATGTTGACGTCTCTGCGAGCTCCATACGACATTCCCAGCCCTTTTCTGCTATTTCCGGTGCTATGTCGGACATGTACACTGATGATACACACCTTTCGCCCTCCTCTCAACATCGAGCTCGGCCTCGACTGATTGTGGAAGGCCAGGAAATGCGGGATGTGTCTGCTGTTTCGGTGAAAGTCAGGCCGGGTAAGCCAAGACTTGATCGGATATTGCGTGAAGAAGTCGAGACAGCAAGAGGGTCCGTCGTTGTCGCATGTAAGATCTATATTTCCCTTGCAACGGTTCAGGTTTGCTCAATTTTGATTTTTTCGTAGGTTGTGGCCCCTCCTCTTTCAACGCCATGGTGAGAAAAGCTATTGCATTTGAAATCAGTCCCGCCCGTATCCGACGAGGTGACCGTCGAGGTCACATCGAGTTGGTGTCGGAAGAGTTCGAATTTTAATTATTGCTCAAATATTCATTGGACTTATCCGTTGGTTACGATTTCGCTGAAGGACAATTTTGACCGGGAGCTCAGCGAGTACGATATGCTTTAGACAAATTTTACTTACCTATAATTGCCCTCCATGAATTCCATTGTATCGTAACACTTGCAGTTAATAAACTGAGGACAAGTAGACCACTCCCTCAGGTCGCTCGAGATTAGGGTTTTTTGCACGTGCTCGCGCGAATGTCGCACTGGCGACGTGTCATTCTCACTTAGCTACTCCTCCGTCTGTAATTTCTCCATCGAAAATGGTGCATGAATTCATGTTCTTCCTACAACCTCCAGCTCAATAACAAGTCATACATACAGGGTGCCAGTGATAAAATGCTAGGAGGGATGATGCTGCTCACCGCAGCTTTGGTATTTACTTACTATACAACATGGGCTATTCTGCTGGTGCGTATTTGATTTGTCTTGTATTGAGTTAATCGCTCATCCTAACGGTGAATCCTTTTCTAGCCCTTTTTCGATTCTTCAAGTGCTTTGCACGGCTACTTCCCAGCTCGAGAATGGGCTATTCAATTGCCTCTCTTCGTCCTCATTGTCGGTCTTTCTGCAATCGGATTTTTTGTCGGGTTCACTATCATGAAAGAAAAGCGAAAAGCAGCCCAGAAAATTCGTTTACGAACAGCCTAAAGAGCGAATATGTCCGTCTAACTTCATTATGTATACCATGATCCTATTATAATAATATATCCATTATCTATTACTATCCAACGTAATCTGGGTTCTGGCTCCTCTTCGCTCCGGGATCACCTCCCTGTTCAACGCCTCCAGGATTCGCAGCTTTTCTGCTGCTACTATGTCATTCGCAACCTGGTTGGACATTGTCTCAAAGGGCATATCTAGCGGCTTTTCTGCCATAGATCGTATCGTTCGCGCCAACTACGGTTTCGAACTCAGTTTGTCTTCCCTGATCAAGAAACAATGTTTTCCTACCTTTCCTGTGTGTGCTTCGCCTCGACCGAGGGGTTTCAGGCGTTCCAAGAGGCTGATCTGTGAAGATGTGTGCAGTACAACTGGGGATGGTAGGTGTCTTAGAAATAAGAAGAGATCGGCCACCGTAGACCACGTCAACATAGCCAATGTCTAGTAGGGACTGTAAAACAATCTGTGTGAATTAAGAATCTTTTGACAACTCACGGAGGACAATCCAGCACGAAATTCAGCCTCGAAGAAATGTATCAGACTTTCAAAGACCGAATAAAGTTCATTCCAAACAATCAATGCATCTGTACTTCCTGCTCCATCCCTCGCCGCTTTTATTTGGGCGACAATCAACCAAACTTTGATAGCAATGTACGCATGGTTTATATCTGTTATTGCAGATTCTGGTATCTGAGCTCCTGGACGAGTGGTGTACGGTCGCAATGCAGCATGATGGACAAGGGAGAATGTCGCAAGATGAGAGAATATCATATTGATTGATTCCCCTGAAGAATCTTGTAAGACAGCCAGAAGAAGGATATTCCATGCCCTAATAGACGTGTTCTGTGGTCCAGTTTTCTATGCGCATTATTTACGAAAGCAATGGAAGTAGTGGTGTGGATTGCGCTCACCTCTGTGCTGACATCGACGAACTTCATCAGAATGTCTGGATCCTTACTCGAAACTCGGAGCAACACCTTAGCGACTGTCAGTGAAGCCTGAAAGTCATTATCCGTGCGGTGATCCGTCCAAGAGTAATTATATAAGAAGTGTATTCCTGGTAATGCTAACCCCACGAACAAATTTGAATGAGACAACGCAGGTGTTGTTGAGCCATTGATATTCGTAGACATCACTGTCTGGTTGTATACTAGAATCCAAAGGCGAACCATGACAACGGAACACTCACCTCTAACATGGAGTTGATTGTACCCGAAAGAACGCGAGCTTTCACGCGTAATCCCTCGTTTAATATCTCAAAGATGACAGGAATGATATTATTTGAAGGTTCGCCATTGACCGAAGGGCCTTTGCGGTAGAGTGTTGCTGTGACTTGTACAAGGCGTGAAAGAGTAGCGCCATCCACAAGCATTCGTGTTAGTACTGCCCTAAGCACTGTGTCTGTGTAAGATAGGAAATCCTAAAAATGTAGAAGTTAGTTATTGAGTGGGCCTCCGAGGTACCGAATGTCTTGCTCACTCGACTTTGGGCTTTATTATGTTGTATTAGAAGTGCAGCAATAAGAAGTAACGGAGCTGGGTTGACCACCTCCGGAGACCACTCGGATATTCGTCGTGTAAGGTATGTGAGGCTTTGACCAACGACTTTTCGGTACAGCATTCATTAATACAAAGACGATTTTCTAGTGCGAAATACTCACAGGTCATAGTTTCCGCGCTATAATTCTGGTGATGCACCACTTCAACAAATGTTTGGAGGTTATTCAACATGACTTGAAAGGAGTTCTGGTCGGTTTCGACAGCGCGTCTGAACGTATCGTAAAGAATTGTATCAAGAAGATGTTGGGAACCACTCTCTTTGGCATTTGCATCCAGAACCTGCTTCAATACAACAAAGAGGCTGCGGTCCAGTTGTCTCTATTTTTGTAAGAGTCAATTCGGTGCAATCGAAATTTTGATTGCAACTAACTCTGATCAGTCCAATGAAAATTCCGTTGTTGCAATACCTAGCTTAGAATTAGGACTACCGATTGCATCGTAAGGTGAGGTTAAGACCTACGCTGTCAACATTGAGTCGATGAATGCCTTAGCCTGAAGAACTAATGGATCTTGGTTGAGGTGACTTTGCGAAACCACTAATTTCGCCACCTGTTCAATAGCAAAGCTGAATATGACGTCATTCATCTGAAGTTGGACAAGAACAAGAAAACTGACTGAACAAATGATCGCAGAGAGCCCTGGTATTTTTTGATGTAGCTTTGCAAAACGGACAACGCAACCTGACGGCATTCGTAGTCTATGTCTTTTAGCATAATTTCCTGAACTCGAGAGACAGCACGTTTGAGTTGCGGTTGCAAGTGTCGCAGATAGACATTCTCGATGTTGTGTTTATATATGATGACCCCGAGGCTTTCAAGCAGACTTTTCAATGTCAAACCAGGTAATTCGTGGATTTCTGAATCAAATAAATGGAGCAGGATGTCGACGTAAGGAGAGCCTACTAGTAGTGGCCACGCGCGATCGTTGACGAAGCCTTGTAATTCCGCGTCTGTGATAAGTAACGGATGATGTGCGTCTAATAAGACAAACAAATGACTGATGCATGGGTATGCAACAGATGGAATCGATTTGCAATCACCAAACTCCACGAAAAATGAATGTCCGTTTGCAGCTGGGATTGCATGTACATCTGCAAAACCTAGAATTTGTGCAACGTGTTGCTTGATTCTCAGCAGATCGTTGTAGTCGATCCGAATCCCTTCTGCGATCATATCTAAACTGAGGAGAACGATTGAAATCTATACAGTCAATCAGTTTAAGAAGTTCTGGTCGTGGATAAATTGTGTGCGTACTCTTAAAGAGATCAATTCGGAGTCAGCACTGGATCTCTCTGTAACAGGATCCTCTTTCGACGAGAGCCCATACAAAGACTGGAAGACACGCAGTGAACAGAAGTAAATACAAAGCTGTGAACTGAAATAACGTACCAAATGTGCAGAAAGTGGGCCATCGTTCCCGGCATCTTGATCATATTGGTCTTCCGCTATGATTTCGACAATAGATTCCCAAGAGACCACTATCAAGCCGATTGACTAAACGATGACAACATCCAATCCAATGCCACTTACTATGCCACGACGGAAAATGAGGTCTTAATTGGATAAGGAAGGATACGAGCTTCACTCGGTCTGCAATTGGAGACTTCGCAAGAAGTTCGCTCCAACATAGCGAGATTTGTTCAAAATGAGCAGGAAGTAAATTAGATGAAAATGTGTCAGCTGCTAGCCGAAGCTCTTCCTAGACAAGAATAAGATGACTATATATAAAACGTGAAAGATGTCACCTTTTCATCGGCCCACAAAGTGCTGAAGAAATAATAGAACACTTCAGTGATGGTAGATCTCCACTGCCTTCCTTCAACAGTGAAAGCAGGACTGGTCACATCCAGAATGATACGGAATAGTTTTACGAGAGCAGACAGCCTAGATATTGTTTCTTTTGAATAGTTGAGTGAAACAAAGGCTATAAACGAGTTACCTCAGTTTCCAGTCTTCATTAGGTCGAAACCATTCCTCAAGTAGCTCTTGCAGAGGTTGCGTATCGACCACAGCAACTCGCAATAGAAAGCTTGTCCGTAGAGTAGATATATCGTGGCTTTGTATGTCGTAGAACTTGAAAGCACTATCGAGAGAAATTTAAGTCAAACAACAGTACATTACTTTCCTACGCATCTCCTTACCAGTTAGTCATCATTTGTCCGTTACGAAGAATGAAGTTGTCCACTTCATGTGATTCCAAAGTTGGTGACTCCGTTATGAAAATGTTTAGGAATTTCGCAATGATACACGTTACTTCGTCCACATTGGCAGCCACATAAGAAGCAAGTGCGTTCATAAGTACGGTATCCACAACTATTGGATCCAAGAGTTGCGATTCTCGACCCAATATTCTCCTGGAATGTCAATGAGATTCGCTGGATTGATCCAATATTTCCGAGGACTCACCGATGGGGGAGGTCTTTGATGTCATCTTTTGTAACGAGATCCGTACTTTGAAGCTTTTCCCGGTCACAGCCATACAGGAGTAAGCAGGTCACCAGTGACTGCTTTATGAAAAGAACCCTTGTAGATATCCAAATGAAACCCCGAGTAAGGCATTAAACAAGAAGAGAGGACCTACGCATCGTGGCACATCTCCTTTTTCTTCAAAGACTGTACAATTTCCGAATCCAAACGAAAGTGAAGATCGGAGATGATCTTCTGCATTTGTTGGCGTCCAGCATGTCGAAGCCAGACTGATTTGAAGATAGCGTTCATGAAAACCAGTGACGATGACACGGGAAGCTTAAAAGATTCCACCAGATTGGCAAAATGGAAGTACGTAGCCACCGACACATCGACACCAGAAGACGCCACAACGGAGAGCCAGCAAATGCTGTTCGTCAAGCCATTGAAGGTTTCCGCGCTCGCAAGGATGTGATGCCAGGGATCAAATTCAGAACTTTCAGATGTTGGTAAAGGCTTGTCCATGATACTATATCGGTGATCTTGATGGTCTCTCTGAAATAGTCGTACCAAAGACGGTATAGGCTGTACAAAAATGAGAAACAATGGGTACATGATCGGAGGGGGGATACTCACATAAGAAATAATACCGGAATTTGAAAGGGAGGATAACCATCGCACGAAAAGTTTTTCGGATACGGTGAAGGTGAGAGAATTATGGAGTAGTCGCGTTAAAGATCGTAGGACCTTATCGTGGTATTGCGCAGCATGTGCCTGCAGAGACTCATTGACTTTACTGAGAAGAATTCAGAGAGTGAGCGTACCTTGACATCGTGGTCAGGGACTTCGCTGAAGAGGTCAGTTGGCAAGTCTGTCTCGTCGTCGACGAGTTCGGCGCAGATATCGTACAGGATATTACAATAATTCTCTGAGTTTTGATGATGAAGAGCGAGGAGCCATGGGATTGCATATCGACTAACTAATGCTTTTCTCGACGCTACATAATCACCACCGTTATTCACAGAACTTGACGGTGCCGGACGACCATTCGGCACTGATGGCCACGGCAAAGGGTCGGAGGCTGACCTGACCCCAGGCAATGCCCTCTGCCTGGCGAGATAATCACGAAGGATGGTTGCAAGATCCTTGTCCTATCAAGGTAATGCGAGAAAACATTATTCGGCGAATTTAGGGACAGAGGATAAAACTCGCCTCAGACAGAACCCAGGAAATGATGGACCTTGTAAGTCTTGTCAGCGCATAATCCGAAGCCATTCCGCTGGGCCAAAGTCTGCGGCAAAGAAGCAACAAACCAACTTCGTTGACTGAAAGATCTAGATCCGAGAGACAGGCTTCTACAGAAGCAAACAGAGCCTCGACATCTGGCGATTCATCGAGACCAATTGGGAGAGGGAAGGAGCAGTAAGTATCCTGAGCCTCTGACAGGAATAACTTAGGTTCCAAATCTATTCTGTCGAAGAGGCCAACGTGATGCATGTGCGACAAGAGCAGCTTTGCAGCAGCATCTAAGTGTACGTTGAATTCATATCCAAGCACGTCTCTCATGTGGGCCAAAGAAACCACCTCAAAAGGAGAATTATTTTCTTCAGGATCGAGCGAACTCTCCTGAAGAGCTGAAACGGATAACATTTCAGAGGTAAGGGGGAGAGGGCCTCTGGGAGTGAAGGTGGTTTTAATTGCGGAAGCGATATAGACGAGATTAGACCATTCAAACATCATATTCAGATTCCTTCTGAATACATGATTTTCCTCGAGATATTCCGAGATGACAGGGGATACAGGGAGTGTCTCAGAGGAAAGGTAATGTTCACACCATGCAAGCAAATCATGAAGCCGGAATAATGGGACTTCTTGCGTTTGAGAGCGCGACGAGTTCCCTTCACCCAGCACAATGGAACCTAGTTCAAGGCCATTGTTGATGATTTGCAATTGCGTGGACAGCGAAGAGTAGATAATCGACACATCTTCATACCCTCCGTTTTTTATATTTTGTTCCGTAAGCGAGAACAAGGTTTGATAGAAATCGACGCAAGACTGTACCAGTGCGGATGGAGGAATCATAACGCAGCTCCAGTTATTCTGAATACTACCGCACGGCGGGACCTGGCTCGTCGAAACACAAGCGGAATGAGAGAATCGGTGACATGTTGTACACTGCAGGCCCTGCGTATGGCTACCCCAAAGGGGCTTTTGACAAAGCATGCAAAGGCAGAGCGTGAAGGTATTCACGAGCCGGAAATTGTGATATTGTGTCTGGACAGTCCCAGCGCCTGCTACAGTCCTGCGGTCTAGTATTGGTGATAGTCGATACATGGCGACCTGTGTCACGTTGGCATCGGTGTTTGAAGTGTAATTGATGCTAACGTTGCCTTCTGGATAATGGTAGCAGTTGAAATGAACAGTGCAGATGCAGAACGGACAAAAGAGCCCAAATCCCTGGACCGGGTTTGTACATGCATCACATTCCGGCTTGTCTAATGTAGACTGCCCCAGATCGAGGAAGAACCAGGGTGAGAATTGATGGACATGATATGAAGTCTCATAGGCAGGAAGCTTTGTCCCAGCTTGAAGATCCAAAAATTTCCTCAGTACGGGCGACTTGCTCACAATGACGTGACCAACCGCCTTGGGCCAGAAAGTTGTAAGCAAACAAGTGGCGCTCCGTCGAGCGTTGGGTGTATGATATGCAATGATTTCTAGGACATCGAGATGGGCATCCAATTTGAGGGTAATGATAGCGTCAAGTAATCTGTACAAGCGTTGTAGCACCTCAACACGGCTACGAACAAAGTCTATGTTCTCAAGAATAGCTGCTAGAAGCGGCGAGAAGAATGAAGCATAATCGTACGTGGATGGTGATTGAAACGGTGAATTCGTCGACCTTAATGACACCAGCTGAGCGCCAATACGTGTCCACGGTGTCCATTCAGAAGTGCCGGGAGACAGTGGATCGTCAAATGCTTCATCAACCCTGATAGAAACCACTGTTTCGTTCTGTTCTTCAATTTGCTGCCGAGGACCTGATACCAGATATTAGGTATAATGGTGGAAACAGACATTTAGACCGCTTGCCTTGAGCTGATTTGAGACCTCGAACGCCTTGAATCAAGCTGAGCTCTTCTAACGCGTTTCTCGTTACGCATTCTTCAAAAAATGCTAAGAGACGCGCGTGCATCTCTCTCGGGAAGGTCGAGAACGCGGGTATGAGAGCGAAGACGATTTGAGATACGATCTCGGAGGCGCGTCGATAAGTATGTAACAAGAATTGGGCGACTTCCAGTGTGACGGCTTGCAATGCGTACGGCGGGCGCGAAGGAGAAGGAGAAGCTATCTGAAAGCGACAATCTTCTGAGACAACAGAAGCAATGGCACTGATACATTGTGTGAGGAGACCTGTGGAAGTAGTATCTCGAGCTTTAGGATCTGGAGAGGGAGATCTAGAACGTTTTCCCCCAGGCTGAAGGGAGCGTCGAAAGGGTGATGAGAACCTGCCACCGCTCGAGGTGCGTTGCATATAGGGATCTTGGGATATACTAAAATAGCAGGGCTGAGTAGTATTCATGTGATAGGCTCAGTTGAACTTACCCATCATCGAATATTCGCCAGCCTTGCGAGGCAGATATGATAAGTAGCTCTCGAAGTCGTGTCATGAGTTCCAACGTCGTATCTGTGGAAAAGACTCTTTCATCTTCGTCCTCGCTTTCATCGTCTGCATATAGGGCTGCCTTCCGATCCTTCCCTGCATCCCTCCTCTTAACTGCCCTGTCTATAAAGGACCCTAGTTTTTTCTCATTCGAGATTTCCGCAGCAGACGACAACGCATCGTATACTGATGGTGGCATATTTCGATCCTTGATTTGCTCCAGTACATGTGCAAGAAGCTTTTTGGATTCATTTCCTCTACTTGTGTTCTTGAGGGAAGTATCTTTACGTGGAGAAGGAGGAGGTTTCTCAAAGCTGGTTCTTGTAGGCGAAGTCGAAACGCGGAGAGCAGGCACGTCGCGGCCGCTGGGACCGGTAGGAGAAAAGGAGGTCGATGGTGAGTTGGCGTTAGCAAGCCATTCTGTGTCAATGCGCAAAGGAGTATTGGGGGACTGATATGATTCCATAGTGTCAATCAAGACTGTGAAGATGAGTTGTAACTTGTACCTTTCCAATTAATGGGCGCTTAATCATCACTTATGTAATTCCATCCGTATTCGAAATGCCAGGAAATGCCTTTGCAAGCTGCTACACCGTCACGTTCGTAAACTGCGCGCCTTCCCTCGAGTATGCCGCGCCAGAGGAAATCGCGCGAAACGTCAAAGAAATTGAAGCAAACGACCCTAACCGGTAGCATACAGTCACCTAGTCGCGGAAGGAGCAAGCCCTCCCCCAGTCAACCTGTCGCAAAACGGAGACGCATCGACTATTTGTCTGATGAACAAAACGAGCCTTCGGATGACTCTGATATCGGCGCTTTTAAGCTAGAGCCTAAGGGACCGGTCGAAGATGATGATGAATTAACCCCTCCGCCTGCGAAACGGAAACGAATGAGTTTCGTTGTGGGTAGTGATACAGAGGAATCAGAAGAAGATGTCCCTATCGCGAGGCGAGGAACACGAAGTGTGAAGCGGAAGGAAAGAGACAAGGTGAAGAAGAGGAATGCGCCTGTGAAGAATAAAATCGGAAAAGGTCATGCCGAAGGGAAGGGGAAGGAACCGGTAGTTATGTCGTCGGATCCAGATTCTGGTGGTGTATCTCCCCCCCGTCGTCGTAAGCTGGTGAAAGGGAAACGACCGGCTGCAAAAAGTGACTCGGAGGAGTCCGATGAAGTAGAACCAGAACGTGAGCTTTCGAGAATTTACGCCCAGTTTATACCTCATCCGGTAGTATTGTCGTTCTTCAGGTATAATTGAAAGCCGCTTCCGTTCTCGAGACAAGAAGACAGAATACCAAAAGAACCTTGAAAGACTGAAACGTACGATTCATCATTATCATACGGCGTTCTCGCTTACCAATAAGCAGGGAAGAAACAGGGAAAACCTATGGAATCAGACGACGACGACGAAGACGAAGAGGAGATGGAGGAAGAAGAAGAAGCTCCATTCAAAGCTGCAAGGCCGGACAGCGACAAGAATAGTCTCTTCGACGGCTCTGAATCGGATGGCTCTGAAAGCTTCATTGTGGAAGACGACGGGGCAGGTTTAGCAGCACTTCCCGTTGAGTTCAGCATGGAATCTCATCAAGATCTCTCTCACAATTTCAAGAAGATATTTCAATTCTTTGTCCATATTGCAGTACATCCTCCAATCGAAAGACATGAATTCATGGAAATGCAAATGAAAAGTCAGTCGCGATCTGCAATTTCTCATTTCCTCAACTCAAGTATATTGCTTCGACTGCATAAGATGAGGTGTACTTCTCTGTCCCTCTTTTAGCTGCGCGAAGAAAGATCATAGGACTTCGAGATTCCTTGGTGGCTTCGTCAGTCTGGAAGCCAGAGTTCAAAGGTCCGCTGGAGAGATACCCAGAACTGGATCTGGTACAGCTCGAATTCTCCATGCCTGGTTGCGATGCCTGCAATCTAGGAGCAAGGATGTCCACATTGAACGGTCGTTTGTTAGGAGAACCTTACGATCGTCTGGGGTTCGAAGTAAGCCTAGACAATTTCACAGCGTCCCCTTTGTTCACAAACCCATATCAGGATTTGGATCTCTCCGACGAGTCCTTGAGTGAAGGTGAATGCAGGACTGATTTCCACTTAGGCAGATTTTGCGCTCGGCGTACGCGCGTATATCATGATCTTTCTCATTGGGAGGTAAGCCTACGTATATGAACATCTTACCTTTCGCGATTGACGATATGTATCTTGCACAGTACATGCTATTCAAAACCATCAACGAGGAAGTTGATGATTTGCATGTCGCCAAGCAAGAAAAGGGCGCTGGTCGCTTTGTCCGTGTCGCTTGGCCCGAGGGACTACAGCCTCCCAAGGACCTGCAAGACGCAGACGGTATCTGTGATTGGCTTGACCAAAGAAAAGTCGTTGAAATGGAATGGGAAAAGTTGAAGGGCTACATGGAGCGTGCGCGTGGATTGGAACTTGCAGCTAAGAGAGGGGATGATGCAGATTGATGTGTACTATATCTATGATTATGACACTGTATCATAGCATTGCTCTGGGAAATAGAGAGAATTCCGAAGAAATCTTCTCAGAATTACAGTAATACTACTGAAAACCGGGAGTCCTCCATCGCACAATGCAAAACCTTCATGAATCTATCTATAGTGTGCATGTAGCACTACATAGTGTTACCGGAATACAAGACGAAGACAGTCTTAAGATCACGAATTTTCCACCTTAAGACATCTTAAGACACTTTTTTCACAAGACGTATTAAGATCATTTTTCCTTATCAGTGAAAATACACATGGCCGCTTAATACAATACACAACTCCACCCAGACTTGATCCTCAAAAAAAAGTACATTGTAGAGGTTTGTTCATTTGCGTGAAGACCCAATGAGGTCTACAAGTCTGTCAATTTCACCGCTTGTAAGAAGATCATGTAGTATAGAAGCATCGATATCGGTCATGCCAGTGGTGCCCCGTGATTCATCCACTCTTGCAACTCAAGAATGAGTGAAGTAAAGTCGATTGCTCCAAGTGTTCTCTAAGTGACGCGCCAACACACCAACAGGCTAATGTAATGTCAAGGTTGACAATCCGGTAGAATAACAAGAGATTTTTCACATTGATCAGTAACGCAGCGTTGGAAGTAGTGGACTGTGGCAGCAACGAGCGATTGGTAAAAATTACTAAACAAACATGTTCACCTTGAGACGTTTCTTAAGATAAGCCATCTTAAGCCATCTTGTATTCCGGCAACACTAGCACTACATACTGTATATAGCACTGCTGAATCCTCGTAATGGTATTCGTTCACTTGCAGGTAAACAAGTGGGACGCGTGACGATCGTTTTCTCACGATATTTCCGCTCTCGACCACGATGTCCTATTATGTGCCTCCGGTAACTCCTGGAGCTCAGCCGACTGCAACGACTACAACGTATTCTTATGGAGCCTATCAGCCATACTACTATCAATGGCCTCCTTACAGCTATGCTGTACCACAGCAGACACCTTCACGCTCGGCTCAATCTGTAACTCAAACAGCAACAGTACCAACTGCCACTACGATACCCACAACATCGACCACTCCGAGACCATCCACTTACACGCCATATACTCCTTACACGAGTGCCACATCCACATCCACTGCGGGCCGGAGCTCAAGGAAACAGTCCAGCACTAAAGGGCTGTTCACCAAGGAACGTGAGTATCTAGATGATATAGGTTCCTGGCTATCTCTGAGAAATCTGGTCTTGCCTTAGTGAGAAACTTAATGTACGGATTCGGTGATGACCGTAATCCTGCAAATGACACGATCAATGTCATGGAGGAAATTCTAGTAGAATATATCGCTGATGTGGTGCGTATCACAGGTGTTTGTTTTCATAGATCTCTACTAACTCTAATTCTTTTTAATATCAGTGTCAGGCTGCTGCGGGACCAGGCCGTAAAAACCGACTTTCGATTGAGGACTTGCGAAAAGCTCTTTCTCGTCCTGCGGATGCAAAAAAGCTTGCTCGTATGGAAGAACTCTTATTCGCTCAAGAAGATATTAAGCGGGCAAGGCAGCAGTTCGAAACAGACCCAAAAATGGCATAGTACATATCAGTAAACAAGGATCTGTATTTTTCGACCCCCATGTATGTATACAGCACACATTGTAATATGAGATTGAAGACGCTACGAAATTAACATTCCCATTATTGAACTTCCATCTATCATCGAATGACAACAGGGGAAGGATTTCGGTACCGTCAGGCTGATTCGACGCTGATTCGTCCAGCTATTGTATCATATAGAGTCCAGATATGCCTATCCAGGCAATAGTTTCATACTGATGTGATGCAAAGGATCGTATAGCATCTTGAGATGAAATCTCCAAGTCGGTCAGACGTCCGTGTCCTTTACTCTTCCATGACTTCATCACCATCTTCGGAAGGAACAACTTCTCCGCCTGCATTTTGTTTAGCAGCATTGCGACCTTGAACACCTGAACAGGGGTGATGTATATATGTTGTCCAATAGAAACTCATAAAACGAACCTCCACTCTGATTCAAGGGCTTGACGTGTTGTTTAAGCCATTCTTCAGATTCCCAAACTATACACACATATTAAAATGAGCCAATAGCTAACGCGAAGAAGGTTACTTTACTTACCAGCTCTATTGCCTCCTAGTTGCATGGGTGTTTTCATAGGTCGTGCGAGATTAACCTTGATGACACGACCTCTCAACTCGTTTAGATCCATGTTGTCAATGGCATCTTGAGCATCAGAAGTTGAGCTGTAAGTTACGAAAGCAAAGCCCCGATGTTTAGCCTCTAGATTTATTTAAAAAGTTCGCGTCAATGGATGCGGGAGAACGATAAATAAACCAACCGCTTTGTTGATGAAGATTCGTGGCTGCAGAGGGGAGCTGAACTTCGATAACATCACCTGGATGTATGTATTGTCAGTGAGAATTAGACTGCCTGCGAATTTCGAAAACACCAACCGAATGTCGCGAAATGTTCGTAAATAACGCTCTCATCTACATCGTCGCCGATACCACCCACAAACACGGTTTTTTGCCTTAGTACCCTCCTCCATGACATGAATTTCAGGTACTGATGAGAGTGACTGGTAAAAGAACCAAGAACGGAAATCGTGTTCACGCGATAACCGCTTTGGCAGTGCCACGTGCTGCTTTTCTGCCCAAGTAGTCAGACCTGGTTCCTTTCCGATGCACTTGCATATCGGCCTACTTTTGTACTACCGAGAATAGCCTCTTGTCTTCGGCGGCGGAACCGTGAAGGCTTCTTTATGACTGGGACTTTGTGAAACTGGCACTATTTTCCGACAAGCCCGCAGAACAACCCAATGCGATATCCACTGATATCCATTTAGTTTGGAATCTGGATGTTAGGACGTTCTTCCAATGGAGCGGAGACTGTATAGAGGTATGTGAACGGCATGTGGACGGCTTTCTTCATTACAGAACGAGGTCGTCTGTAATTATTTATCACTGGTTGCTTCCTCAACAAGCAAGATGAATTACTACTGACTCCTGGCCAAGTAAGCATAAGCCTGAATCTCGGGTCTAGTCCGCTGTAGCCTGAGAATCGCATACCTTATCCGCTATCATCTTCTTTCACCAAGACTGACTTACTACATGAGGAAGGACCTTCTGCTACGGTGTTGTCACCCATCTGTCCCCGATCAAATCTATAGAGTGGGCGAAACACTGGACGCGAGAGTCGGAACAGTCTGTTTACCCCCCAAAGGCTATCTTTTCTTGAGCTGTCCAATCATTACGCAACTGCGGCGACAGCCTTTATAGGCATACATTCACCCTGCTTGTCCTAATCTTCGAGACCCACCTTCATTCATGCGCCTACTCCATACAACCGCATAGATTTTTTGTGGCATTCTTCAGTGTCTATGTCCCACGGTATCTGGATCTCTGATATATCTTGCCCTTCTCCAACCTCTTCAGAGTCCTCTTTCGACGAAGATGAAGTTAACTATCGAGTAAAACCGTACTGGTCTCAGTATCGTAGCATTTTGAAACACCGTGGTTTTCATCTCGAGACTGTTCGCGATGTGCAGGACTACTACACGTTTATTGGTATGCCTAAAAGAGCAGAACGGCTTAAAGAACTCGAAGAAGACATACTATATCCTGACGCTGGTTTAGTGAGTTCTGTTCCAATGTTTGACTTTGAATTTATCTCACAATATGCGATCAGCCAGACAACCTCTTTCGAGGCATCAGAATAGTAGATGGAACCAAGGTCATGGTTAAAGCTGTACATCGAGAGAGTCGGGAGCTCGACATCATTCGATTCCTATCTTCACCAGCAATGAGACGACAACCAATGAATCACTGCATTCGTGAGTCCGATTTTTCCCTCTGAGTTCAGCACTCAAACATCATTACAGCGGTTCTCGATTTAATAGATGTCCCAGAAGACGATATAGCTTTTATTGTCATGGAACAGTGGTCCTCTCATCTAGTTATCAATGACGCTCCGTGCTGTCTACAATTATTTCTCTCCGCCGTACGCCAATGCATTGAAGTAAGTCTATAATCTTGTGTTTACACTCCAGGATTGATGTACACATCGGATAGCATTGTCTCTTTATGCACATGCACCAAATAGCCCATCTCGACATCTCTATACGAAATGTGCTCACCGACCACCAAGGCCACTATGCCTATATAGACTTTGAACTCAGTCGCAGGTTCGATGCGAGTGATGCCAGAGTGTCTGGAAGAAGAGGAACAGAATTGCCTCCGGAATGCGGACATGAAGCGTTCTACGACCCCTATAAAGTCGATGTGTGGGCTTTGGCAATTCTCATTTTACGTGCATGCAAGGTGTGTATAATAAATGTCCTTTCTATCTTTTTGTCTCATCTGTATTGAATAGCTCACTGGGTTTTGTATACCTGAACTCATTGAACTTGTCAAGCCCATGTTGTATGACGACCCAGCTCAACGCCCATCCATGGAACTCATAATGCATGCCTTTAACCATATGACCTCTTCTATTTCTCCGCAAAGGCTATTGATGATACCTCACTTCTGCTAATGTCCATGACTGCTAGGCACTACACTCATCTACATAGTATGTATACTTTATATAATATTATACGCGTCCGATAAGCGCGCAAAACACTAGCAGACGCGCTCCACGTGCTGGGAAATGTCCTTTTCTTGATTGAGATACCATTTCCAAACCTGTTATTTGCCTCTGCACGGTGTGAAGACCATTGACAATGGCTGCTGGATTGAAAAGTACACTATCGTATCTCCTACTCCATGGACGCACACTGACTTAACGCTTGCAGCCGTCATTCTTCTTTCATTTGTCCTTGCGGTGGGATTCTTGCTCATAATATTATCTTGCGCACTATGGCACAATTGGTTACCATTACTCGTTGGTGTGTCCATCTCTTCTCCTTACTGCGAATCCAGCACCTCATCGCAACCTTATAGCCATCACATTCGTCATTGCTCCTCTTCCGAATGCTCTATTTTCTCATTGCGGCGCCGACGACTTCTCTGGCAGCTATGAATCTACGGGCGCAGTAGATCTGGGCCGTTTCCTCACGTCCCTCATCGTAGTCACTGGATTTGCTTTTCCAATCATTTTGGCTCACTCTGGAGTGATCAATACAAGTGCTTGCGTGATGTCTATAATGGGGGGAGGGTGCGTCGTACATGCTTATACTCGTGTTCTGCGCTAACCCAGTCAATCAGATTGGTTTATGGTACCATCTTAGCCTACTCTCAGGCTTTCAAACAGGATGAATCCGAATTTGACTGACCTGTCGGTCCTGGGCCTGAATGTTCATACTGTGATTACATTGGACATACAGTGGTGTACTATGTAGCATGTGAAATATCCAATTATTATTTGTTCACAGTTATTAACGTTGCAGTGGGTTGGTAGCATTGGTCATGGCCCGGGTACCTGAAATTCGAGTATCACCTAGAAGCTCACCCCACTTCTCTTCACCGAAGATCCAAGACATCAAGAAAGACTAGAACAAAGGGATTTTGCTTCCTGGCACCTCAACTTCTTGGTGTGTGCCGCTGTTGAAACAAACAGAACAAGGACGATAAATGGCTGCCTCAAGCATCTGTATTAACCATCACAATTAGTCGTGCGGAACCGGTTTCTGATGAGCTGCCACTACTGTCTAATACTCTCGCGGAAGCCAATACTTCAAATCGACCATGGCAGAGGAAACAGATAGCCACTTCGACCTCCCGGCTTTCTTTGGCTTCTAATCTACCAACAGGTATGGCACACAGAATCCCATCATGTATGACATGCTCGCGTGGATCTATGTTCACGTCCAATGTGAAAACGAGGGTGGTTTCTGTGTGCTGCGATCAGACCTCCTCCTGTTACCATGAAAGGGCATGCTTACTTGTGAGGTTCGTGACTTTGATATGCAGATATACAGGTTCGCTACACGGTGGATGGTATTTTCCTGCGCTTTGTTCAATTGGCTTCACTGGATTACCAGACCGCATCAGAGATAGCTGTATCCCAGCTTTCTCGGTACGCAATGTTTTCAACATCGTCAATGTCAGTCTTTGTTGCCGAAGAGAAAGATCGCCGTATCGTGTTCCTCCAGCCTGTAAAAAGTGAACAGAAGAAAAAACAGCCCAACGTCCGCATCGCACCTCTCGCCATCGACATCGCAAGCTTTTGAAAAGCTCCTCGCGATACCAGAACAATTCACGTTGCATCTTCTGTTCTGCGTCTGAGAGCTTTGTCTTGTCGACCACAAACTGCCTATCAGAAAGAGTGGGTATTGGTCTAGAAATATGTTCATCCCCTAATAGGAACTTTTTCAACGGAATAACCAGTCTACATAGTGCATTGAGTTTAGCATAAACAGATTGGCCGACATTGTACCTTGAAGTAGACCCAGGAGGAACATTGACAAGGGTTTCTCCCCATGGGACATCTATGAAAGATTTCAGCCCAGACTCGAGCAATCAACGACAAAAAACTGTTCACCTTCCTGGACACGCTCTATGGATACCTCAAAAGGAATCCCATATGTGTTCATGATGTCCACGGAGAAAAGACACCAGGCTCCATTATCTTGAACGAAGAGATTCGACTTATTTGTCGCAAGATTGTCATCTGTGCCCATTGGATAAGAAGGATACGGTAAAATGTCCATTCCATGAGATTCAAGCATTCGATAGACAGTAACCATCAGCGGATATGATAATTGTCGAGTGTGAAAGACTGAGGCCTCCTTGTTATCAGATGGATCACGATGAATATAAGAATAGGAAGCGTGAATTGTGCCTTCCGTGCTACGAAGAGCACTTCAACAATGGATCGTCAATGTAATGAAGAATATTTACCAGCCAACCTTCCCAAAACAATTGATAGTAAGGGTCACTTTCCGCCCGGGAGCAATCGTGACAGAATCATTCTTGATCCAGGAAAAGACGGGTCGATGTATCAACGCATACTCTGTCTCGTAGGTCTCGAAAACGGACATTTCGCCCTCTGCCAGTGCCTGTTGTGCCGGAGTCATAGTCGAATCGTCAAACGCAAGTCGAATAAAGTCGATTGGAAGGGGTGCGATGTTTTCAAACGTTACACGTATTGAAGACCTAGATTTGATTGTGACAATGAGTACGAGTAGGCCTATCGGTAAGTTACCTACATTTCACCATCATAAAGCATTAGAGCACCGTGCGTGACTGTTGTTCTCCGTATCCTGAGTAGAGGCTGTTCTGGTACCACTTTGCATTCCAAAAACATCATGGCTTTCGATGACCGTGAAGATTTTGAGCCCGAGCTTTGTGACTTTTTCCTTTCCCAAGGAAAATTGTCGAGACCCGAATACTTGAAACGACCGGCTTCACATAGAGCAGCACTACGTTTGTGTGCGAGGCGTTCCTCTTCATCTTCGGTTGCGAGAGGGAGCACAAATTCCCGAGCAACACCGCCTGGAGCTCGGACAATGCAGCCTCGGACGACAAGGGAGCCTGTCGCCAGTGACTTTCCGGAGAGCACAGCTCGATGATAAGAGCGCGCGGGTATAATCACAGAAATCGGATTAGATTCGAAAGGGACACCGGAAGTGCTGCAAAAATTCGTCCGATATGCGACTTTGATAAAACAGAACAATACTGACCTTAGAGATAGCGACTGCAGCTCCATGTCAAATACATAAGGATTCTGGACAATGACTATAAATTCCAAGAGTTCGCCTTGAACAACCAATGGTTTTCCCTATTCAGCTGAATTAGTGACGAATGAGGTGTAGATGTACGATCGGACAACCTGTGTGGCGTTCATTTTCCTTGGGTTGTAGAGAAATGGGTCTGTACCGCCCTTTAGAATCGCGTTGGAGTCTGATGTCCTTGGTATCAAAGCTGATATTGGTTTTTCAATAGGAAGCCGGATAAATGGTAAACTTCTAAAATTGTTAGACTTTGTGCTTGAACTACACAAACACGACTCACGGCGCTAGTGTAATACTTACGACGGGTCGTCCTGACCAATACTCGACCGCTTTCATTGCGCCTCTCCGTCGCGCGGTTTGCATTGCGCGTGCAGCAGTTGAATAGAGATGATATTGATCACCAGGTTCTAGAAATTCCTGCAAGGTCTTCAACGATGATAGAGCATACTGAGCTACAGCCAGGAAATCTATTGAAAATGTTGAACAAGATTTCACGATTCTTGAAATTGGTTACCGACCTGGTAGAGCCTCGGCGACAGCTACGGACTCTCGTACAACACCTATTTGAAGCTCCGGCCATCCAAATGGTTCTCGATAGACATCCGAATCGTCATCCGCCTCAGGATGGTTCTTCGGATCGTTATTATCATCCAGAATTTGGATAGCATCCAGATTAACGCCGAGAACTTTGCAAACATGCTTAAGCAATTTCAAAATGCTCTCGTTACCATCTGAGCTTTCATTTAGCCTGATCCCGACATTTCCCTTATTCCCGAACAACCGCATGTTGGTGTGAGCGTCCTCCTCCCGTCCGCACACGATCAGGTCTAGAATACAACCTAGGACTTCCCGTAGAATGTAAGACTCCTTCCGACGATAACCCAAACATGAATATGTGCTAGCTATAGCTTCGAGGACACTGACACGCTCACGAGGTCCTAAGTGTAAAAGCCAGGGTCCGTGCACCTGCGCGAGGAGTGAGGAAATGGTCGTCCGTGGTATACCTGACATGGAACTAAGGCGCTCCAGGTTCGCCCAGGTAGTACTTTCGCTGTGGCTGAGAGTTGGAGGAAGGTAAGGCGTGGGTCCGGGCTGCAACATGGTCGTAAAGGCCAGTGGACCCCAGCCCTTGGCAGACCAGATCGCAAATAGCAAGCTTGTATGTCTCAGAACACAGCAGCAATACAGGTATGACAAGTACTGGTAGTTCTCGACCTCGGAAGGAGGGACTTTGAAGTATAGCGTGGTGGCTTGAGTGAGTTTATCCGCAATATCTGACCAGGGTTCTCGCCCTACACTGGTCGAAGTTTGCTGCAAAAAAAATTAATTGAATGCGTGCAATCGGTTTAAAAAATGTACCAAGCCATGGCCAGCGGACCACGCATCGAGGATCGGGATTGTGGCCATTCCCTCCAGGGCAGAAGCATTCCAAATCGAATCTAAAGGCGATTTCAAGAGTTGAAGCGCTTCTGTGTACCTGCAGGATATGAGTCAGGAAAGGATAAGTACTGGAGATTCTTACCATATCAACGCGTCCTCTGTTCTTCCAGCAAGTAAGAAGAGATCCGCCATTACTTTAAACAATCTTCCATGTGACGACGCTGCCCCAATGGCACTTAATCGTTTCCGTACGGTTGGTACACCAAGCGAAGAGTTTCGTTTCATGGCCGGCGCTACTTTGGATAGTGCTGACTTGGAGATCTCAGGTTGACTGCTGTGTGACGGAAGAGGGGGAAGTGTATCTTTACTACCTAGGGAAGGTGGCAAATCTGTTAGTAAGGGGAGGGAAGGGAAAAGTGACGCGTTCAGGTATTCATTTCCGAGAGGACTTTCTAATCTTTGGATCTGCCAATTGAAAGATTACTCTAAAGGAAGAACGAGTGTACCAAAGGGTGCAAGACTAACCAGAACTCCAAACTCGCCGAAAATCTTAGAGCATATCTCGCCCAACAGTGTTCCGATGTGAAGCTTTCTGTTTCCCATCATTTCTGGGAATATGATAAGTTCGGGATGCTGCCCACTAGGAGATATACCGGAAGAGGAACCCTCTTCAAAAACAAAGCAGTTTCTTGCTAATGGATAGATTCCAGTCGGAGGGAACATGTCGAGCGCGGTGCCATGGAACTGAGAGATGATTTCTGGCAGGGCTTCGGAGCGAGAGCAGGTAGCAACGCCAATGACTGCGAGAGGAAAATGTGATGGTCGTAGCAGCGATAGGGCTTGGTGCGAGTGCGGGGGTGGGTGAGAAGGGAAACTGAGGTGCAGATATCCAGTGGCTAGCGATTTGGGTTGAAAACGCGCTGATCGAAGAAGTTAATGCCAGGGGATTATAGCCCGCCCACTTCCACATACCTCTCTCGTCTTTTGTACCCTCTACAGCAATGTCTCCAAGTCTGATAGCGTCAAAACTGCGAATCTCCGAGGCATACTTTTCAAAAGTTTGCTGTGGAATTGCTCCAATAGGAACTAGTAATATACGAATTTGAGCCAAGTTAGCAAAGACATGGGTGTCCATGGGACCAAAGGGTCCAGCTTTCGACGGTCGTCAATTGAGATATGGAAGAACTTGAAAGACTTATTTAATAAGTAATTCGTGTGCGCTATATTTTGCCAGATTAGGTCATGTCCAAGCTTTCCTTCTCTCTCAACAAACCGAAAACAGCTACCCCTGCTGTTACTGCCACTTTCAAGCAGCCTGCCGCATTTTCTGCATTTGACGATGATGAGCCAGTCGACGCCGCTCCCACAGCCAGTTCTTCTCGAGAAGGCGTCTCTGCGAACAAAAAGTTGCTCGCTCAGAATGCCCTTACGTCTAAGAAGCTGAAGAAACAGATGGAGGAGGAGAAGAAAGTTGATTCAACGGTATACGAATATGATGAGGTATGGGATAAGATGCAGATGGCGAAATTGCAACAGAAGGAGGTAAAGGAAGCAGAGTCAAAAGAGCGAAAGGTATGTCAATGTTAATCGTTACTTCCAGTCAGCTCAGATTCCGTGCTTTCACAAGCCTAAGTATATCCATGGCCTCCTTACCGCTGCTGCTACGCGGAGATTGGATCACCTTCGAGCAGAAGAGAAAATGATGCAGCGGGAACGGGAGCTTGAAGGCGACGAATTTGCGGACAAAGAGGCGTTCGTGACACAGGCATACAAGGACCAAATGGAGGAAGTACGCAAGGCTGAAGAAGAAGAGAAAAGGAGAGATGGTGGGTCTGACATTGTTGCCGATTTGCGGACTAGACTGACATTTCTCTCCCCTCTAGAACTCAAAAAAAAGCAGGGTAGAGGTACTGGAATGGCCCACTTCTATCGTCGATTGCTTGAAGACTCGGAACAAAGCCACGAAGCTACAGTAGCTGCGACTCAGAAACCTATCATTGGTCCTCAAGGACCAATGCCGAACATGACCATAACGAAGCCCCCAGATCTTACTCCACTATCGGACTTGGAACGTGCTCGAATAGCACGTGGGGAAGGCAAAGATGTGGAGTTGAACGACGATAACCAGATTATCGACAAACGTGATCTCTTGAGCGGCGGCTTGAACCTGTCCGGTACCAACACTCGTAATCTCAAAACACGGTCTGCGAATAAACCCGAACCCGATTCGGATAATGTTCAAGTGCATAGAGCGGTAGGGGTTGCGGCGAGCAGACAAGAGATAAAGGAGAGGAGGATGCGGGAAATCGAACTTCAGATGGAGGAAGAACAAGAGCGTGCCCGGAAAGAACAAGAACGAGAAGAGTACGAAATGGCCCAGAGAATCATAGCAAAGAGGAATAATGAAGAGGATGTTGAGAGTGCCCGGGCCCGTTACTTGGAGAGAAAACGGCGAAGGCTGGAAGAAGCTCAGGACGCAGGCGAACAAAAATTGTGAGAAATCTATCCACAGTCCGCTTGTAGCATATACATACAATATCTATACATGTGTACGACATAATTGTAATAAAGAGAAAACACACAAAAATGCCAGCAGAGTGATTAAAGGTCATAGAGAGAGCTAATATCATCCTCGTCTTCTTGACCCCCGAGTAGTGTAGACGTTGCGCGTATCGATAAGGGGGGGCTGAGGCTGGGGGGCCTTGCCTGAGGCCTTTTTGAGAATGGGTATTGACTTCTGTCGGGTATGAGTTGGTCGTACGGGTAATGCAGAGGAGGTCGATGAAGCGGAGGAAGATTGCAAAGAGTTCACAATGGGGACTTCTTGTTCGCTGGTAGATGGTGATTGGGACCTTGATGGCATCGGTTCGATATCTACATCCATTGTCTCAATTTCCTCAGGCAGATCCTCATCTTCAGCAGGGAGCGGAAGGTGCTCCGCCAAGAACGTCTCGCTACCGACGCCGGACATTCCGTGACTTCTCCACGTTCCAAGAAGAATCTTTCGATCCTCCGTAAGATCCCATTCATCGACGTAGCGCCATGAGCGTTTTCGAGGCGTAGAACCGGTTTGAATGTCTTCCTTCGTGCCTTGGTCAGACAACGCCATTGTAGTCTTCTCCACAACGGTTAGCTGTGATGTACTGGCTGTATGGTACGCAGACGTTACATCTGCCAAGTTGGAGGTCTACGGAGCAATCAGTTCGACAATTCAGTTATACAACAACAGGGACTCACATTGTCTATAGTCTGAGCTGCGAAGTTCCCGATATCTTCTGAAATGGATCCCAAACCGCGGTGCAGAGAGGTATAATGGGATTGAAGTCCGGTGTTGAGGCGCTCCGTGTCGTCGAGTCTTGCTCGTTTGGATCGCAAGTGACGAGCAAAGGCTTATACATTGGTCAGGTTATATCGAGCTCCAAAGTCGTATATAGTCACGCACCATCCTTGGAAGTATTGGACATTTCTTGCGTTCGCTGCTGAAGTTCAGTAGAGAAACCGTGAAAAGACTCCGTTATCGTCTTCTCGTTGTTCCGAATTCGATCGTGAATTGCGATCTTCGCGTCCTTCAATGTCTGTAAGACGGTAGTGAGTAAGTGAGACCGCGAATTGGGTTATGAACTGCACCTTGACTGAGCCATCCCTCATTCTCTTCGCGTCAGACCGGGATTTTTCAGATAACGCAATTAACGGTGCTCTTGATTGATCCAAAGAATCGATTACCTGCCTATGCTGTTGGTGATGGGACCTCATTCCATTTTCTGAAGCAATATTGGCATCCCTTATTGAAGCAGCGGCATCTCGAAGTCCGCGATCCTGCTCATTGACAAAGTTCACAAGCAGACCCGAAACTTTCTGCAGCAAGTCTTCCTTTGCTTTATTCGCGTCAGCCTTTTGTTTCTCGACCAATGCCATCAAAGTACGGTTCTGTTCTCGAAGTCGCCCTACTTCACCGTCTGTCGACTGTTGGACAATGGCACTGGCTTTGGTGAGCACTACCTGCTCACTTTCGAAATATTTCGCAGTCTCCTGCAAGACATACTCCATAGTGGTGTGGATGGACTTCACAGCCATGTGAGCTTCAGATAAGGTCTGCGAGGATGCATGGTCCAATTCTTCGTGCGTCTGCTGACAAGTCTTCTGTAAGCTTTCGGACCACGAAGCGAAACCAGTATTAAAAGTCTCGTAGGTGTCATTCAGCATCATTTCGAGAGAGGCTATTGCCTCGTCTTCAGCTCCATCGTGAGCACGAATGGTTTGTATGTTACTCTTGATATATTGCAACTGCTCAGTTATTCGTTTTGAGTAGTTCTCCAGTGTCTTCATCTCTTTGATCTTGAACGACTCGGTGGTTTCTCGTAATTGAGCAGTAATTTGGCCAGAAGAACCAACGAAGCCGTCGAGAGAGCTAGTCAGCGATTTAGAGGCAGTAAACAGAGCTTGGGTGAGATTGGAGACGGCTTTTGAGTTTGACCCCAAGACTGCAGATTTGCGTTCTACAGAAAAGAAGGTTGAAGAAAAAACAACTAGATAAGTGAATTAAACAAACCAAGTTTCTGGAACAGGGCCGACACGTCGTGAACGCTCTCCTTGGCTACACTTCTCAATCCGTTAGCCACAGCATCCAGGGTAATTTCGGTTTTCTGATGCGCTCGGCGTATCACGGTCTCTTCTTCTAAGGCCACCTTCACCCCTCTCAGCTCCTCCTTCCTCTCACTCAGCTCCACCTCTGTGACATCTAAGCGGTGCTTCGTATCCTTGAGCTCGGCATCACGCTTCATCAACAGTCCAATGCTCTGCTCGAACTCCTCCCGAACCACGCTCATTTGATTCTCTATGATTTCAACCTGCTTCTTTGCTTCCTCAATCTCCGTTTCCCGCAGTTCACGTTCGGTATCCATCTGTGCCCAGGTCTCTTCAGAAAAGAAAATTCCGTTCTTCTCTCGGGCAGCAAGAACGTCAGCTTTGAGGCGTTCGATTTCCGCAACGTACTCCTTTAGAAGGGAATTGCGCGTCATGCGCTGGTTGATTTCAGGCTTGTTGCGGATCGACTTGGCGCTCATCGCGTAGTCTAAGGTCGAGAGCGTTTCCTCTAAATTTGAGCGCGCAGGAGAGATAGTGGCAATGATCGAGGTCTTGGTGCGACCGCCCAATGAATCTTGGAGTATACGAGTCAACTTGGATTCCCTACATGGCATATCAGATTATAACACTGTGTACATGCATGACACTCACCGATATGGGACATGTTGTGCCTTGTCCACCAAGGCATTGATTACCCTCCCAAGCGTTAGAAGACTCTGGTTAATCATACCGGCTTCCCTGGCCCTCTTGTTCTCTGCGCCAGACCTTCCTATATTTTCTGAGCCGGCAAGATCCACCATGTTCAATTTCCCTATTCTTAACAAGTCTTCACCCACTACTCCAGCTTCCTTTGTGTGCACGGTGAGGGAGAAGATAGAATGAGAACGACTAGAATGGTCGTTAAATTTGGTAGCCGCGATCTGTCTCCTCTCGCTGCCCTTCGTCAAAAGAGCTAATGCGTCTGCAGAACTCTTGACAGGAACCTCCTCAATGCCCTGAATGATAACTCCGCGCTTATTGGAGTCGTCGAAGATTTTGATGTTGGAACCAGCATTCTTGGTGGCATCCTTCGATGCCATACCCATCGGCTGGGTAGAACCAATTGGTGCAGATAGTTCACTGGCCAGGAGATCACGCAGTTCCTCGTTGTAAAGTTCTATAAAGGAAACGCGCACACTGAAGTCAACTTTGGATTGTTCTAGTTGGTGGAAGAGACGGAAGAGAACTCGAGGTATCATTCCTGCATGAGGAGAGGGGTTTCCCAACGGTGTCTTGGTCAAGTCGCCTTGCATTGTGTAGCTATGAGGAATCAGAGGACTTTCTAGTATTTATCAATGAACGGCGCACGTTTTCCCCGTTCCGGTCTGACCATATGCAAAAAGAGTGCAATTATAGCCCTCCAGAACTTGTTGCAGCATTGGACCAACGACATCATGGTATATCATTGCTTGATCTGCTTCTGGACCATACACCAAGTCGAACGGATATGTTCGGACTGGAGGAAGTGTGACTACTCCAAGAGTGGAGACTGGTGCTGTTGTTTCGATGGAAACTTGGTTACTCTTTGCACCTTTCGAATTGACGATTATCGGCGAGTTCTCTTGAATTTCGCGGTCGGAGCGACGCCTACAGCGAATGATGACTTGGATGTTTGTATCGGGATCATCTGTATGTTTTAGCTGTTTGTGTACGGCTGGTGCGGCACCATGTTCCAACTGTTCTTCTCCAGAACGCGAAGAAGAAGCTGACTTGGTCATTACGGAACGGGGCCTCAGAGTTGGAGGAGGCATGGAAGTGGAAGAGTTCGTCCTCATGCGAGAGGGAGGACGACGGGTATTCATCATCAACTGAGATGGTGTCTGGTGAAGCTCAATGTCAATGAATGATCAACTGAGTATGACCACGTGCTCGCGTAAAGTTCCCACGATTTGATATTTCGCTGCCACTGGCACAAACTGAGGGATGGCATATTGTTCGCCACGATGGGCAAACGCAAAAAATCTTCTCGAAAGCCAGGTCCAGCCCGAGTGAAAGTCCCACTTGGTATGTTCCTTCATTTCTTCAGGTCTTCAGAACTCTCACTCGGTCCAGATACTGCCTTTACTTGCCTCTTTTGCCACCACGACAAGTCTGTAACCGTTCGAATTGACAGAAAGGAAGGTGTTGCTCAGCTAATCTGTCGAGTGTGTGACCAGAGATACCAAAGCAAGGTTAACCGTGAGTCTACGATGACTCTTCGTAAACTTCTACTTATGTCTTGTGCCTAGATCTCACAGAACCCATCGATATCTATTCGGAATGGATCGACGCTGCAGATGAAGCACAGAGAGTGGGTGAATCATCTACCGTTCGACGACCTGCAGCCTCCTCCAGTCGGCCAGTTCCAGCACGCGCTCCCTCAGTAGATGACAGCGATTAATTGAACGAATCTTCTATCATTTCTGTCGTATCTTTCCAGTCTGTATCTCGTCCATGGCATGCATTAGAATGTACTGTTACAAGCATATCATTGTACTCGATAGAAGAATAATGCAAACTGTTTCTTCAACTGGCGCATTTGAATTGAAATGACATGCGTTTTATTTGTTGCCGCGTTGCAAGGCAACTCAGTCTTTCTTTCTTCCTTTCCATCAATCTCGTCTTTACGCTGTCTTCACGCTACGAGTATTCTTGAAACCCAATATTTCCGTTACAGCTGTACATCCCTATTACGCGGTGCTCCGCTAGCACGATTTCGCAATGAGCAACAATATCAAGGTCGTCTGTCGGTATGTGGCTTGAATTCCTCTAACCAGTATTACGGCCATTTAATGTTGAGTGAAGTTTCCGTCCGCCCAATTCCATTGAACAACGCGAAGGAGGCGAGAATGTGGTGGCTTTCAATGACGACCTGACGACCGTCCAACTCCGATCTCTTCAGTCGTCCACAGGTCCCGACAGGGATGGCTTTACTTTCGATAGAGTATTTCCGATGGGTACACAGCAACAAGAAGTATTTGATTATGGTGTTAAAGAGTGCGTCATTCTAACTTTTCGTTTACTTGCATTTAATCTTGCGTTTCAGTATCGTCAAGGGTCCGTTATCTTGTATCTTCTGTCTCTGCGATACTTATTTTTTCGGAATCAGACGTAATCAATGGGTACAATGGAACCGTTTTCGCGTATGGTCAAACAGGAAGTGGAAAGACTTTCACCATGATGGTATTGTCAAGCCCAGATCGTGCAAGCTTTCCATGTTATTCATCTCGAATTCCAGGGTGCCGACATCGACTCAGATGAGTTGAAGGGTATCATCCCCCGAATAACTGAGCAAATCTTCCAATCCATCGTGGAGAGTGATGCGCATTTGGAATATATGGTCAAAGTATCCTACATGGAAATCTATCTCGAGAAGATCCGTGATCTTCTAGCACGTTGAGTCAACGACATCATTATTCATTGAAAATAATCTAATCTTCTTCCCAGCACAAAACGACAATCTGCAAGTGCATGAAGAGAAATCAAAAGGAGTTTATGTGAAAAATCTCTCGGATTATTATGTTAGTAGTGCTCGGGAGGTATACGAGATTATGCGAACGGGAGGCGCTGCTCGAGTAGTCTCATCAACAAGTGTGTATTTCTCAACAAACACGATCGACTGTTAACATCTTCACTAGATATGAACGCCGAGTCTTCTCGATCACATTCCATCTTTCTCATTACTATTTTGCAAAGAAATACCGAAAGTGGAGCAGCCAAAACAGGAAATCTCTATTTGGTTGATTTGGCTGGTTCGGAGAAGGTTGGGAAAACAGGGGCATCTGGCCAGACTTTGGAAGAGGCAAAGAAAATCAACAAGTCTCTCTCGGCACTCGGGATGGTTATCAATGCTCTTACAGACCCTAAGGCGCGTAGTCAATTCTTGACCCTACTATCCTCGTTTGTCCTGATTGACTTGTCTCGATAGGTCAAGTACATTCCATATCGAGACTCTAAACTCACTCGAATACTCCAAGAGTCACTTGGAGGCAACTCCCGCACTACCCTCATCATAAATTGTTCTCCTTCATCTTACAACGAATCAGAAACCCTCTCGACTCTTCGTTTCGGTATCCGTGCAAAATCGATCAAGAACTCTGCTCGCGTCAATGCTGAGCTATCGCCGGCTGAGTTGAAGAATCTCCTTACCAAAGCACAGTCATCCAATACAGGGTATCAAAAGTATATCGCTGCTCTGGAAGCAGAGTTAGCTATCTGGCGATCTGGTAGCCAGGTTGAAGAGTCGGAATGGGCTACTACAGCTAAGGCTGGTGCTCCGGCCTTTGCCGCACCGTCAACTGCTGCTGCACCCAAGGCACCTACTTCACCAACGCCCTCTACAACCGCTAGCTCGCGTAGCATGACTCCCATCAACCCGGCAATCGAAGGTCTTCGTTCAGAGCTGGGCAGCCGACCTCAAACTCCAACTGTCCTTGGTTTGGAGAAGGACGAACGTGAAGATTTCTTGCGCCGGGAGAACGAGCTCAGCGATGCGCTCGCTGAGAAGGAGAGTGCTTTGGTCACTGCCGATAAGTTGGTCAAGGAGCTCAAGGAAGAACTCACGTTCCTGAAAGAGCAAGAGGCTACTGTTAACAAAGTTAGTGCTTCAATCCGTTCTAACTTATTTAGAACGTTGCTGATATACTCCTTAGGAAAACAAGTCCATGTCTAGCCAGCTGAACGAGCTTCGTTTGCAAGTTGAACGACTCGACTACGACAACAAGGAGGGCGTCATTACTATTGACATTCTCAAAGAGCAAAACGTTGATGCCAAGAGCGAACTGGAGGAGCTGAAGAAACAGATCTCCGAACTCAAAGTCTCACAGAAGGACGCCTCTACTGAGGACAAGGAGAAACGCAAACAGGAGAAGATGGCTCTCATGATGGCGAAATTCGATGCGGTTAGTCAATCGTTTGTCTGATTCCAAACGAGCTAACGAGCTACATACCATAGCAAGGTACCTTTTCTGAGAAGGATGAACAATTGCGGTCACTGCTCGCCAAGCTAGATACTATAGACACTGATGGTTCGGCGCTGACCTCTGATGATCTTACAGCTATCAGGCGTCAGTTGACGGAGGGTCAAAGTCTGGTTAGAGATACGATAGACAGGCTTAGGCAGAGCCAAGAAGAGAATGAACTGATCACGAGGAGAAGGGATGAGCTAGAGAGCCGTGTTGCAACTCTGGAGACTGAATACGAAGAACTTCTAGGTGAGATCAATACCACATTATGCTCGCTTTCCTAGTGGGTTGATTTGGCAACCACAGAAAAAACAATTCACGACGAAGAGACTAGCAATGTCGACCTTGCTGAGTCGATGGCGGACTTCAAGGTATTTTCTTGTCATTCATTTTTTTCCCTGTCTTCCATTTTAATGAGCGAGATACAGAACAAACTCGAAGCTCAATACGCCGCGAAGCGTGATGCTCACGCCAGCGAGGTTTCCGACCTCAAGCAGCAAATTGAACTGAAAGCCAATGAGGTCCGCACACTCAATGCTTCCATTGACAGTCTGAAAAGCGTCAATGAAGAACTCAAGGTATGTGGCGTCGGCTGTGTCTCTTAAACCTATACTAACTATTTTCTCTAATCTTTCTTTCACTTTCAGCGTGCTTTCGCCGTAACGTCCGCGGGTATCGAGGGTGGCAAGAATTTAGCTGAAAGCGCTCAAGATCTTGAGCGAACACGCAAGGCCATCAACGTACAGCTTGCGGAATTCGACGGAGTCAAAAAGTCTCTCATGCGTGATTTGCAGAATCGTTGCGAGAAGGTGCGCCGTTTGATCTCGGTTTTCTGCGCAGTACTGAATACGCCTCTGTTTTTGTCCTCTAGGTAGTCGAGCTGGAAATTCAATTAGACGAAATCAAGGAGCAGTACAACAACGTAATTAGAAACAGCAATAGCAAGGCTCAACAGAAGAAGATGGCTTTCTTAGAACGAAATTTAGAACAATTGACTGTGGTTCAGAAGCAGGTCAACACCCACCAACCGTCTACAGTAATCATGATTCTGATTTTTTTTTCAATCACAGCTTGTCGACCAGAACTCCACCCTGAAGAAGGAGGCTGGGATAGCGGAACGCAAATTACTTGCACGAAATGAACGTATTCAAAACCTTGAAGCCCTTTTACAAGATGCGGATCGCCGTCTCTCTGTGCAAAACCAGAAATTCGAAGCGCAGCTGCAGGCCGTGAAAGAGCGTCTTGATCAAGCTAGAGGTCAGATTTTTTTTCTTCTACGGAGGATTTTTTTTATTGATACATATACACGTTCACAGCTCAGAAAGCAGCATCGTCTCCTCTCAACTTTGGTCGTATTGCGAAACCTCTCCGGGGTGGAGGCGGCGCAGCTACAGCTTCAACATCTATCCCAACCTCAATCACCGGTGGAGGAAACTCATCCAGTCCTTTGGGACGACTACAGAATGAAGAATCGGGGTGAGCAACAAGTTTTGAGTTTAAACTTTCACAGATATCTCATGGATTTCCCTTCCATCCTTATGTACCTGATCGCGCATAGGTCGGGAGGTGAGCTTTCTCGAATCTACCCCATACATTACTCTATTCAACGACAATATAGCAAAGCGCGCCTCATGGTTCTTCAACTCGCGATGAAGTCGCTCTCATTCTCCATTTTTATATCTCCTCACATAGTCTCCATTCCTGCATACATACCCATATTGTATTTCACGCATACAAATAACAGAATAGCTTGGATCAAGCTTGGATAGGTAGACATCCTTTTCTTTCCACCACCGAGCCCACAACCAGGTCACTACCCACATGCATGCCAGATGGGCACACATATCACCCATGTAAGGAACCAATCGGAGCTATACGATTCTTCTTGAGTGGCTTTGAACCTGGTGTCTGCTCGACCCTGGACGACACGCAATCGTATGATTATCTTTGAAATTTCGCTTCAAAATTGTGCGTAATGAGAACGGCGGTGTGCGGCCTGTAACAAAAACATTTCCAGACTAACATAGATTGTATATCGTGCAACAAACGAATTTCTACAGAAACGCTCTGGCTGGATCATACCCTTTGTCACGGAAGGGCTAGGGTAGGCCGCCCAAAATCCTCCAAGGCAATACTTAGGTATTGTAAATCGCTTGTGGGAAGGTAAATAGAGATCGAGATAGTAGTTGAAAGAATTTGAACAAATTCTCATCACAGGCTAAGTAACACATTTCTAAACCCCGCCATGAAATTTCTCAAGAGCGAAAGTCGAGGAGTCGCTCAGAATCAAGCCCGCCCCATGTTATAAGTGGCCAAAATTAAAGAGATCTTCGCCCCGTACGCGCTTCTGAGAAGCGGGAGGTTCGGGAAGTCACAGAGATCAAAAAATAACTGGCATTGAGGTCACCGCCTTCCTTTTTTGTAGATGTGTACGTTGACCTCATTTGATGTCAACACTGAAACACTTAATATTACTCCGTCCATATATATAATTTTTCTTCCCCATTTTGTGATCTTCTAGTACAAGTTGGAGTGACTTCCGGGTTTGCTTGTCGCCCTACGTTAAAGACAGGCGCCATTCTTTTGTTTTCCTTCTTTCTCTCCTCTTCTTGAACGCCACTCAATGTCTCGAGACTCGTCGCGAAAACCGTCTGGCTCGTCTAGTCAATCCAGCGCGCACTCCCCCACCTCAACAAGCAATGTTCGTATATTGACATGGTATTCCATCGCGAAAACCAAAGAAAATGACCATTGGCTTTCAGCAACCTCATTCTAGTCGACGGATTACTCCAACCACGACCGGGAACATGCTCAGTGTGGGTGTAGGCGGTGGGAGCGGCCTTATGGGTTATAATTCGGGATGGCAGGTAAAACGACGCGTTGATATTTTTACTATTCTTGTTCATCGTCGTATTTCTTTTAGGTTTGGGGCTCCGGCTCTCCTTCTTCTCAGCGCAATCCCTCAATATCTTCTGCAGCCAGTGCTGGAGACATACCTTCACAAAATGACTCCGGGTACCGTGGAACTATCCGTGAAGGTTGGACGTCGTCTAGGCCTGCCAGTGGCACGTGGGATGAGGATGTCGCTCAGAGCCCTTTGAAAGAATTTTCACAGTCGGTAAGTTTGTTTACCTTTTTACGCTTATGCGTGCCAGCTAAAAGTTTCATGCAGCATGAAGCTCAAGCGCCACTGAGTTTGCCCTCGAGGCAAAGACAAGCTTCTGCGACACCTTTTTCCGGCCCCAGGGCGGTATGTTTTTTTGACTATTCATATAAGGTCCTTCAATGCTAAGTACTTATCATGACCTCATAATTCCTATCAGGAAAACCGACCTGCAAAATTATCGCCCCAAGCATACGATCATAATCTCAACCCGGAATCGACCAGTCCTCGCTACAACACGTCACCTTCTTCGGCCACATTCGTGTCGAGTCCGTACTCCCCGTCGCATTCAGCAACACAGCCGCCTACGCTTACAGGAGCTTCAGGGTATGACCCGTTAATCACGAACACATCCGCTGCGGATGATCTTTCGTTGACTTTCCGTGGAATGGCTGTCGAGGATGATTATTCTGGATGGTCCAAGAGTATTCCTCCGGCATCGATGCCTTCCAATATGATGCAACGTCCGCTTCCCGCATCCGTTCCTCGTCCACCTTACAGTAATTATCCTGGGTTTTCCGAATACTCCTATAGCTTTGATACATCTAGAGCGCCTGTGGACCCGTCCATCTACGGTTCACCTGCTTTAACAAATGCACCTTACCCTGGAATGGCTCCTCAAGGCTTGCTTCCCACTCCAAGCAATGACCTTCGCCAACCGAATGTTTTCTACGATTTCGCTTCCCGTCCTCCTGCGTCACAATTTTATTACCCTGCTCAACAAGGGATTATGTTCCCCCCACTTACCTCGTCTCCTATGATACCTCCTCAACTTCCTCCTGCGTTATTGGATAAGAAGCGCGAGCTTTCAGTGAGTTCACATTTCAACATATCTTGATGACGCTGATTGGGTCAGTATACTCTCAATATACAGCAGCAGCTCGTAGCGCAGGCTTTGATGTTTCCCCGTTCAAACTCTTCTCCTCACTTACCTATCTATCCGACAAACATGGAGTATTCCCAGCTGCCTCTCATGATGCCCAATGGTTCTCTGTATGGTTCGAATCTAGCGGCACAAATGTTCCACCAAGGCATGCAACAAAACACTCGTGGTATATTGCAGAGCCCCCTTCTCCTCGAATTTCATGCCAACAAGACGCGCAACTGGGAATTAAGGGTGGGTTGCAGTGTTATAAATCTTTGAGTTGAAGCTTACTTATATTTTAGGATATCATGAATCATGTTGTCGAATTTAGTGGCGACCAGCACGGCTCACGACTCATTCAACATAAACTGGAGTCTGCTTCCAGCGAGGAGAAGCAAAAGGTTTTCGAAGAGATTGTTCCCAACAACGTTTTACAACTAATCCAAGATATATTCGGTAACTATGTGTGTATCCAGCAACTTTTTTGGGGGAAGTTTTGCTGATTGTAATTGAACAGGTAATACAAAAATTATTTGAACATGGAACACAGGTCCAAAAGAGTCGACTTGCGGCGGCAATGGAAGGTTAGTTCGCGGGCATTGGTTTTACGACAGTGACTGACGTGCAATTCCACAGGACATATATTACCGTTGTCGAAGCAAATGTATGGATGTCGAGTGGTACAAAAGGTCAGTCTAGACTATGCACACAGTTTGTTCATCAGTGAACTGAACAATGTTTGTTATTCAGGCGATAGAATACATCCTTCCCGAACAGCAGGTCATGATAGTTCATGAATTGGAGCCGCATATCATGGAGTGCATTCACGATGCCAATGGAAACCATGTAGGTATATAAACCATTTCCAGTGTGACTCCTCCATTCAAGTGCGGCTTTTCGACAGGTCATTCAGAAGATTATTGAACGTGTGTCTCCGGATCGGCTCGGATTTGTGTATGGTTTCAGAGGAAACGTACAATCACTCGCTACGCATACATTTGGATGCCGAGTTCTTCAACGCGCTTTGGAGTATCTACCAGAGGTCATAACTGCTCCATTGATAGAAGAATTGCATGCAAGCACTCTCCTCCTTATGCAGAACCAGTTTGGTGTACGTTTTTTTTTCTGGCACATTACCAAGTTACTCACGTTGGCGACAGAACTACGTTATCCAGTTTGTGATTGAACATGCGAAGCCGCAAGACAGTGCTATTGTCGTGAGCAAATTACGCGGACGACTCCTTGTCATGGCTCGACACAAGTTCGCCTCGAACGTCTGCGAGAAGGCTTTGACATTCGCCCATCCAGAGACTCGTCGCCAACTTATTGACGAGATACTATCCCCGAGGCCCGAGGGCGCTGTTGTCCTCTCGATGATGAAGGACCAATATGCTAGTATGTGCCGAAATGCCTCGTGGTGCCGTTTAGATATTCACCACCTACATAGACTATGTCTTGCAAAGTGCAGTCCGTATCGCAGACGCAGACCAGCGAGAAAGTCTTATCAATCAAATTCGTCCTCAACTTGCCGTCCTTCTTCGAATCTCGAATGGTTATAGCAAACATCTCGTTTCCAGTGAGCATTTCATTCTGAATATACGACACGAGGTCCCGAGTTCTAATAGCTACTACCTTGAAGTTGAACGATGTCTTCAAGACTTTTCTCCACCTCAATCCGCTGCTACTATTGCTTAATTCACTACTTCAACTGTTTCATTAACCCCCGCAATATGCTAACATCGCGAGCCCAATGCTAATCCATACAGCATTCTTCTATAATCCGCCCAATATATCCGTCTATTCCTTCATTTGCATATCAATACGCCTGCTTGCTTTCAGTATCAGCCATTGGATAGCATATACACCTTCGTTCTTAATACCGTCTATAGTGGAATCGGACACCAACCCCAACCTTATATATACTTCTTCCCGTCATTTACAAGTAGTATTTTCTGAGGGCTTTTCATATATACCAGGATCAAATAACAGTTGCTACTTCCTTGCTACATACCTCCTGCGCATACTATGTACATACTTGCCAGTCCTACCTCTAGTCCTGATTTTGAATCGTAATAGTTCTGAATCCTTGGGTGATTTGAATAAGATGAAAGGAAATGAAATTGACAATTGGCCGTTCGGCAGTCACCAAATTTGGTGTCGGTCAGCACGAATCAAATCGGAGAACGGATGGTCACACGAGCCTAAGCTGTCTTCGCCCTCCAGAGCCTCCAATTTCTCTATGTCACTTGTACGTTCTTCAGTATGTCTGCCTGTACCAAGTGACACACTTTATGTATTTCGTGTGTAATACCAAGGTAATTGTGTCTGTAGTCTAACACAAATCAAAATATGGTACAGTACCAGACATTCACCTATAGTCGTACCACTAGGTGCCAGACCACTGCGCTGAGTATTACGGGATTTCGTGTGGTGTCCCGGGTTTATAGATCCATTTCGCTATCTGTAAACTGCGCTGCAAAGCCGTTTGAATAATGGCTCAAAGACTTCTTTTCGACATGAGTGCGTAAGTGAAAGTTTGATTCTTTGCCGTTGAAAATTGACGCTGCTTGAGCGCCTGAGTATGTCATAGTGACCACGTCAGTACTGGTCATTACTCTGTTCCCTTTAGCCCTTTACTTGTCGCGAATTTCTGGAAGGACAAAATGAGCGGCTTGGAAGCTGCTGCCTCGCTTTTTGGATCAGAAGATGCCGGCTCTGACCCATTTGCATCTCTTGGTTCGGACGATCAACCCCCAATTGCGGCCCATGGAGCAAATGATGACCTGTTTTCTGTAAACGACGTTTCTGCAGCACCGGACTTCTCGGTATCCTCTCAGGCTTATTCTGGACCAGCTGTCTCGCAGGATCCTGTTTTTCAGCCCGCAGAACAGCACAGTTCATGGCCAGAAACAAATGGTTATGACCCAAATTTGCAGAGTGTTCCCCCGACTTCAGAGCAGAGTTATGGAGGTTACGGAGCTCAGTCCAGCTATGATGAACAGTGGCAAAGTCATTCGCAACCAGCGTCGTATGCCCCAGGTACGCTTTTGTCGTATTCTCAGGTCGCTGATTCTCAATAAATTCTGCAGCTTTTACCAATGGCAACACTCAAGCTGCTCAGACGTACAATGCATATACTCCCTCTCAGCACTACAACGCGTCTCAGTCTTATACAGCCAGCACACTTTCACAGTCGACTTATGACTCCTACGCACCGCCTGCTCCGTCTACAGCAGCAAATGTGTCACAGGCATATGCTCCAACTTCTGTCCCGGCTTCGCAATCAGTATATGAACCTTACGCTCCACCTGCGCAACAAAAGGCTACCGCTGCACATTCGTACAACCCAGTACCTGCGGCTTCCCCCCAGACAACCTACAATACGTATGCTCCACCTCCTCAATCCACTTATGGTGTCCCTTCCTACACGTCTTCCCAGAATGTATACGGTTATCAGAATGCTGCAATTACCGCTGCAGTCCCCCCTCCTCCGGCGCCTAAAGTTCCTCTGAATCGGCCAAAAGTATCGAATGCCTACGATCCGCCTTTTCCAACTACAACATCAAGGAAATCGTCTCGGAACTCCGCTGCCCCCACTAATCATTACTCGTCTTTTTCACCACCTCCACCTCAACTTCCTGTCCAGCGTTCTGTACCGCCGCCCCCGCCTCGCGCCGCACAGACCCCTGTTCAGTCTTTCCATAGTGGTGACCGGCCTGTCTCAAATTCAAACACTTACAGCTTACCCTCTCCCGTGTCTAATGGCTCCCAGTCGAAGATTGATGGACTACCTCATACCAACGGGTTCGATGCGACATACTCTACCTATGCCCTATCTCCAACCAACTCTACCCTGGATGCACAACACTCTACGCCCTTGAACCAGGCTAATGATGACTTTTATGCTTTACCGCATGAAAAAACTGAACCGGAGATCAATGAGACTGCGGTTGAAGATCCATATATTGGTCTTTCGAGTGGTGTCCAGGACTATCAACGTCCTAATAATATCCCTGTCGCGCTTAACAGCAGTATGAACACGGCATCCCCTCCTACTTCGTACCGCAATAGCTCCCCCGAAACTTCCACGTTGCCTCCGCGATCGGAAAGTCCTTTCAAAATACATTCTCCTCCTGCAGGAGGTCCTCCCAAAAGAGCTTCATCTGCTGCTTCCTTCAGACCTCCTCCTCCTCGTACCCAAAGTCCTTTATCCGGCGGGTCTGAACTGTCAAGACCGAGGTCTTCCAACTCAGGCATACGTACTTCACACATAGGCTTGAAACCTCATAGTGGCGTTTCTCTCGATTTGTATAGCCCTAAGATTGGTCAAATTCCAGAGGAGTCTAATTTGTCCAATGGTGTGGCGACGTCACTTGATTTTTATGCGCCCAGTTATCGAGCTTCATTGCCTTCGTCCCCAGAAATTTTACCTTTTGGTTCACCGAATCCTTCCAATCCCTATACTCCCACAGCCAATCAGGCCTCTTCAATATCTTCACCACCTCCACCTCGTCCCCCTCCTCAATCACGTGGGTCTTATGATGTTAATCCATACCTTCCGAATTCCAAACCAGTAACCCCTCCACATAATCGGTCCATGTCTAATGGGTCGATTTTGTCGACACTTTCTGAAGACCCTTATGCGCCCTCCAAGTTTCAGTCTGGCGAATCATATACGTCTAGGTATAATTATCTAGACAACGATCAAGCTTCGCCGAACCCTGGATCTGCGTCGTCTGGCATATCGAGTCTTGGTCCACCTCAAGACATCAAGGCTCCCACATACACGCCGTATGCTCCTTCGCCATCCCTTTTAGGGACTAACGACCCCCTCGGTCGTGCTGGAGCCCGGGTTCCGGTGTTTAGCTTCGGGTTTGGTGGAAAATTTGTGACCTGCTTCCACGGTGCTGATAAAATGAACACCGGATTCGACGTTGCTCTAGCCTCTCGAAATTCGACCGGAGTAGAGATTCGAGCACTGAACAAGATCATCCCAAATTCTGCCTTGAATCTGTCTTCCGTCTCCTTCCCTGGGCCTTTGTTTTCAGACCCGGGATCTCCAACGATTGGTTTAGTTAGACCCGGAGCTGCTGCGCAAGCAAAGACGAAGAAAGCGCGTGTTGTCAAATACTTGGAAGATCGGGTCGAGGAATTCTCGCAGGGGCTAGGTTATGTTCCAACTGGAAGTGAAGATCAGGGTCGAACAGAGAGTAAACTCATCTTATTCAAGATCTTGAAAGTGCTGGTCGAGAACGATGGAAAATTGTCTGGAACGTGAGTATACCCTTCTCTCTTTTATCTTTGTTGATTTCTGGTTCGCACATAAACTTTATAGACCTTCCATGGACGCCGCTGTTCGTGCAGCTCTAGTGCCCCAAACGGGCGCGGATCCCAATGGCGCAGAAAGTTCCAACTTCACATCCGTAGCTGACTTACAGGGCGCAGACGGTACATTGATGGGTCTATCCAATACTTCAAGTTCTGGGGAGACCCCTATCTCTATCACTACTCTTCGGCCTTCAGCATTAAATAAAATCGAGCGCTTTCTTCTTCACGGAGAACGTCGACAAGCGTATCATTACGCTCTTGATCAAAAACTGTGGTCGCACGCAATGATCATTGCAAGCGGAATTGACAAGGAGGCGTGGCAAGAGGTTGTCAATGAATTCCTCAAAACAGAATTAGGAACTCAGGCTCCTTCGATGGGCCCTTCTAATGGAAGAGAAAGCCTCAGAGTCGTGTATAGCTTACTCTCTGGACAAGGTGCCAAAGCAGGTAACGTTATTCCTGAAAATACCAATTTTCCAAAGGTTAATTAATCCTTTTTGCTTGGGAAGTTCATCAATTGGTACCAAAGACTAGTTTGTCAAATCCCGCTGCTGTACTATTGGCCCCTATGACAGTATCCGCAACTCCGATGACACCGAATTTCTCCGTCCCCATGCCTGCAGCGAACATTCCTGCAGAATCATTATCGAAGTGGGCTGAGATTGTAGCGATGATGCTTTCAAGCACGGTGAACGCGGAAACTTCCGCTACGATGACTGCGTTGGGCGATCAACTCGCAGGTAACGGATGGACCGAAGCGGCTCATGTCTGGTTAGTGTCTATACTTCGATCGGATAGTTCGAAGTTTAATTTTTTACGTTGCATTCCAGTTACCTTCTGTCCCCTCAAACATCTACAGTGGCTGGATCACAGCATCCTTCTGCTCGTATCGTACTTCTCGGTGCTCGAAACCCTCATTTGTCTTCAAACTTCTTGAGTGACCCAGACCCAATTATTCTGTCGGAGATCCACGAATTCGCGCTTTCGCTTGCACCAGTATCAAAAGGTCAAGAAGCATTTGGGGGTTTACCACATCTTCAGGTTTATCGCTTCATCCGAGCTATTGGTCTTGCTGAACTAGGCGAGGTCTCGATCTCGAATAGGTCTGTTATACATGGTCATTGGAAACAACCGTCATTCATCACTTTTTTCTAGGTATTGTGAAGCGATAACTGCATCCATGAACAGACCGTCAGCATATTACACAAACGTCATGTTGGAGCAGTTAAAAGGTCTATCTGATAGGATCGTCGGCGTCACTCAGGCTGACAAAGGAGGTTCGTGGATGGGTAGCAAGTTAGCTAAACCCAGTCTTGATGGAATTGGAGGCTGGCTCGAGGGACGCTTTGCTAAACTGGTCACTGGGGACATGGAATCACCCACTGCCACCGAACATCAACGCGAAAAGACTGATGAGCGTGGATTTGTAGGTCCATTCTCACAATATAGTACAATCTCTTCCACCACTACATCCACGACGCCATCGCCTCAAAGCTCGGTTGTTAACCTGAACGCTTATGCTCCGCCTCCACCCCGCACTGGATCTGCGTTGTCAACTCGTTCACTAGCTCCTCCCAATGGATCAACAGAAAGAGCTTCTTCAGCTATAGATCATTCGCGCCAAAGACTTCAACCTTCGGCTCCAAGGGTGACTTCTGCCAATGCTTCCACAACCACATTTTCACAAGCTCAGTCTCGCTCGTTTGGTCAAGCCACTGCTGCTAAGTACCCCACTAGTCCAAACGATTTGCTGACGCCTCGGCCTGCTCTTGGAACTACAGAGGAAGACGAAGGGCAAGAGGTCACTTGGTGGGGCTCTGGCAATGCTGCGACGCCCACTACAGCATCATTTGTCCAACTCAGTGGTAGCGCTCTCACACCTACCGTCGATGGATTCATTTCTTTCATGGACAACCACGACCATTCTATCGGGTCAACATATCAGGCGAAATCCGATGGTTCACCGATCCACAATGCAGAAGAAGAAGAAGAGGATCTTGGCTTTGGTAACTCGAAGCCCAAACCAAAATCTGCAAGTGACGACGCGGACAAGTCTGGAGTTGCAAAAACGGAAGAACACAAGGCTGCGCCAGCTCGTCCAGGTAATTTTGCGTAATACACTGTCACGTTTCAATAACTGATCTCCCCAGATATAAATCCTTCGCAAGCGCAAGCAGCGCCAAGCTCTGGATCCTGGCTTAGTCGGTTATGGAAGCGTGAATCTACACCAGGTCCTGTTAAAGCCAGTTTAGGGGAGGAGAGTTCTTTCTATTACGACAAAGAACTCAAGAAATGGGTGAACAAAAAAGTATGTTGATTCTTTTTTCAAAAAGGAATGACCACACTTAATTTATGTGCAACAGGTCGGATCGGAAGATGTTTCCAAACCCGCGACGCCACCTCCACCTCCGTCGAGAGCACAGACAACATCTCCGGGTGGAGTTCCAAGACCGGCAAGTGGGCCGCCATTGGCAGGAATGCGGCCTCCAAGCGCAGGACCTCCGCCGCCGCGTGCGGCTTCGGCGATGGACAATCCACCATCTGCTGGTAAACCTCCCATGCGAGTTAGGTCCAACTTGGTTCCCTCAGACGAAGGAGGACCTGGTTCTGCGCCAAGTACACCTACTGGGTCTCGTTTAGCCCCTCCTGGCCCTCCACCCGGGCGGCCAAGGTCTCAGGCCTCAAAACGCAACGTTCGAAGTCGATACGTAGATGTGTTCCAACAAGAAAGCTCCTCATAGAGAAATAAATAACTCACTTATGTACTTTTTACTTATTTGTTTTTTTGGCACAGTCCTTCCAGCAAGTTCCACCAGGCATATGAACAAATGAACATGTTAACTTTCTCTTGTACGTATTTTCTACAAGAGTAGTTTGAAAGGGTATCCTCTGTTTTTGACTCTGAAGAGGGTAACCAATACAGAATAAACAAGCATGAGAACTCCACTCCAGAGATAGACTTGAAGCCTTTGGCGAGCCGGTGAAGTTTGATAGGGAACAATCATGGTCAACATGACTACAGAGAAAGCCAAGGTACCATCTATAGTTAAGTCAGTACGGAGCGCAAAAACAAATATAGTGTAGGTCATACATATGAGAGCAACAACTTGAACTTCCTGTCCAAATTGATTCTGATATCCGCCAGCGATCCAAGAACCATCTGCCCCAGTGTACGGAGAACCGCGAATACGAGTGAACATGAATCCACCAGTCATAGTGAGAGAAGTGACGATGGTGATGATAGCCCAAGTCCAACGGTTTTGTAGGACGGGTGCAATGAATCGAAGAGTAAGAGCGAAGCCCAAAAGTCCGCTGATGAAGGTAATCCAGCGGGCCCAGTCGATGGGTGCCTTGTATGGGATAGGAATGGGGGTGTGATTGGACAAGTGCTGGGCGAGAGGCTCTGCCTCGAATCCGCTGAAAAGTGTATTGAGTACAGATGGTTATCATGAGTTGATTCTCTTACTTGGAGAAGTCGTATTTGGAAGGTACATTTCTTCCACTTGCACGAGGACCTTCCGTAGGACCATAAACCCAAACAACAGGAGCGGAGGCCAAATTCAACTGTAGAGTCGACGTGTCACCACTAGAGCGCAGAAAAACGAAGCAGAGCTAACCTTTTGGAAGACGGTTGGTGCTTCATCAAAGTCTAGAGTGGCAAAGAAATGATTGTCGCGTTGTTCCGCAGGGACAGTGGCCCAAGCCTTTGCAACAGAGTTCCAAGCTGGGTCAAATTCTCTGCGAACGGTTCAAATAGTTAAGGTGAGATAGAATGCATGCAAAGGAGCATTTTACGCACTTGCAGGGTGCACAACGTCGTCTCTTGTCTAGGGCAGTAAAATGTATAGATGCGGACCAGTCACGGTTGGGGGCAGTAAGTAAATCAAAAGCCGATGCATCGAGCCTGATCACACCATTCCCTGAAGCGGCAAGGGAGACAAGTTGGGATTTGCTATCTTTTGTGGCAGCAAAGACCAAAGGGAGTGCAAGGAATGGAAGGAAACCGAGAAGCTTCATTGTCAACGTGGAAGAATTTGAAATTGTTGACGCAAAATAAGCGCCTTCCAACATGGTATTGAGCGCCTATTTCGACGGCTAAATCGAGTGTCGGGCGATTCCTATTACTATTCATAATTCTACGCATGCGCTGAATTGTATTGGCGAACCTCCACAACATTACTTGGTCCAGTGGGATGCCATACACCCGACAGCACGTCTTCCAATTACCCTACAGTGAGAGAGAACAAACTTGTGCAATTACCAAGTTGTATGAAGGTAGCAAAGGTATTTAACTGTAGAATAATGCTCATGATCTAATCATCTAAAGTACAAATTGAAAGCGATGACAGTACAAAATAAGTAGGATAAAGTTAAAGATACATACACATTTTGCTGAAACCACGCAAAATTATACACGGAAATATGTGGCAAAAGTAAAAATGACAACCTAAGTGTTCACGAATGAGACGAGGGAGAAAGACTAGCAATGAGATTGTCAATCTCCTCATTTCCGTCGAAAGAAACGCCTTCCTGTTTGTCAGGAACGTCTATTGGAGGCCTACTACCTTGAGCCTCCGGGCGTGACGTGAGAACAGACCCGGAACGAGAGCGAGTAGCGGGTTTCACATGTCCGTAGGCCCGGACGTCAGCAATCTCCTTCTCAGTTATCGTATTGTCAAAATACGAGCTGAGCAACGACATGTGAGCGGGTGTCAGACGTTGGAGAGGAGGATCGGGAAAATCGGATAACCCAGACATTCGGGAGCCATCTGAGGTAGTCATATAGCTCGAGCGTGTGAGACCGGCAGAAGGGGGTTGTAGACTAGAGTGGGCAGTGGTCAAATGAGCGGTTGATGGCGGAACATCCTCATTATTGTGTTGCTCAGAAAGTGCGTCATCTCCTATGGCAAACGCCATTTGACCAGTAAGAGAGACGCGACTCACGCCAGAAACAGCGGGGGGAGTGATGTTCGACTCGATTTGACCAACTCGGAATTCATCTGTGTCTTCGTCTCCGTCAATCTGTGTTTGCTACCAATTATAAACACCGTACTCACCTAAATCATCATCTTTATCCACGGGCGATCGTGTAGGGGAGGAAGCTCTAGATAATTCTACGTCTTCTGAAATTTGGACCGATGGTTCGAAAGTCAGGATGTTTGCTTGCAAGTTCTTTCTCTCTCCATTTGTGTTGAGCGAAGCAGTCTCTGGCAAGTCCGAGAACACAAAACGCATGTTCGCATCAGCAGGAGGTGTACGAGCCTCATAGAGACTCTGACGCAACGCAGATAAACTAGACTGGGAACGAAAACTAATAGAATTCTTCAAAGAGTCCCGCGATTCGCTAAGCTCTTCTGTAAGCTGTCGAGCAATGCTGGTAAGACCGCTTCCTCGTTGACCAGCGCTGGCAACATCCCAAGGTATGCCATTGATCCGAGCGGGAGTAGCGCCATCATTAGAAACATTCCTCGAGATGTTAGGACGATAGAACAAATCATGAAAAGTGGCCAGGTCATCCACATTTCCTAACGGTGGTGGTGGCGACATTGGTGGCGAAGAATCTGAAGAATGGTTGCCACCCGAATTTGAAGACTCTTGTCTCATCAGTTCTAATGGAGGAGTGGGAGTGGGAATGATGGCAGCCTGGAGCGGGCTTGAGGCTACAGTTTTCTGCAGATACAACGGGCGTGTCACATCGTACTGAGTTGTTTTTCGATACCGATTACTGCTGATCGACCCTGCTTCATACTCGGCCTGGGCAGACGCATGTTCCTCGCTCGTTCCAATCCCACTATCCCTGCTGTATCTATGCATAGCAGCAAATGCAAGTGCTTCTCCAACTCCGGCAGTATTATAAATCGGACTTGAATTTCTGACCTGCTTCCGTACTTGCGAGTCATCCTCTACCATAGATTTCTGATCAGGCAGATAGGGAGAGTATTGAAGTTCGGTTGGTAGAATCTCCTGGACAACACCCGAGGACCATTGAGCCCACATCTTCTGTGGCGGTGGAACGTCACTGTCTGAGCGCAAGCGGGGCGTGATTTTCATCTCGCTCTGATATGAGTCACGAGCGGACGAGCCGGCTTGGGCATAGGGATGCCATGATGTCGGAACAGGGATTGGATTCTGTATCCGAGATTCATGGGATGGCTTAGCTTGAGCTGACGGGAGATCAACACGAGCATTGGACTGAAAATCAATGTGCGGTGTGAGGAACGAAAAGCCTCCTTGGGCGTAAGGGTGAGCAGGCATTCTTATAGGTTCAAAAGTTTCTTCTGTCATAGGTGGTGTCGTGAGTGCGATGCCCATCCTGGACTCGCTAATCCCAGAAGGTGTCGGCGATACAGAATGACCGTTCCGACTCGGCAACGGCGACTCGATATACATCTGAGCGGGATCCGCAAAAGTGATTACCTTGGTCGCGTTATTCTGCAATGCCCCTTCGAGTCCAGCCATCTTTTCCTCCGCAGGACTGACGCCTTCACCATCGAATGCACATAGATGGTTTGCCGTATTTTTTACCATTCTAACGGCAGATCTACCAATAGATTCAGTCCGGGAATGGTTCCGTGAGTGGGTCTTATTAGATGATTTGGTTAAGGTTTTCGAAAGTGAGGATGTATGATGATGATGGGAAGAGGTTTGCCCAACTGTAGTCCCACGGCTTTCTGTTTGACTATCTGACCTTTGGCGAGGTTTTACTACGTTGACCGGGATAACATTCTGGTCACCCAGAAGACCGCGAGCAGCAAGAAAGTCTAGCTTTGAGTTATCCTTTCGTTTGGGTTGCTTCGAAGAAAGCGATTTTGTTCGAGTTCGAGAAAGAGAACGAGCTCGATGATTCTGGAATGAATTGACTGCCTGTGCCTGCCATTTCTTCCGCTGATGTTCGAGGATCTGACCTTCTTCCAAAACTCTGAAACCAGAAAAAAAAAACAAAAGATGGTCAAGCTCAATGTGATTTGATTTCGTTGCACAGACTTTACCTGGCTAATGATGGAACCGGACTGGGTAGCGCAAGGTCGTCTAAAGCCCAACTTTTGGGCCGTGGGGCACGAAAAGGAGAAGACTGTTCAGATGGGCGAGCAATTTGGAGTAGGTCTGGAGGTGGATGTGCTTCGGTTCTAGGTAGGTTGGATGGTTCCGCAACAGTTGGTTTGCTCAAATCGACCATCGACCGGGAATGAGCAAGGACGCGCGATGTTATACTTGGCTTAGCGGCATTCGCGTTGGAAAAATAACCCAAAACGGGGCTACCTGGTGGACTGACGATACGACCACTTCCTGCATGATTTGACGCACTTGCGTCCTTATCCTGCTTCAGTCTGAAGCGAGGACGAGGAAATAGTAGTGCGTCGCACCAGGTTTCCGCAGAAAGCCATCTATCCTTCCCTTTCGGTATTAATGACTTGCTCCGATTGTTGGAACGCAAATCAGGAGAGGAGATGGAGTTCTTCAGACTCAAGGCGTGGCCCGGGAGATGCGATTTAGTCTGTGGGATTGACTTGGACTTTAGAATTTGAGCCGGAGATACTACTCGGGATTTCTCTGGGTATATATGAGGGATAGGTGTGCGCTCGAAATGGGTTTTAGGAGGGGGTGCAGAACGGGGAGTTTCGGCAGCGGGAGGAGTCGAAGATGAATAGGCGTAGGCGTAAGGATGTGTGGCAGAAGAGGGTTCGGAGTTTGGCAGGCTCTGAGGTGAAGACGGTTGCTGCAGAGTATGTTGAAATGATGTATCAGGAGGCTGACGAGCAGTTTGATGGTTATTTTGAGGCTGATTTATCAATGATGAATAATACGAATTGTAGTATTCTTCATCACCAGTTGCCGCAGAAGCTCCGAACAATTCAACTGCAGCTACAGGATCTGATGGTAAATGTGGTGTTTGTGGTAGCTTGGAAAGGCCAATAGAGTGAAGGCCCTGATCTGATAGGCGAGAAGGAGTATTGGGAGTGTGTTGGCGCTCTGCCTTTGAAGACGATGAAAGTTTTCTGCTCGTACTATTAAATGTGAACAGACTAGCCAGACTCTTCCTCTTGGTCGAAGCAGTTTCGCGAACAGCACGCGGATTTGGAACCGGAGACTCCCCAACTCCGCCTGCAAGACTGATGTAAGAAGGTACAGGAGGAGGATTGCCTACATGCGAGACGGTGGAGCGCCGCCCAGTGGCCATACTGGCTCTACTTGGATCCACAGTACCAGAAGAAGAAGACTGGGTACGAGCTCTAGGGCGACCTTTACGTTCGTCTGCAGGATTCCAGTTTCCGTATCGAGTATGAAGTTCGGCATCACTGAATATGGGATTTTCTTCGTCATTTTCTGCCTGAGCATCCACCACTGGGTCTCCCCAACTGTCTCTCAAAGGCTCCTTGCTGCGTACGTAGGTGTCTCGAGGAGGCTCGTACGGACCATTGTACGGAATGTACCAGTCGCTGTCCTGATTTGACTTCGCGGAATCACGAATTCGGGGACTGGGAGACGCTGATTGGGACTTTATCCGAAGCCCAAAACCCATACGAGAAAAGCGAGAAAAAGAGGGAGAGTTGAGCGACTTGTTAGCCATGAGGGCTTGTTAAAATTGTTAGAGCAGAACACACGGGTTCAAGGCTGTACTTACAGGGAACGACTGGGACAGCGACCACTGTCGCTGCCAAAAATGGAGCTGAGAGGGATGTTAAGAGGGGCGAAATTGAAATTTCTCACCACCGCGCCTGAGCGCTTATTTATACCTTGACATGAGCCATGCATTACTGCTTCGACTTTTCCTAACGCCATCCTTCTTCACTGTCCATGTCGCTCTTCAATATCTTACTGTCTATGCTGATAACATTGGCATCACGTATTATATTACTCGCAGGCTCAGTGAGCTCGATATAGCTGAGTTACGCGACGTTTGGGGCTTTGTCTGGTTTGTGTATCTAGAATGCTTAAATCTGTTGTGAAACTAACGATCTCTAGTCATCTTCTACTTACCAGACCATCCAAGTCTAGAGCACTGGAATGCTTTGTCGTCGAAATTGCCCAGAAATCCACTCATATTGCCATGATCGTATGACCATATCATCTCGTTTATTCCTCCAATTACTTACTCGAGCCTTTCCAGACTCTGTGGTTCATGCAGGCTGCATTGAAGGACTTGTCCGCATCGCCTCATGATTCTCCATCGTTTATCATATGCCAGCGCGTCCTTCACAAGTGCCATGAAATCATATTTGGTGATTTGCCTCCGCCAACAACCCCATATTCAACCATCAACCTTCCGTTTCGCTCTCTATTTCCGCGCAAGAAAATCAGGCCCCATGCGGAACCAGCAATCATCGGTATGGGCTTGGTTCTCGCCGGCGTGCCTGCTATGCCACGGCTGACGGAGATCATGGGTGAAGTGGCCATTGAGCAGGGCCGAGCGGAGGACAAGGCGACGGTAGAGGTGAAAAGAAGCGTAGAGTCGGATGATGATGATATGGCTGTAGCACCCAGTCGGATCAAAAGTTCAGTTTCCATGGATGAGGAGCCTGAACCAGAGAGTAATGAAGACAGTCCACCATCTCCCGATTCAGCATCATCAGAGCCCGCAATATTGACTCGTCGACGTGCAATGGGCCCTGCCCAAACCGTCCCAGCCCTTCCGCTGCATCTTCGCGGTTTACAGCGGTCTCGTCGATCCGAGGACCCCTTGGGTCAGCTTGATGCTGAACACAAAGAAACTGTCACTCCCTACCAATCCTCCCCATCCATCTCTTCTGCTCGCCCTCCCCTTAGAACCGCTTCGCATAGTTATGCAGACACTTTATTGCAAACCTACGACACCTCATCTCAAACACATCTATTGAAAGGTCATTACTGTCGCTCTGAGGTTGGCCAGATAAAACCCCAGCTTTCAAAATTTTACTAATACATTTCCCAGGTTCAATTCATTCTCTCCCTTGAAAACATATCCGAACGGTTACTGGTCGTACCGAGGCCTGCTCGAGTCAGCGCCCTCAGAGCGGAGTTGACTTCTCTCAATCACAAACTACCAGCGGAGGTGGTCCCATTTCTATTCCCGTATTCGACCTTTCTCACATATATCTTCGTCAGGTATGTATGCCGCTGTGGTGTACATCATCCGACTCACCCCCTGGTTCTCAATTATCTCATCCTCATCATCGTATCGTACGGATCCCACCGGGCGAAAGCGTCGTCCTCAATTCCGCTGAACGAGCACCGTATCTCCTCTACATCGAAATCCTCAACGATGACCTCGACTTTGACCCGCAGAAACGGATAAACAAGGACGTTTTGAAAAAAATTGTTCTACGCGAAGATCAGCGAGCACCCGGGCCCAGGGACCTCAACCCATTTACTCCCCTCCTACCATTTCAACAGCACAAAGCCAAATCTGAATCATTCCAAGAGTCCGATGTTTACGACGGATCTTCCGTTCTCCTCGGGAATTCATTAGCTGCTACTCCTCCTACGCCTACAACTCCTAATGATGATGAAGAGATGGATCTGGTCGAGCAATTATATGGTCCTGGCCAATCTCTTTTATCTCAAAAAATAGATCTTTCAGAATCAATTGTCCTCCCACCTCCCCCGAAAAATAAAGACCTCGACAGAGTAGCTTGGTCCCGACCCTCGTCTGTGCATGCCTCTCCGAGTCTAGACAATATCGACAGGCATACACCGAGAATACCACCTCCCTTGAACCTCCACTTAGACAACACCATCTCACAGCCTTCACCACTCCCTGTTGAGACTCCCTATTCAATCTCCCTCGACGAATATTCTGAAAGAATGCGGACAGCCGCAATCATGCTCGCACAGTTGAACGCTAACCTCGTCAGAGAACCCACGAACGGCTCCGCTGTTCCAGACGGCGCGCATTCTAGTGGTCCATTAAGCTGGATTCCCGGCTCCAGCTGGCTCTCCAACTCCAACGAGCCACCAAAAACCGCGCCACATCTCACAGGAAGAGGAACAGGTTCTCAGGACTTCGGAAAACCACAACCAAGTCGGATGCGACTGCAAGCCTCTGAAGCCTCAGCTATTCGAGATCGAATCATGCAGGAGATGCTGGCGTTAGAGGAGGAGAGGATGGCGCATATGCGGGAGCACAGGGAGACGGAGAGTATAATTCGGGTTGGGGACATTAGTGGGGGTATGAAGACCGCTGAAGATGAAGGGATAATTAGAAGGGAACTTAGCAAAGTTGATCCTTCTGCAATGGTGTTCAGCGAGTCTTGGACGGCGAAAAAGGTGCGTTGGAAACGGTTTTCATATGTTTCATCCAAATTAGATGTGGATGATGTGATTACAGAGTCGAATTCGGCATGTATCGCCCTATGGTCATCTTGGTGAGGACACATGCTGCTCAGTCACCTCACAATGAATTTCACATCGATTTAGCAAACTGGGATTGCGTCTCAGTGATCGTCAAAATCGGGGGAGATCTTCGACAAGAACAACTCGCAGTTCAATTGATTCACGAATTCCAACGAATATGGGAAGAAGAGAACTGTCAGTGCTGGGTCCGATAGTGGGTACCTCTTTGTTCTTAGTTGTACTAGCACTATGAATCTCACAAATTTTATTTCCTAAGTTTCCGAATACTGATAACTGGTGGCTCGTCTGGTTTGGTAGAAACAATCACAGATGCGGTGTCGATTCACTCTATCAAAAAGGCAGAATACGCTCGGCGAATTGCTGAAGGTCGGTTTGGACATGTAACGCTGTTTGATCACTTCAAATCGGTTTGTACATGGGCAATATCTGGGTCACGAGAGCGCCCTGACCTACATTTCCTAGACATACGGCGATCCCTCATCAGCAAAGTTCGCTAGAGCTCAACGAAACTTCGCGAAATCATTGGCAGGTATGGTGATGTACCAACCCCAAAACGTTATCTCATTAACATCAACATCTCTTTTTCTCTGTGCACAGGATATTCAGTTGTGACATATCTACTGCAAATTAAGGATCGCCACAACGGGAATATCCTGCTAGATAGAGATGGGCATCTCATACACATAGATTTTGGGTTCATGCTGTCCAATACGCCAGGTAATATCAGGTTTGAAGCCGCACCGTTCAAGTTACCAGCAGAGTACATCGAAGTGTTGGGCGGTGTTGATGGTGCACCGTTCCTTGAGTTCCGCAGATTGTTCAAAGAAGGATTTGAAGCCGCTAGGAAACACTGCGATCGAATCATTAGTGCGTCTCGATCCCTTTCTTCAGTTGTTCCCTGACTAACGTTCAAACTTTCTAGCAATGGTGGAGTTGATGCAGAAAGGTGTGTTCGCCCTTCATGTTTTTTTCATAAGTAGCAGTGTCCTGAGACCTTCATGTCACCTCAGAATCCACTCTTCCTTGTTTCGCAGCATTCGGGGACCAAACTGCCGCTCAACTTCGAGACCGTTTCCAACCAGCATTGACGCATTCATTGGTGGGGGAGTTGGTTGAACGATTGATTGACACATCCTTGGGATCTCACTGGACCAGGCTGTACGATTCGGTAAGTTCAGTTGGTTGTATGGTCCTTGACATAATGACTCTACCTTTCCGCGATCCAGTACCAATATTACTCTCAGTCCATATTATGATATGTCATGTCACCATCTGTGACAGGAAGTAGCAGTAATGACAGTCTCAACGACCCTTTAGCAGCGCGGACAAACAATAAATTACGAGGTCTGCATGCAAGGTGTATACGTGGACAAGGAAAGAGAGTAGTTAAGTACAATGTACATTCCACTTTCTATGAAAACATCTTGTCATATCGAGCTAGACATGAATACCACTCATAGTCTAAGGATCGATTGGATCGTGAGATTAGAGTTGATTGGAAAACATCGATACTGACCGAAGTTCTGAGCTGGATCGCACCAACACTTTCCCTTTGAATGAGCTTCACCTTGTGGGCAATGCTGAAAAGGTTCATGCCGGTAGCCTGTGTGGTATGTTATTTAAAAAAAGATCTACGAAAACGGATGAAAGTGTACCTATATCGTTGAAGAAGTGCTGTCGAAGAAATAGAAGTGTCGGCTGCAATATTTCACAGTTGGAAGTGGTCAGACTCACAATCTGCTCCTTCTTCGCAAACAATGCGGCACCTATGGAGTGAACTGGGGCATCTCCCCAACGCTAGTAGGATCGTGTTATATCAACGTTCACTAATATGCCCTAGAAAGAAGACGGGTACCTCGTAGTAGAAACCACCTTTGTTATCAAGATACTCGAAAAACTTCATGTAGCTTTCGCTTCTCCATAGATTCAAATCGCCGATTTCGAAGTTGGACCAGACTAAGCGAGTCGAAACTTATTTCTGAGGATAGCGGGATTCCATTCCACTCACAATGGCATCGGTTATAACTTTCTCCACCGTCGTCTGAAAGGAAGGCCATCGCGTTGTCAGGAGATACGAGGTCTGGATTCGCGGTGATGAATTCTATATGAAAAGAATATCAAGAAAATGTTTTGAGCGCTGGTAATGCTTGATTGACCTTTGACTGCTTGCCACAAAGTAGGGATCGTTGCCTCGTATTCGTATAATGATACGGTGAATCCTAGAGCCACCATCATTAAAACAAACGTAGAAGTTTGAGAGATCTGAAGTCACCATAAACTTTGTTCTGGTCTTGCATAATCAAAAAAGGGTCGTAGTCGAGATCACAGAAAAACTTGACGTCGGGCTCAACACGCCAGTAATATCTATATTTATCGAGGAGAGGGTGTCGGTAGAAGAACTAACATATGGTTGAATGATACGCGGCAATAGGGGGTAAGGAGAAACTTACACCAGAGTTGAAACGACACATGTTTCGATACCTGAAAATAACAGGAGGGTTGAAGCAAAATCGAGAATGTAAGCCGATTCTGGTACGTACGGTACGCTGCCTGTAGCAGAACGTCAATGTTTAACAAAGGAAAAAGAAATACGCCCACATACCACCATAAATCACATTGTTCTTCACCATGTTGGCACGGGCAGCGGAAGCTTTCGCTTCGTCAATGCTATCTGGTTGGTACCAATGCTCCCTTGGAATCAAACCGAATTCCACTTGGGCATCGGTAAGTTCTGTGACACGACTAATCAACTTGTATCAGAGCAGGCGACAAGTATTGTTGAATATAAGGGTACTTCTTGAAGTTGTCGGTGAAGTCTTCCTCATTCAAGAAGACATAAGGATAACGAAACTTCTTGTTGAACCGATCTTCCATTTGTTTCATGCTAATCACTATGCCATTCAAATCACTGTTTCGCGCTGCGCAAAACATATCAACGACGTAAGTTAAAAGACCCAAACACACGGACGCACCTAACATGACAATTGCAGCATTTGCTTTCCGTCCTGATGGAGCAGTAACGTTGTCCGACACATAGTATTCATCGGGCACTGGGGTCTTGTAGGGCGGCCTACCAGCAGACCATTGACTTTTCAGATTCGAGATTGAAGTGACTTGCCCATATCCCTCGTGAGTAAAGCTTAGGATGTAGTGTAAACTGATCTATAATTGAAAGTTGTCAAAAGAGACAGCATGCTAGAAGAGTTGCAGCGATCACATACAACTATGGCCAGCACGAGTACAACATAACGCATAGGCGTCATCATGTTGTGGAAGAGAATGAAGAGGATAAACACTGAGAAATTAGAATGCCAATGGCCATTTTTCGGCGCAGTCGCCACGTGATGAAGCGCCATTTATAGCACCATCATGTAGTACTTAGCAGTGACCCGTGCGATTACATTGAGCACCTCAGTTCCGCTCGGGGCGTCGCTTTACTCCGCACACTCATTCCCTTCGCCCGTGCAGTGAGCAACAAAAAGATAGTATTTGTCCTAGCCGATCAGACAGAGCCAAATACATGTAATGACCCGCGCGATGAGCAGCAGTGACCAGCGTTAACACACATAATAAAGCTACACCTCCTCCTTCTGAAAGTCAAGAAACCCAGTGTATACATACTTGTTTACTCTGCCTAACGATGTATCTTTGATGGCATGATCATGCGTAAACTACCTACGCCGTAGCGCATTTGTTCAAGCCTTCGCACAACGGTTAAGCGATAATCAATAACAGTACAGCCGAAGCTATGGTGCAATCGGGTATAACACAACCAATTTGGAACAACTGAATTATCTCACGTGAATTTATTTAAATTTCTTATCCCTATTACAGAAATGCATATAATGATAGAGGGAACAAAACTGTAAGACCGATTTTTGATACCTTCAAAATTGATGAAATAAGTTCCCACCGAATGGCGCATTTCCAAAATAGGAAGCTATTAGGGTTAGGGTTATGCTTATAATCCTTTTACTTTTTTTATTGTCTCTCATCGTACCTTGATAAATATTACATTCACATTATTTTCAAGTCAAAAGCTTTTGATTGCATGCTTGGGCACTATTTGTGACTCTCAGAACTGTTGTTTCTTGGTCAAAATAAACAAGTGTAGGCACAAAAATTTTTCGCTGACCCCAAATGGCGCCTGTTCCTGATTGGTTGTGTTATACCCGATTGCACCATAGCTAAGCTTAGCGCTATGCAAAGAGTTTCTCGAACTTTTTCAGACATGAATTTTGTGTGTAATCTGGATGAACATAGGCAAGTTGAACTTCGAGTAAAGATAAGATATTCCATACCAAAGGTATCTTTCTGATCGCACGAACAACGCCCCCTTGTCCACTGCTCCCCCAATGGACAATGTTGAAACGGCTCGTGTCTGTAGCCAATGTCACGGAAGAAGTGTATCTGATCTCTGCGTGCAAACAATGCTGCAGCTATTGAGTGTACAGGCTGAAGTGGATTACTGATTAGCATTCACTAAAAGCATCCGACAGGAGCAACGTACCGCATCCCCCCATCTCTAAGGTGAAGCGATTGAATCAGCTCCCCGTCACAAAAGATCTAACATTTACCTCGTAGTAGAAACCTCCTTTGGTTTCAAGATACTCGAAGAAAGCGGTGTACGCTTCACTTCGCCAGAAGTTCATATCCGCAATTTCGAAATTGCTCCAAACTGCATTTTGGAGGGTTAATACTTGTGAAAAGAAAATAGAAGGACAAGACGTACAATGGCAAAGATTATATGTTTTACCCCCGTCATTCGAGAGAAAATCCATAGCATTATGGTTTTCCACGTACTGTGGGTATTCGCCGATGAAATCTGTACAAGGCATGATGAGTCACTAATCAATAAGGCCAAGGCAGATAATCACCTTTCACAGTTTGCCATAATGTAGGTATTGTTGGTTCCCACTCAAAGAGCGATATCGTGAAACCTAATTAAAGAAGACCGATTTGATTGGAAAATTACGGCGACAGGGATCGTGAGACGTACTGTACACCTTATCATGTTCTTGCATGTACAAAAATGGATCATAGTCCAAGTCGCAAAAAAATTTGACGTCGGGTCTGAGGGTGCCTAAATTCAGCAGAGGACAGTGAGAAAATCACGGTTTACTTACTCGACTCTAATAAAGACCGTGTTTAGAAAAGTCAGAAGTGGTTGATAACTAGGGTAAATAAACGAGCCTCCAGTAGTATCTTCAAATAGAGACAGATCAATTACGAGCTTCAATTAAAGTATTGCGCCACGATTCCTTGCGGTCCCAGTGGCACATAACAAGTCGAGAAAACCAGTTCAGTCCAACATGGGACCGCCAAGGAAACTTCGACACTGAATCTCACCTATATGGGTGCAGTAATTCATGTTGGAAAAAGAACTGGAGTCTTGACGTCAGCTCCACTGCCATACTAAAACCTTTGCAACGACTCACGCCTGAATTGAAACGACACATGTTACGATATCTGAGGACCAGAGCGGACCGCTGTAAATATTCCTACATCGGTTTGTTCTGTGAATGATGACACGTACGGAACACTACCTGTGCAACAATGAGATGAGGTATTGCCGATCATATGGTGTAACTTACCACCATAGATAATTCTTTGTGCCATCATCTTTTGGCGACCAGCACGGGCACGGTCTTCATCGATCCAGTCGGGTTGAAACCAGTGCTCTTTCGGGATGAGACCGAAAAAGATAGGTGCTCTTGTCAGCACACTTACACGTCTAGATACGAGCGCATGAGAGACGAGCATCGAGGAAGGATGAAGGAGCATACTCTTTAAATTCATCTGTGAACGGCTCCTCATTGAGTAAGACCCAGGGATAATGATAATGTCTATTGAAGCGATCCTCGGCCGACTGGATGCTGTTCACCACTCCGGCCAAATCACTATTTCTCGCCAGCAACACGAATGTCGCGTTGGCTCGGGGACCTGTCATGTTCTGGAATATTTGCAGACTGTTGTAATTCAGCATGGAAACGTTGTCATTGCCATGTCTTTCACCCGTTCGTTCATTGATGTTGCCAAAGGAAGAAATCCGGCCGTAATCCTCATAAACGATTGTCAACAGATAATGCAGGGATATCTAGAACGCATGGTCATTAGCAAGCTAATAGATGAAGGGGGAGACACAGAATTCACGATGGTGGCAAGAACTGTGATTATATATCGTTTAGGTGTAGACAAGGGAAAGAGGACAGCCATAATGGATAGGGGATGTTCAGGGGAGGTTTAAGCAGAAAGAGAATCCTGTTCTCGTATATATATGTTGTGTAAGAAGAAAGAAGCAAAGCGCAGTAATTGGCAATTGCGGAACCGCGACATACCGGAAATACTTTACGTTGCGTGGAGTCGCCACTTTCTGCATCAAAACAATCACAAAATTCTAATTATAACCTCAATCTGGACACTATCATTATTCGGTCCAGTAGTCCAGGATATACAGCGCGAACAACGGTAGAGAGGCAGCAATGCGAAGAGAGGCGAAGTAATTGAAACCCCCTGTACCCGAGGGACATGCGACTGAAGATCAATGGATGGTTTGATTTTAGTTTCTTGTGAGATTTGGCAACTTTCAAGCACACAGTCTCACAAGTGCTGTGAGTAAAGGAATTAGAAACATTCGACCGTGCCGGGTACGGCCGGATTACCTAGCGTGACTGAGAAAAGAAAAGTCGTGACGCGTTTTTCTTTGGATTGCCATGGCCTCTACTGTCTCTCCCATTAATCCATACACGCCGCTATCAGCTGTCCCTTCTTCTTCACCTAGTCCAAAATCACTTTCTCCACTCTCGAACTACCTAAGTCGTTTCTCGAAATGGAGAGCGGAACTTGGTTTGCCTAATCCTGGTTCTGTCGAAAACCTTCAGAAGGAGGTCAAAGGTACGTCCATTACAGTGGACTTTCTAGTTTATGTAGCTCAAATGACTTTTTAGCAACCCACCTAACTAACTACGCGTTTGATGGCGGTCGTGCTGACCTTACAAAAAGCATGTCAATGAGTCCGCTGTTTCAAGTGACACATTCGTTTGCCCTGGGCTCACAGACAATGGCACCATCTTACAATTTTGGTGCTATGTATGCAACCGAGAATGCATGTCACATAACCCACTTTCATCTGCCCTCATGGGCTTACATTCATTTTAGGTATTCCTTCAAGGTGGTGTTGACCATGACGGAAATGTAAGCGCCCGTGTAAACCAGGGATGGGCCAACGGACACGTCTCGAAAGCTCAAGCTCAGGTGCGCGTGGCCATTGGACATTAATACTCTCGGCTATAATACGTTTTGTCAGTTGTCTCAAACGCCAGGTCATAATTTGCTCCAACTAGAGCAAGATTTCAGCGGCCAAGATTTCAATGTCAACTTAAAAGCGGTGAACCCGTGGCCTTCCGACTTGACTGGTATATTTGTCGGCAGTTATCTCCAATCCCTCACGAAAAACTTCGCTTGTGGTACTGAAATGGTATTCCAGCGTCCAACGCCCAGCACTGCGGAGTTAGTTGCTACTTACTTAGCCAAGTACACCAGCTCCGACAAATCGTGGATTGCTACTGCTCAATTGCAACCTGCTGGTATATTGCAGGCGACGTATTGGCACAAGCTCAGTGAAAAAGTTGATTTCGCGGCGGACTTGCAGCTTGTGGCTACTCCCATGCGTCGAGATGCGGTAGCTACACTAGGAGCTAAATTCGACCTTCGTCTTTCGACTTTCAGGGCCCAATTGGATTCGACTGGCAAAGTCTCTGCTCTGCTTGAACAACGGTTTACCCCCACCTTCGCTTTCTTGATGTCGGGAGAGATTGATCACCTCAAAGTATTTCTACTATTTTTCAACAATGATCTTCGCTGACGTTGCTATTTCCTGTGTTTATAGAACTCAGCTAAAGTCGGTGTAGGTGTGATGATTGAGAGTTCAGCGTTGAGCCCAGAGGAAATGGAGATGCAAATGCAACAGATGCAGATGCAACAGTCATTAACATCGCCTCCATAATTAGATTTTGCCGTAACTTCATGACCATAGGGGACCTGCTCATTTTTGTAATATCCACGTCTCTTGCATATGCTACATGACTAGTTGAAAACGTTGAAGCTGATAAAGGTTCCGAACGTTAGCTTCTGCCCACATGTCAGATCTCTTTGCTATCCGCGACCTTAGCTGTACAAGCGAAGACGGTACACAAATATTCTCCGGTGTAGAGCTAACCTTGGCTGAAGGTAGTTTTAAATCCTCTTTGCATTATCCGCACAAAGCATGTATTTGAGAAATTGGAACAGGTGATGTTGTAGTCGTCCAAGGCAAGAGCGGTTGCGGAAAAACAACATTTCTAAAATGCCTTGCCCATTTGAATCTGTATAATGGTCACATTTTGTTTTGCGGAAAGTGAGTGCGTTCGTGACACTATCCGAGTCCTGTTCTACATAGTTCTGATGATTTTCCGTCGCGCATAACAGAACACCCAAGTCATATGGTATATTTTCACCACATCTTTTCAATCTAGATAGACATCATAACGTGATGATAGGTATTCCTCTTTATCGAACGAAGGTTGCATACGTACCCCAGCGACCCCCATTACTTGCGAGTACTCCCCGAACCTTCCTCGCTACCGCATCATCGTTCAAGGCTCGCAGAAGAAATGGCAGGAAGGATTCACGATTGAATGAAGATCTGGAACATCCTGTGAAGATAGCGAGCTCCTGGGGGATTGATACCCAGTTATGGGACCGTGAATGGTCAAATCTCAGTGGAGGAGAAATTCAGCGAATCGCGCTCGCAATTGGTATCGGGCTTGATACCGCCGAGGTGCTGCTTCTAGATGGTGCGTTTCATTAATCATTATATCATTTGTCCGTCGCTGATACACTTTATATAGAGCCAACGTCAGCATTGGACCAGGACTCTTGTCTCCTAGTCGAACGGCATATTTTGGATACTTTGAAATCCAGTGAAAGCCCGCTGAAAGCGATCGTCTGGATAACGCATTCCCCTGAGCAAGCGGGTCGTGTTGGGACACGGTTCCTACAGTTCGCGGATGGCAGTTCCTATGAAGAATCTAATCCACCAGTGTAGCCATGACGCGTGTTTTATACGAAGCATTCCGATAACATCCAAGTACAATATGATACGATGACAACGAATAATTAACAAAGAACATCACGTTCGGGTTCACTTTTTGGATGTAGCATTTGATACACTCTGTAAGGCCTGGTGTGTCACCGTGAAGATGGGTGATAGTGTACTGGATGTTTCCATCTCGCGTTTCGTTATTTCTTGTTCCAGTTCTGAGCGTAGGATTTCTATGTGGGGCTTGATTGCGTTCCGAATCAGCGGGGTAATCTGTTCCTCCAAAGCGACTACAATATCTTCAGGTATGAAAGGTGAAGATGGAGGTGACATAGTCGACTTCTCCATATAGGCTGTCAGGGCAGTGGAGAGGGTAGCTAAATCGCTCTCATCTTTCTTGCGTTCCTTCTCAAGTTTTTCGAGACACCCCATAAGCTTTGCATGGTCAGAAAAGTTGGTCATGGGTCGAAGAAGAGGCTGACTTACTTTTTGTAGTTCAATTTCTTGGTTCTCTCTTTCCTTCTGTAACTTTTGGTATTCAATATCCAACCTGTTATCTTCAGCAATGGTTTCAGCAGTCATTGCTGTCAGCTCAGAGAGTTCATCATCGAAATGTTCAATATCCTGGTGAATTCCATCAACAATGCTCTCCGAAGATGTCACTGTTTCATGTGAACTCTGGATGATGCTCTTGATCACATCCTCTTGTTCCATTACATTGCTTCCTACTGAGGCCACTTGCTTGGAAATTCTATCAAGCATGCCCTGCAGGAGGACAAGATGTTTCTCAGTTGATAGTGAAACACGAGGAGGGGGTGAATATCCATCTTGTTTCTGAAATGTCGACGAAGGAGCATTCATTATGATGTCTCCATCTGACTCCACTTGAGCCTGCTCAACAGAGGCCTTTTTGAAGTTTGATTCAACTCTGTTCCTTAATGATTCAGCCTCCACGAGCTTAAGCTTAAGCTCTCGAAGCAGGTTTTTGAGTACAGAGATATTCGGCTCAAGTGTAGTATCGAGGCTGCCAAACTCGAATGGGGTGTTTTGGTCGAATTCCTGTAATCGTGCATAGGCTTCCTTCATATTCTTTTCAACAGTTTCCCGACGTGAAACCAGTTGTGCTCTAGACAATTGTTGTCCCGAAGGATGAGAGGAAGGCAACAGTGTGGTGTTGTTCAGAATCTGCTGCAATCTTCTATATTGTGTCAAAAGGCTCTCATAGTCTGACTTGAGCCTTGAGAGAAGAGAATATGAATTGACTGATGAAGTTTCTGTCGAGGCTGAGCTTACTCAATGAGTGTCAACATTGACTTCGCATTATCCTGCTTGACTGGCATTGGATGGTCACCGATACTCGAGGAAGCTTGAGGAGGAGGAGATGGCGATGGAGTTCCGACCAGGAAGGGTGGAGCAGGGACGGGGGGGAGTGAAGCCCATTCGGGATCTTCAGGATGCGCAAAAAAACGGCGGCATTTACATCCATAATCCGTGTTTGGATCAAAGGGCTTTCCATTCCGCTGCAAGGTCCTGGGCTGCCCCAAAGAGTCATAGTACTGCAACCTAGAGTCAGACACAAGAAAAAAAATCGCTCTGAATAAACATTTCATACATGGCAACGTTTGGTTTTCATAGATCGACTGCTACACGGTCCACGGTCGAAGCTGTGTACTGGCCAATGTCGAGTCAAACGATCAGCTGGGAAAGTAATTCAGGCGCCCATCTGACAGAGCTTGGATCAAGTTGGATTGGTGATCTCACGGCCAAGCCATCTTGAGTTCAGCTCGTGGCACTGAGCGAGTGCTTGCGACTTGAAGGTTCTCCAATGAATTTTAGAACAAACGAGGCAGTGAAACTTATAAGAATGTTACGGTAAGCACAGAGTAGTAATAATTAGGTATTCTAATAAGCAAAAGTCTGCTTGATTGAGGGGAGGACACTTCAATTGGAGGCCTTATGACCACTTCGACGATTGGATCGATTAGTGCGCCAATGAAGATTGGATTCTACCTCAAAAAGAGCGCGCACCCAAGTGACATTTGCATATCCCTTCTAAAGTTTATGGCATGTGATGGTCCCAGTCTCCTAGTAGCGTCGATCTAGTTAATTTGATTGAAGATCCAGAGACAAGGAGAATAAACGCGTAGTACATTAGACAAGTAGATTCAATCCTCCCATACATTCACCACTTCTGACTGATGGGTCATTATAGCCACGTCCTTACGAATAGGGTTAATTCGGGGGTATACAAACTGAGGGTTTGGTGAGCAAAAGCTTTTGGAATGATGTAAACGCACTTACTCCTTCGTTATACTCGTTCATTACTTCTGCATGGAGAATGTCTTTGTCTTTTATCAAAGTTTTGTATGACAACATCATGGTGTTAAGCTGTCGACATAAGCATGAGCAAGTGTACAGAAGACAATGATATACACATCACCTGTAAGCCGACAGTGCCCATGATCAATAGCATTATAATCCAATTAGATGAGTTTGTGGCCATCCACAACAGTGCGTGAACTGGGGAGTAGATGTTGAAAAGCATCATTTCTAAATCTCCTGGAGTCCAGATCTGGAGTTGTTGCACTCGAGTAGACTTTCGTGTTGAAGATGGGAGTTTTGTAGAGGGTTTCAAACCCAGTAAAAACCGCCAAAAAGCAATCAAGGCATTCCAAGCACCTGCCCGAAATCTCATCGCAAGAGATGGCGGTTCTAGTTTGTCAAAATCAAGATCATCGCTATCGACAAACTTTGCGTTCGGAGATGAGACCGGCTCTACTCGACGATACAAGCGGTAAAGCTTGATACGAGTAAAAGTGTATACAGCATTCGTGACAGACGCCGCAATCAGAAAGAGGGTCATAGGCATCGTCTGTAGCATTGTCAGAAATGCGACAAACAGCCATTTCTCAGTTGGACGCACCCAATCAAACCATGAACGACCTTCTGTCTCTCTTAACATTTCGTTCCATTCCAAGTCACTACTCTGTGCACTTCGTGCTTGACTAACGCGTACGCATAAATGCAAAAAATGTAAGAAGCCGCCAATTACACAGGCAGACGTTCTTGGGGTAGGGAGTGGCACGTTGTTAGGAAACTGCGATATCTCGAACGCTATTTGTGAAGGAATGGACGTCACTCTGAAAGATTGATAAAGGATAAGAGCACGAATTCAAACTAGACATAAGTAGCACATACTTTTCAACAATGCTCTTTTTCTTGACGACAGCTTTTCTTGCAGGTGTGCCATTCAGGGAAGAAGAATTTGAACCGCTATTTCGACCTCCACGGGATCTATTCTGGGAGGGACTTGCGTATGGCGGAGGTCGTCGTGATCTTGCAGCTTCCCAATCAAAAGGAATCGAGGAAGAAAGCGACGGAGTGCTCGCAGGAGACTGATGAATGCCAATGGAAACGCGGCCTCGTGGTTTCGGCGTAACAGGAAGACCAGGTGTCACAGAGACTGGCGACGCGTTACTTGAAGCTCCAGAACGATTTGGAGAAGCGGTGGATGCATTATTCGCCTGAGCAAAACGTCGTAAAGCCATTATCGGACGCGCCGAGCCTTCTACAAAGAGTTGACAAAAGCAGTTTGCATGCAAAGAAATGCAACGTAATGCCGTAATAGCACGTGACCACCACGAGGCCGGTTGAATCTCTAAAAACGGCCAAGTTGAACTTTCACTTTTTTATTCTTTTTACTTTTACAACCTCGCGTCACCCTGCCTCCTTCAACTCGTAAATCCTTCACGACGTCCATTTTACGTCCCCAAACAGCCACGTCTCTGTCGCCTAGTTCTTCTGTCAGGTATTTGTGGACTTCTTAACCAGTGAAAATAACGGTGTCCTCACCGTAGTACTCATTTCCAGCGTCAGAATGGCTCAACCTTCTTCTTCTCATCGTGACCGTGACGAGCATCGACAACACCGTAGCGAACGCTCATCTCACCATCACCATCGAACAGTCTCTTCTACCACACTTCTTCTCGTCTTGTCGCTAGTTCTCGCAGTCCTCGCAATTATGCTTTCTCTTCCTTCCAATGCTGCTAGCACGAACCCTGCAGATCCAACTACATCAGGTGTTTGGAACTATCTTACGCCGAAACGTACCCAGGCCTTAATCGCTCGGGAGAGTGCCGTCGCTGTGCGTGAAGCTGAGGTCGCTCGTCGAGAGGCTGAGCTTCTCGCTGGTGCCCCAGGCGGTGTTATTGCGACGCCGTCCCCTGTCTTGTGTCCTCCTTGTATGGCAGCTACCACAGTCGAAACCATCACTGGACCTATACAGACTGTAATCAAGGAAATCGTCAAGGAGGACTCTCTTACGCCGCCTGGATGGTCCAGTCCTCGATTTGACGATATTTTAGATCGTGAGCTCAAAATTGCCGAAAGAGAGCGAGAAATCAGCAAGCGTGAAGAGGGTGTTAACAGGAGAGAGCATGATGCTTCTCGTCGAGAGAGCTGGATTATGGAACAACTAATGTAAGTCTAGCAGTGGCCGGATTATCTATAGATGCTGATGTCTCTTTTAGAGCTCTCGGAAATGATAGTCCTGCCGTCGAAGAGGAATACGTCTACGAGCCAGTGGGGTCCAAGCGTAAACCCAAGGTACCGCCGCCCTCCCCGCGCCGTTCCGAGCTTTGAGACGAAGGAGGTTTTTCATTCGAGCGTTTTCTTGCTTCATGTTACAGTCCGTATGAATCCCCTCCGTGCCCCTCCCTCCTTCGTCCGGGCTTGGGGGACCAACGGTGTTTTTGTTTTGTCCCCCTTGTCCTGCCCTCTTGCTCGCCAGTCAGGAAGAAGGGCAGTTTTTTGACCCCGAGATTGATGATCATTTTGTTTATTTGTCGATCGCGACGCGTTCTTTTTCCCCACGTGATGGGGTTTTTTCCTGACTGGCCATCAAGAGGGCGTTCCACCCATATTTTTGTGTGAATCGTTTACTGACTAGTCTTTTCATGTAGTATCAGGAGCTTCCTCCGTTGGTCATTTCCGAAGTACAATACGAAACTGAAACGAAAACTGTCACCCAGACGTCCTACGTTCCTTCCCCATCTGCCACTCGTGTCGTGGCATTCCCTACACCAGAGGCTGTAGAGATGCCCCCAACCACCTCAATTCCTCGGACCACCGCAGTTGAATACATTACGGAGGAAGACGTGCCTGTTATGGTTCGTGCTCGGCCAACCGCACGTCAGGCTCCCGCAAAATGGTTCCCTGGCTGGTAGACTTGGCTTGGCCTGAATGTTTTCTAATGTCTCGTAACGTTGTTAGTGTAATGATCTACGTGCTTGCTTGCTTGTTTCCTTATTATTTCTTGATCAATTTTTTTTACTTACTATACGCTCGAACCTCCTTCCATCTCTATTTTCTCGCGGAACCTACACCTTTTTTATGCTTCCTTTACACTGACTGCTAGCTCGCCTGCTCTTGTCTTTCACTTTGTTGGCTTGGAAGTACTTGCTCTTTATCCTTTTTATACTCCGAAATCCTTTTCTCTGATTTTTCTACTTATGATATGAGTACTTACGGCTACAAAGATAGATGACTGACGACTTTACTTACCGTTCAATGATGTAAGTAATGTAGGTTATGGTAGAACCCATATGTATCATCTCTCCTTCGTCCCTGAAATCGATTTTGTATTTAGGCTATCCTGGAGTGACATGATTGAATTCAGACTGGATGCGTCTAACTCTCTACTATACTCCCAGACCTTGACCTCGTATTTTGATGCTACAGCTGCGAATATTCTCTGCTGTACAAAATTGCCGGTGTTCATACCGCAGCTTCCACAGCAGCTCTGTAACGTCTAAATATGCCCACACACTCGAAATCCTCGGTGACAAGTATCATACAGACGAAATCACCAATGTCACTCCATCAATCTTATCTAAAATTCCCCTACAAGTGCATAAACAAACCGGCCACCCTCTCAACACCCTCAGGTCAATCATCGAATCCCATTATCCTTACTTTTCACATTTCTCATCCTTCAACCCTCTCGTGACCCCCTTCAAGAACTTCGATGAACTCGCTTTTCCCAAGGACCATCCGGGTAGATCTGTGACCGACAGTTACTACATTAACAAAAACCTGATGCTCCGAACGCATACTTCAGCTCATGAAGTAGAAGTGTTCAGCAAAGGAGAAGACAAATGGCTTCTTACGGCGGACGTTTACAGACGCGACGAGATCGACGGCTCCCATTATCCCGTTTTTCACCAGATGGAGGGTGCGCGACTGTATTCCGCAGATGCGTCGGGTATGAAGCAGGTCGAGGAAGACAACGAGCGTCTTTCGCGGCATTTGAAAATGTCTAATATCATCATTGAGGATATACCGCATATTTCTCCTACCAATCCCGTCCAGCGTACCCACGACCCAGTGCACTCGGAACTCGTCGCAAAGAATCTGAAGCTGTCGTTGAACAGTCTACTCTTACGACTGTTTGGAAGCACAGTTTCCGAAGAGCCGTTGCGAGTACGATGGATAGAGGCTTATTTCCCATTTACGAGTCCTAGCTTCGAGGTGGAGGTCTTCTTCCGCGGAAAATGGCTGGAAATTTTGGGATGTGGAGTTGTCATTCAGTCTACGTTGGATAGTTCAAGTGAGTTCCACTTTCTGATCTCGAGGTTCTGACATTTGAGATTCCCGATTTCATAGATGTCGAAGGCAAGATTGGCTGGGCGTTTGGTCTTGGTTTGGAACGTATCGCCATGATTCTATACTCAATTCCCGACATACGCCTCTTCTGGTCAACGGACGAACGCTTCCTTTCGCAGTTCAAAGACGGAGAAATCACAACGTTCAAGCCATACTCAAAATTCCCTTCGTGTTTCAAAGACGTTAGCTTTTGGAATGCACAAGGTTCTGCGCCATTGCACGACAATGACTTCTGTGATCTCGTTCGTGATGTTGCTGGGGACCTCGTGGAGGATGTGAAAATGGTACTTGCTTCCCTTACTGGTATTTAGAGGGTATATTGACGTGCTATAGATTGACTCATTCGTACATCCAAAGACAAATCGTTCCAGTTCATGTTATAGAATCAACTACAGATCCATGGACAGGTAATTTTCGTGATTCCAAGATGCCGACTCGTTCTAACAGAAAACATTCAGGTCCTTGTCGAATGAAGAAGTTAACGAATTACAAAAGGGCGTAGTCACTCGTCTGACCGATTTGTTTAGAGTAGAGATTCGTTGATTCATTATATGGTGGAATACAATATACTCTAGCCCTGCACCGTGAAATGCTCCAGTGACAGCCTACACACTAACATCATGATATGTCTTGAACAACGCCAACCTGCGCTGCCCGTAACACCCGATCCTTAATCATATATCCTGGCTTCTGACAGTCTAGCACTGTACCCGGCTCCTTGCCAGGAATAGGCGCTTGGTATAGCGCTTCGTGACGATTAGGATCGAATTTGTCACCAGTGGGGTCAAAGGGTTTGACGTGGTATTTGAACAGGGTTTGTAGAAGCTGACGTTGTGTCATTTCAACACCAGTATGCAGCTCCTGCAGGTATTCTTGGGCAGATTTTGGTGGAGGAGTGTCAGTTTTCGAGGAAGAAGACGAGGCAAGGGGTTCGGAGGCAGGGGTCGTTTCTGCGGCCAATGCGGGGGCAGGTACGGATTTTAGTGCCAGCGCGAGAACGTCGACTGTCTCGAGCAAGTCAGAGGCAAAACGGGTAATAGCAAAATCACGCGTCTGTTCCTTCTCTCGCGCGGCGTTGCGCTGAAGGTTCAAGAAGTCTGCCTGAAGATATCGCAGACGACCCTAGAATAACAAGAAATAAATCGGCGGTGAAGAGAAATGAAAGTTGTGATAACGTACTGTCAAGTCGACAACTTCAGCCTCCTTAGCCTTGAGCTTTTCTGTATCTGGACAAGGAGGGTGTGCCTCTTTTTCTGGTTCATCGTTTGGCTCATCCTTCTTCTGCTCCTCGTGCGCGGACGTAGACTTGGTTTCTGAATAACCTCGCTTCGGGTTGAGTAAAGTTGAGCGACAAGGGAGGGTAGAGGGTAAGGGACGCGCCAGCGACCTGGACGACAGCGAAGCCGAACATGAACGAAATATCTGGCGGGCGTATACAGAGCTCATCATAGTACACCACCACGCTTCGTTAGGCGTCTAAAATTTTGTTCCGGAAGGACGGCCCGCAGCTTTGGCCTTCGTGAGGCTTACGCTGGATGGGTTTTTCAATTTGTTCGGATTCGGAGGGGCTGAACACTAAGCATTTATCGTTGATCACATTCTTTCTCGAAAATGCTCTGCTTTGGTGGCGGACGAAGTTTTCGTCTCCGCGTAAATAACGTGCACGCGAGGCTAGCCATCAGTAGATATCCATCCTATTCTTTCTTGGCTCTTTCCCACTTTCTTTCTCGTACCATGTCGTCGAATTCCGCAAAAAAGATTGACGGCACTGCTATTGCAAAGTATTCGTTTTCATTTTCATTTTATGAGTCTACTAACAATTATTCAGGTCTATCAGAGACAATGTCGCTTCGCGAATCCAGGTGTTGAAGACCAAACACCCTCGTTTCCAGCCTCAACTGGTCATTATCCAGGCTGGAGAGCGCCCAGACTCTTCGGTATACGTGCGCATGAAGGCCAAAGCTGCACAGGAAGTTGGTATCCAGTACAGACACGTTGCACTTCCTGCTGAAGCTACAGTGGAAGAGGTTGTTGAGACCGTAAAAACTCTTAACAACGACGACGCCGTAAGCGGAATATTGGTTCAGCTCCCCCTTGGCGGACATGTCACTGCTGAAGGGGAGCGCAAGGTTACGGAGGCAGTCAAACCTGAAAAGGACGTCGATGGGTATGTATCAGCTTCTCTGACTCGTACGGAGCGTTATTATAACTTCCGCACGATATCTTAGATTTCACGCGTACAACATTGGCCACTTATCTTCTCGCGCATCGGACCCGCTTTTCTCACCTTGTACCCCCACTGCTGTGATCAGGCTCCTCGAATCCACTGGCCAGTCTATTTCTGGTGCAAACGCGGTCGTTCTTGGGCGTAGCGATATCGTTGGGAGTCCCGTAGCCTCGATGTTGCGTAATCGCGATGCGACTGTCACCCAATGTCATAGCCGAACCAAGAACATTGAAGCTATCGTATGTTCACCATCTCCCTCTATACCCGTCTAATCCGATTTTATCATCAGGTCAAAAATTCTGATATTGTTGTCTCAGCTATTGGAAAAGCAGAGCTTGTGAAAGGCTCGTGGATCAAGCCCGGTGCTGTGGTTATTGATGTCGGGATAAATTACATCCCCGGTGAGTCCCACACTGGTTCAGCTATCCGCGTACGCGATTGGCTAACGCAATGACGACCAGATTCCTCGAAGAAGTCTGGCCAGAGACTTGTTGGTGATGTAGAGTACTCTTCAGCTGCTGAAGTTGCGTCGTATATCACCCCCGTTCCAGGAGGTGTAGGGCCTATGACGGTTGCGATACTCATGGAGAATACTCTCAAATCAGCGGAACGACTATGGGAACTCTCACACGAACGGAAGGTCCAACCTCTTCCCTTGAACATTCTAGAGAAAGTTCCTAGTGACATTGAGATCGCCATGGGTCAAACGCCTAAACCCATTACTCAGCTTGCTCAGGAAATCGGATTATCACCGGATGAGCTTGAAAGCTATGGAAAGTACAAGGCCAAGGTTGAACTCAGTGTACTTGATCGCCTTGCCCATCGTACGGATGGAAAATACATTGTTGTTGCTGGGTAATAATCTAGCTTACCTTCTTTTGGTTTTTGAATGACTCATGTCTATAATCAGTATCACCCCAACGCCTCTCGGCGAAGGAAAGTCTACCACGACTATCGGATTGGCTCAAGCTTTAGGAGCAGAACTTGGTCGTCCCGCTTTTGCTTGCGTTAGGCAGCCCAGTCAAGGACCAACATTCGGAATTAAAGGTGGTGCCGCTGGCGGTGGATACAGTCAAGTCATTCCTATGGATGAAGTGCGTCCTTCGGTCTGTTACTTGGATTGTATGAACAGTACACTGATCAACAGTTGCACAGTTTAATCTGCATCTCACCGGTGATATCCATGCTGTCACTGCCGCCAATAACTTGCTAGGTAAATCTTTTATTTCAGTGGCCGTAGCGGAAGACCTAACTTCCCTCTAGCGGCTGCTCTTGATGCTCGTATGTTCCACGAAGCCACCCAATCTGATAAGGTGTGTAGATGTTCCCAACTCCTTATTATCTACGCTGCTAATGCCTGCGTAGGCATTATACAGTCGTCTCGTCCCAACTAAGAAAGGCAAACGAGAATTTGCCCCTTTGATGTTCAAACGTCTTCGGAAGCTCGGGATAGATAAGACGAACCCGAATGAACTTACCCCCGAGGAAATCACCAAATTCGCCCGCCTTGATATTGACCCAGAAACAATCACCTGGAACCGTGTACTCGACACTAATGACCGATTTCTCCGGAAGATCACCATTGGTCGCAACCCTACTGAGCAAGGTCATGAACGTGAGGCTGGCTTTGACATCGCGGTCGCCAGCGAGTGTATGGCTGTCCTAGCTCTTGCTACTAGTCTCGAAGATATGAAGCACCGTCTTGGCGCTATGGTTGTTGCGACAAGTAAACAAGGCGAACCCGTTACTGCCGATGACGTTGGCGTTACCGGTGCTTTGACCGTGTTAATGAAGGATGCAATAAAGCCAAATCTCATGCAAACGTTGCAGGTAAAGCTCTTATCATCAACTGGTGTCGAAGACTATTGAATGCCCAACTTTCTTAGGGCACACCTGTCTTTGTTCACGCAGGTCCTTTCGCCAACATCGCTCATGGAAACTCTTCAATCCTGGCAGACCGAGTCGCCTTAAAACTGGCAGGTACTGAGGAGGGCGATTCGTCGGATCGCGTCGGTTATGTTCTAACCGAAGGCGGGTTCGGTGCCGACATGGGTATGGAGAAATTCTGCAACATCAAATGTCGCGTTAGTGGACTCAAACCCGATGCTACTATCATTGTGGCTACCACCCGTGCTTTGAAGATGCACGGAGGAGGACCTGATGTTACTCCCGGAAAGCCTCTCCATGAGACGTACACCAAAGAAGACTTGGTCACCCTAAAGGAAGGATGTAAGAACCTTGTCCAACACATCAAGAATTCACGCAAATTTGGAATCAAGGTTATTGTTGCGATTAATCAGTTCGCGTTAGTATTCTTGTTCTCGACAGACGTGCAAATACTAACTCAAATATAGGAGTGACTCTGCTGCCGAGCTTGCACTTGTTCGTGACGAGTCTCTCGCTGGTGGAGCCGATGCCGCAGTTGTCAGTAATCACTGGGCAGAGGGTGGTAAAGGAGCCCGTGCTCTTGCTGAAGCTGTCATCACGACTTGCGAAGGCCCATCGAACTTCGACTTCCTGTATGACCTTAATTTGCCCATCGAGGAGAAGATTACGATCATCTCCAAAGAGATTTACGGTGCTGACGGAATCGAATTGAGTGATTTGGCACGACAACAGGTCGAGACCTACACTCGTCAAGGTTACGCAGGCCTTCCGAGTGCGTAATATCAGTAGAGAATTTTGATATACTAAATATGTTTCTACAGTTTGTATGGCGAAGACGCAGTACTCCTTTTCTCATGACCCCAAGCTCAAAGGTGTTCCTTCCGGATTCACCATTCCAATTCGCTCAGTGAGGTTATCAGCTGGAGCTGGATTCCTGTACGTCGTTTTCAACAATCGCATCCTTGTTACCGTGGTCTAATCTGGATCTACTTCTCTGTAGCTATCCCATTCTTGGAGACATGCAAACCATGCCCGGTCTTGGAACTCGTCCAGGGTTCTGGGAAGTTGGAGTCGATGAAGTTGGCCGAGTTGTCGGCCTATTTTAAGATATTCCGTCCGAAGGAAGCGTCAGGAAGCGCATATTCAGAGATTCCCCTCTCCAGCTCTTCTATCTGTGTTCTCAACGAACCTCAATGAGCACGTCCGGCCTTGGGCATGATCAGAGACTCCATATCGAATGCCCGTTCTCAACACGGATTTGGGTACTGTTCAACACAGGATTGGGACAACGATTGTACTAGTCCCGCAGAAGTGGATAGTGAATTGTTCGAGCAGACGTAGATCACAGTGGATATGGTAGTTCGTGTAGTTAATGGTATAAATGCTATACTTGGTACAGAACATCATCAAACTCCAACAGTGCGACCACCTGGCATTCTAACCGCAGCGAATTGTGCTTGCGGGGAAGCATTGGATGTCGGCGTTTTTTCGATATCTGCCAAAGAACCCGAAATCGAGTCGAAAGTGATGTTGTTGAGAGCTGCTCTGACAGTCCGAGAAAAGGTGTTGCCTGCAGTGTCAACATATGAGAATGTGTTATTCGACGTCCCATTGCCTGTGTTTCCAGAAGATGACTCTTCGAAAAATCCACCTTTGAGAGGGATCAAAAAATGCATGGACACTCTGCTTTAAACATAAGCTTAACTTACCCGCTATCTGTCTTTCCTGGATAGTCGAACCTAATATGAATGGAGCAGGGACTAAAGAAGTGGTCTTGAACCACCTACACCACAGCAGAATCAAATCTACTCACGCAACACTCGATCGTATGAGTGGTCAAATACAGCTTCAACTAAGAGCAACGATAGTCATGAATGAATTAATGCAAACTCGGGTTGAAACTCACAGACACTTCCATCATTGTTCAAAGAGGTGATATTGACGGCAAACGGATAGGAATAATCGTCTTTCACGACTGCAACACCGTTATGAGTGGACACAACAGAACCAGACGCCATCTGTAGAACGTTCTGGATATTGAAGCCATCAAGATAAGTTTGAACATTCGAGTAGTTGAGGCTTTGGTCGAAGACGACTGCAGTGCATACGTCGTCACTACACACGTCGGATTCAATGTGGATTGTACGAGACGCGGTCACCGTTATGATCACATCTCCGTTGCTTGCTATGTTTGCAGTAGCGGTTGTAACGGGGAAATCTTCCGCTTCATAAACTGTCATATTGCCAGTAGTGGGGTTGGTTGTTGATGCAGTGACGACCTGCAGGAGACCTAAAGTTCCGAATGACAATTAGGCTATCAAATCAAGTTTTAGAGTTCTTACCAGAGACAAACCAGTTTTGGTTTATGGCACCGTTCATTTCAGCAGAAATCACATCAACAGTGAAATTGTGAGCGCCTCCATCCGTTAATAAAGGTAAAAAGGGAGTGACGTCGAGAACTGAGTCGAACAGTCATTTCGTAACTCAAAGAATATAATAACGCTCTAACCATATGTTGGGACTAGCAGTAAGTAGTAGAGAGGGGAAGATCAACAGACATCTCGGTAAAAGAAGAGAAAACGTACGATCCAAAGCGCCGTAACTGGTTATGGGCCGCCATGCTGTGGGAAGCTAACTTTGGCTTTTAGAAAGCCTCACAAAAGGACAGAATAATGCTATTCCTCACGATTCCTCCAGTGAAAACCACAGGATAAGGGAAACTAAAGAACTTTCGAGTGAATACGAATCCACCCTCGATAAAATACTTATAATGCACTGACGCTGTCCCAGCTACCTTTCCATCAATCTTCAATGGCAGTTATTATCAGCATAATTCGGGCAAATTTTCCAAGACCTACAAGTAATCTGACTTCTCGGAAAGGACCGTTCCCAAAAGTAAATCCTTAAGTTATGACACCGCGCTGATGAGTCGATTACAGTTGAATTTTACGAAAACGAGCTTTACCTGACGGAAGGTCACGGAGAAAGGCATTGGGAGCATTGAAGTACCAAAACTCTTCGTCGCCATTCCCTGAGGCATAAAGTTCTGAGCCAGTTCATGCTAAGATTGGTGCAAAGGACGAGTTCATTGGGAATTATACCTGCGTAAGCGGAGATTGTGTTTTGGGGGAGTGTAACGTCGACCTATAATAATAGGGCTTCATGAAACCGTCTGAAGCTACAGGTTGGAACCTACCGAGAACGCCGGACTTACTGACGCATCTGCAGAAGCATTGGTTGCGTCAGAAGCAGCTGAGATAGGTATGATGACATTAGATTGCTGGGCAGCTGGAATTGACGGAGAAGATGCAAAGAAAGTGGCCTCAAGAGTTGCTGTGGGAATGTTAGGCGTGAGGTTAGTGGGGACATCTGTGCGTACTTGAATAAACACCGTTGAGACCAGTTTCCAACAGGTTATCAAGCTGTAAGATTAACCGCCCCTCATTCGAGAATAATGGAATGAAGCGGGTGACATCTTTTATATATGTCCAAATAATTCCAGTGAGTGACGGTTCCGGGGTAGACGTTCGCCATACTGAGATTGTACATTAGTACTGATCGTGAAATATAACTGAAGACTAACTTTCAACATTTTGGAAAGTGAATATACCCAGACGATCGAATTGTGTCCCATCTACATCCGCCATATATAACATTTCCTCGCAAACAAGTAAGCAATATTCCTACTAGAGGTGACCGTGAAATTGAGAGTGACTGCAGCCCATGATCCTACTTCTCCACAATCCGTAAGGGGTCTTGAAAACTTGATTCAGAAGTAGTCCTCGACATGAAGCGCACGTTCTTACGTGTACTCGACGACTTCTGGACTGAGATTTCCATGTTGTAAGGGTGAAATTCGATGAACCATGGTTGCAGTACTCACTCTCCAAATGAATTCCCAAAATCTCGTCTGGTAACAGAGTGTTTGAGCCATCTATATCGTCCGTCGAGAGACGCCTTACATACTGGAACAGTTGTATGGTGCACGTTTGAGCATCCTGAGGTACCGGGGGAGGCTGAACAACCTGAAAGTCGACCAAAGGAACTGCACTGATACACGTCGAGATCGTCAATGCCAAGAATACAGCGATGAGCTTATGTTCCTGATGCATGGTCAGGGATAGGGATATCACAGCAAGTCATTCACGTTATATACGGGGCAGTGTGAACGAGAAGATAGTAATAGGAATATGCTTCTCATTTCGGTTGATGGCCATGTGCACGGGAATACTCTGTGTGGGTTCAGTGCTGTTCAGTGTGATAAGGTACAAGAAAGAACTTCGACTTTATTTGAGGCATCGATGGTCGAACTCTGCAGATAGGAACCGCCCATGAAAGCTAGTAAAGATAATGTGAGGCCACGTGCATTCCTCAAGGTACAAGTGACTAGTAGCGACCCGTCACTGCCCGTTGCGACGCACGATGAGAAGTGCAGTTTCGCTCGGGGCGGAGCATTGCTCCCTTCCCCCGCGCAGTGAGAAATGAGAGCAACCAATCATATGTCGAGGACAAACAGCCTTCGTTTGTATAATTTCCGCTTTTGCTGATGGCATTTTTTACATTCTTTCCTCTCAACGTTCATCATGATCATGACAAGTGTATTGGTATAGATGCAACTAAACACTCTGCGTGCAGCCAATGATCCCGATATGTATGAGCTGCGTCTAAGTAGGCTGAAAGAGATGCATAAGAAAAGTTTGAGAAGAAAATCGGCTTAAAAGAGAGGACGCTACTGCCTTGAACATATTGTTGATTGCCCTCTTTGTTATGGATATTGCCAAGCTAGTGTTGCTTTTAACGTTCTGAAGCTCCCTTGCTCATGGTACTCACAGCAAACAACTTGACAATGCCAAGTATGATGATTCGAAAGATGATGGAGAACGCGACGACTCGGAAGGATACAACGATGAAAACACTAATAGACAGTAATTGTTCAGACCACAACCAACGAAGATATCTGTAAAGCATCTGATGTACATGAAATCCACCACTAGACCGACTGGAAATCCTGGAAGAGAATGGACATCGGTAGGTGCATTCACCAAGCATATGCGTGATCTCATACCGCCTTAATGCATAACATATCGGTGATATTGTTGGACCGCCCACATCTTCACGAATTTTCTGAACTTTTGATTTCCCATCTTCAGGATATCGAGGGGTGGACGATGGTTGTTGCTGCGTCCAGCCTTATGCGGGATATGGTATATCCCGTGGGGCACATTGGGTGACAGTTGCATTGTGAACACGACCGTGTCAACATCATCCCAAGCTAGGAGATGAACAACATTTCCACCAATGTTAACGAGAAGCGAGTCCGGGTTCTTCCATTGTGGAGGAATCTGCAAATAAAAGTGAGAATCATAACAAATGTCACAACTATCAAAATACCTCAGGGCTGAAAGTTTTCAGTTGATTTTCGCAAACACGAGCGAAGAGGAACTGCATGCTGGGGTCCTGCGGACCCAGTGGTACATTCCAAGAATCTTCGCCGTTCATAGGCTGAAGAGATTGCTCTATCACCGCTGCGGTGATTCCCTGCGCGGGGCAGAAGGTCAACAATCGGTAATATAGACCGGGTGGATGCCCAGGTATCGGAACTGCGGGTTGGTCAATCGGTTGGGCGTATAAGTCGCCCAACGACTGACCATGAAACAGGTCTGCAGTAGAGCCAGGAAACATGTGAGTACAGATCCTAACGAGGGGGTTTATATGATTATGGTACAACAGGATAGCAAAATTAGACCTCGGTGTTTCCCTGGAGTTGTTGATAAACCAGTGGAAAGCTGGCTTTTCTGGGATTTTGACATTGGGGAATTCAGTTTTCAAATTGTATGTAGATCAGGAGGTACACTGAATCTCAATTGCGATGAAAATATGCCAGGTAACTGCTACTTGTTTAGGACTTAGTAGCTCACTAGCAGCGACCTGTGCAATGCACGATGAGAAGCTCATGATCAGTTCTGCCCATGCAGGTGCAACTACTGCTTTGCATATCTACTATAGAATGGGTGGGAGGGTGTGGAAAGAAAACAGAGTTTGACATGCCAATGCACCGACTCTCTGCACGGAGTCTACGAATGGACATGATCATTCATGATGGTGCTTCATGGCAAGAGCGACGCTGAGCGACGAACTCGCATCACGTGCATGTTCGAAGACTCTTTGTAGTTTGTTCAACTTTGTTGCGCTCGTTCCGAGTTGTACAAAGCAAATTGCTGAAATCCTTTTTAGGGCAAAATATATCGGGCAAGTAAATAAACACAAATAGATGGAAAAAGTTCGAACAACCAAAGCACGGTAGGAAGGTTTTAATGAGCAAGATTCCCTCCGATCTCGTCAAGAGGAATTGCAATGGTGTCATTGAAGTTGCTGTTGATTGCGTTGACGCTTCTCGTATATGTGTCACCTTTGACATCGGAATAGCTGAACTATAGAGTAGAGTAGACTATAGGCTGCAAGGAAGAAAATCGAGTACAAGACCACCTACCGTGTTATTATTCGTCCCATTACCAAAATTCCCGATTTTCTCTGAACCAAGTTGGAAGAAACCATCTATATCATGATAACCGGTCAAACGGGAGCGTACAGCTGACCAGAGAATTTTCACCCGTGGTCTGATGGTTATTGATCGTCGAAGCTATCCTCAAAGGGTTTGGGAGTAAAATGCGGTTGTAGGAGTGATCAATAGATGAAGTCCCTGGAACAACGCCGAATCCTCAACTTTTGGAGGCACAAGTAATGTAGTTTTCACCTACAATTGGACAAAGTTTCATCAAGGTAGTCAAAGTTCGTGCTGAACGGATACGAAAAGACATCCAAAAGAATCGCTACGCCATTATGCGTCGAAGAGGAATTCCCGATGGAAGTTTGCTTCAAAGTCTATACGACAATATCAATGGACAATGATACATAGATAAGTAAAGTGAACATTGTTCTCTTATACCTACCGCGAGCAGTCCATTGTTTCGATATGTTTGGATATTCGAAAATTGCAAATCTTGTGTCCAAATGATATGAGTAAATTGACCACTTCCGCTCAAAATATCTGCCTCAATGTGGATGTTGCGCGTTGCAGTGACTGTTGCGTTGAATTGCCCAAACTCCTCGACAAAGCCAGTGATGCTGGTGTCTGCGTAGTTGCTCGCCGAGTAAACGGTCAGATTACCAATAGTTGGCTTAGAGCTGGTATCAAGGATGACTTGCAAGATTCCTTCAACAACCAAGTCAGAACAAAACCAAGAGCTGGAAAAACTCTTACCCGAAACGAACCAATTTGAATTGATAGTATGGTTTGTCTCCGCAGAAACAACGTCGAGGGTGAAATTATGTGGAGAATTATCAATCAATAATGGAACAAACGGGGTGACATCGACAAAATAAGTAGGCAATTCTGGAACACTTATGTTAATATCTATCAACTAATTGAGGTCCAAGATGACCAATACCTGCAGTACCATAACTCCCTATTGGTCGCCAGAAGGATGGAATGAAGCCCTATGAAGAACTATTTGATAAGAATGTTTTGGCATGTACGAAGGTGCTATATGTACCAACCCCAGAGAAAACAGTTATGTACGGGAACGCGACTCCAGCCACCAGACCGTCGATCAACAGTCTGACTTCACGAAAACCATCATGCGGGCTGGTGATATTGGGCGAAATGTTCGAGAAGAATTCATCGGGTACGTTGAAAAACTGTGTCATTACATTCAATGGACTGTCACCAACTGAGAGGAAAAGTCCAGCACCCAATCTTCTTCGAGGCCATTGCCGCCTGCATCAAGTAAGTAGGAAGGAAGAGTAGTAGAGTTTGTGAAACTCACTAGCAAATATTTCAGCGTATATCGCAACCGTATTGTTTGGCACGGTAATATTGAGCTGGCATATCATTATTTTGACGCAAGTAGAACCCATTCAAAGCTCACCGAAAATGCAGGGGGTACGGAAGCATCATCTGCAGTCGTGTTTGATAGGGTGGATATTGGGATAATGATATCGGCCTTTTCTGCAGGAGGATATTCGGCCGATGACTCGAAATAGGTTGCGGCTACAGTCGCTGTGAAAGTATGTCAGATTGTGAGCCTAATCACATATTCATATTAATCGTGCTCACTAGAGTAGATACCATCCAAGCCAGTTTCGATGAGGTTATCCAATTCCAGCAAAAATTCACCAGATTCAGTGAAGAGCGGCATGTACTGTGTTACATCTTTGATGTACGTCCAGACGATTCCGTCTCCGATCGTGGGCTCAAAAGTCGAGGTACGCCAGATTTCGACGTTGTGGAAGGTGAAGATACCAAGACGGTCGAATTGGGTTCCGTTACTGGTGACGGTAAGGTTAAGAGTGATCGCAGCCCATGAACCGACTGGACCACAATCTTCAGGAGGACTGCAATGTGGTCCTCATATCAGGATAGCGGATGTTTTCTCTGATCAAACTCACCTGAGCTGAGTTATCGCAGGACCACTGAGTCATTAATCTGAGCAAATACTTTAGGTGACACATCATAAATACTTCTTACTCGACAAATGAGTTGGCGAAATCGTGGCTAGATATTGTCATCAGATGCGAATTCCAGAAAAAGTTTGGCTCACACCTGAATACTTCTACCGTACAACGTTTAGCGTAAACAGGGACCACCGGCGGTTGTGCGACTTGAAAGTCTCTTATAACGGTTCCGCTTGTTAAAGACAAAATCAGAAAGATGCAGCAAAATGTGTTGAACATGATGAAGGCAAGTCGTTATTCACATCTGCTTCGACGTCGACGACCATTGACCCAGAATGGAAGTGGGATCCCAATGACATATTTCTATCTATCTATTAACTGGTCAAGCTTCAAAATTGAAGCGAAAATAATGCCGGTAGAAATGGCATGCGCTCTAGCCTCTACTGATTCTCGTTGCACGTGCAGGCAGAAATTTCTTTCACTCTTACAGTTACACTGCTGGCGACTTCTACGTGGATTCTCAAAGAGAACTAATACTCCCCCGCAGCCGTATGGACGTGCGTGATGTTATTTAACCTCCCTTTCATTAACTCAACCTGTGCTTAGGATGTTGCCCTTTCTCCATTACAACTAGTCAAGGCAGCGTATCAAAAGCTGAGTCGTGAAGAACTCTGTCTTTTTTCGCATATCAGAGGTCTGCCAACTACAGGCACAGATGAGACTTTTATTTCTCGACTTGCAAACCACGATCTTCACGTTTATCACTTTCCTAATGGTCAATCCGATCTATCAACTCCTCCCACTCCTTCACTAGAACCTCCTCGCACAGTCGCTCCAGACCTTCCCGTCGAAATTATTAGCACCATTCTGGATTTTCTTGGTGATTGGGAGCTTACCCAAGCGTTGGGTATCCCAACTTCTCTTCATCCACCACCTGACTGGTATTGTGCTTCACCCACGGATCGTGCAATGATCATTGGCAACATTGCTCGTATTCGAGAAATCGATCTTGACGTCAATCCCCCCTCTAGAATCGGAGTAGACATTGTCATTCGCTTTGGCTATATTCACGTCCTCCAATTCGTCTCCTCCCGTCATCGTAAAATCTTCCTCTCCAAATTTCATGATGCAATTCCCACTCGTGCCTCTCATTATGGTCAAACAGCTGTGCTTACATGGTGGAAACACGAATCCGAACAACAACAATCTGGCGTTGTTCCCAAAATCAAAGCGGCATCCATCGCAGAAGCTGTTGATGCAGCATCTCGGAGTGGTCAGATAGTTTCTCTCGATTGGTGGATGACTTGTGGCTATCCTTTCGAGTTTACAGAAGCTGCGCTTGAATCTGCAAGTATCAAAAATCAGCTCGCTGTGCTAGATTGGTGGAAGCAACAGCATAAATTGAACAGGGTTAGTCTCAAAATTGGGAAGGTCATGGAAACTGCGACTCGTCATAATCGAGCACAAGTACTGGATTGGTGGGCCAAGTCCGGATTGCCCATTCAGTATCGCATGTGTGATATCGAAGAGGCGCTCGAAGACGCTATAGGCGGTGGAGACAATACCAGAAAATGGTGGCAAGCAAAGGGCATCGATTTCAATGCCAATGATAAGGAGTGGATGAAGCTGCAGAATCTCAATTAATCGATATACCATAGTCTACCTCATCTACCCTAGCATATGTATAGTACGCATTTCATCTGGAGCATTGAAGACACGACAGATATCCATTCCGGTTGAGTTTGAAACTGTCCAAGATCGACATGTGAGTTGGTATAATAAAATAAATATAGACTATGCAAACTGCACTGGTGGATTAGACAGTATTAAATAGAATCATAAGATCAAAACTCGTGGCTGAAGATATCGTCGTTGGTCGGCCTTTGTCCATTGGTCTCCATCGAACGAGGCTCTTCTATGGCCTGCGTGTTCCCATAAAGGCCACCCTCAGGATCTTCAGGATAACCCGCAGTAGAGTCATCCGCAGAAATCACGCTCGGGGCGACTGAAGACCTGCTCTTCTTCTTCTTTACTCTTTTCCTCGACTGCTGTTCAGAAATTGAATATGCATCCTCTGTCCTCGCCCAACGATCCTTCTTCTCCTTCTTCTTCTTCCCGCGTTTGGAGCCGCTGCTCGGGAGTACAGCATCATCGAAATTGGCTGGATATCGCCACCTTCCGCCAGAGGAAGACGATGCGTCAGCGCTGTAGTAACGCTCATCCTCAGGGCCCCATAGAGCACCGTTCTGTTGCTGTGGTCGAGAGCTATGATCATCAGACGATAAGCTCATGCTCGAGCCACCTTCTTGCCCTTCCTCGAGAGCTTGCCCTTCGAGAGTTGAATGAGGGAGTCGGTCTTGATAACGATTCGCCCATTGGGATTTACGTTCCTTGCGTCGAATTTCGGAGGTATCAACGAGACCATATCGTTGGGCCCATTTTGGAGTTCGTGCATGATTCTTGTTGTTGCGAATGTTCTGTAGAGACAAACTAATGAGACTAGAAAGGCGGGTAGAATATGGTTGTTAATCACTTGAATGTAGAAATTGTGAGCATGACCTGCAATTTCATGAGACTAAAGGCGGTTACATTAGAGGACCACGCACCAGGTATATACCCACAGATTGTCAGCAGTGTATTGATGAAAAAGTCGGTCCCAATCCCAAATCTGGCGGCGACAGCTAAGCAACATAGTGAGAGAGATTCATCATATATCGTAGATCAGAGAATAAACCTAGAGGAGGAAGAAGGGTTCCAAGAATGAAAAGCAGAACCGAAAAGCCATGACGCCGTTTTGGTTTGAGATCAATTTTGGTAGGAAAGGTGGGCATGATTGTTCTTGGGGAGGAACACCGAACAGTTCCTTCCACTTGTCATAGCCTCTGAGCCTTCCCGGGTTTCGGCCCGGCTATTAAGGCACTGCACGTGCTTATACCTACAGAGTTCGCCAACTACCACCAACATCTCTTTTCGTGAATAAGTTGCGAAGTTATTCCTTAGTCCTTTCGTCGTATCCGTGGGCTCAATTTGGGGATCGCACTCGTGCGCTGTTGGAGGAAGGTAATTTGCTGCTATTCCTTGCTATTCCTCCGGCCATGTTGACCATTTTCAGTACTCGAGTTAATTAATGGCCATGGAGAGTGACACTCTCCCTCTAGATCTTTCAGACGTCGTACATGATGAATCACTAGGGCAAGATGCTCATCCTCATACTTCTCAAGGCCAACATGATTCACGCTCCACGTCGGTCTTTGAATCGGACTCGGGTCTTTTAACAACTCTGCAGCCTCCCTTTGAAGAAGACCCCGAGGTCCACAGCAGGGGCCAGACACCTACTTTATCATCGCTCGAAATGCTAGAAAATGAGCTTGTCAATCTGCTTCACCAGAATGCATCCGCCGCCGCTGCCAACGCAGCTTTGATCAGCGCAGCCGCTCAGCAACACCAATCCGACCGTCCTTCTACAAGAGAACAAGAGACGCCGCCAGCTACAGATATTGGAAGTTATCTTTCTGGCCTGGCCGTCGTTCTCCAAGCGGCTCAGGCCCAGGCACAACTTAACGACAGCGATCGTATTGCGTTGGATGCTCTCCTTTCGGCTAAAGATTTGTCTGTGTTGGGGGACAAAGGTAATCGGAGCACTCGGGCGGCACCATCTTTTCACTCGCTTACAGCTGCTAATGACTCGCGGGAACCGTCGCGTAAGAGGAGAAGAAGAGGTCTCGAGGAAACTCGGGAAGATTTTTTGTACACGGAGTTGCATGGTCGGAGTGAAGACGATGGGACAGAAGACAGTGGATCAGAGACGCGACCAGACGACCCTGCAGCAAACCCTCTGCCTCATGCCGACTTCACTGACATTAACGACATCTTTACTCATTTATCCACGCAATTATCCGCTCAATTCGAAGCAGATCCCAGCAGTAGCCCCCGAGCATTGCAGTTCCAAACAGCTGGGTCCACAGTTCTCGCACCCTCGAATCGCAGTGCCATACAGCCCGTCGCCTCCTCCTCTAGCTTCGTGTTTGAGTCGCATACCCCCAAGAAAGCCAAAAAGCCGAGGGAGAAACTCAAGAACACACATGTTTGTGAACAACTCGACTGTTTGAAGGCTTTCACCCGCCGGAGTGATCTACTGCGACACATGCGAATACATACCGGCGAGCGTCCCTTCCTCTGCAGTCATCCTGGTTGTGGGAAAACCTTTATCCAGGTACGCTTGAATATTCCGATCTCAGTTGCATATTCATTCCTGATTTTTTGGTTAGCGTTCCGCTCTGCATGTACACTCACGGGTGCACACGGGTGAAAAGCCTCATTGCTGTGAATATCCGGATTGCGGAAAGACTTTTGGTGACTCTAGCAGTCTTGCTCGGCACCGTCGTACGCATACCGGTAAACGACCTTACAAATGTGAAGATTTGCAATGCGAAAAGACGTTCACCAGGCGGACTACCCTAATCCAGCATATGCGCACTCACGATCCTAAATGGGAGCCGGATCCGAATGTGTAGGTTGTCAATTCCTTTCTCTACAAGTTTCACGGATGACAGTTTGCTTTACAGTCGATATAGCTTTAGCGCAACCAATGCAGCGCAGACAAGCGAAGAAGAGGAACAAGAGCTTTCTGAGTCGGTCCGGACGATTTCCGATCTCTTTCAATCCAACGCCCTTGCACCAGAACCTGTACCTGGGCCGGATTCTTTGGACCGTGTAGCGAGTATCAGCGCCGAAATCGCGGCCGCTATAGCTCAAGCTCACCAACGAGTGTTTGAAGACGATGAAGAGGAATCAGACTATGAGCAGGAGATGCCAGCCCGCGAGACGATCACACTAAATACAAGCGGCATCAGGGGTTTGGGTGAGGACAGACTGCATAGAGCAGACTCGGAATTTGAAGATGAGAGGTTTCCCCAACAATTGCGAGCATTGAAGAACAATTCCAACAAGCGTAAAAAATAAATATTGTATCAATAATGAATTATAGGTCAGCTACAGATATACCTTGTTGCTTAGTGCACTCCATCGTTACAAATTACTCCCAGCATCCAGCGGCTCTTATCGATCGACGCTCCAAATTCACATGTTGACGTGACCCGGACGTGACTTACTAACGGGCCGGCGAAGAGGAACAACTAGAATCCATTATCCCGCCTCAACCGTTTCCTTCCGCGATCCACTACTTATATCGAGGCAAAACCAATCACTCGAACGACCCATTTTATTCCCAATCACACTTTTCTGCATTATCGACCCATCTGTTTTTGGAGATGGCTACTGAATCTGTCCCGAGCTCTGAGATAATAACACTCACCAGGTACGCAGTCATTGCTTTGAATGGCTAATCCTTAGCCCCACTTATTATATAGACATGTCCTGCACGACCAGATGCGGCTTGGAGCTGCTGCCACCGGCGATCTGACTTTGCTACTCACTGCCATCCAAGTCACCTCCAAATTCATCGCGACCAATGTCCGGAAAGCTCGTCTGATCAATCTGTAGGTTCATTCTTTTCCAGATGTACGTTATAGAATGCTTATTGATAGACAACAGGATTGGTTTGGCGGGTGACACAAATATTTCAGGGGACGAACAAAAGAAACTCGATGTCCTCTCAAACGATATCATGGTCAACTCTTTGCGCGCGTCGGGCAAGACGGCCGTTCTTGTCTCAGAAGAGCTTGAGGACGCTATCATCATAGAAGAAAAGAACAGAGGAAAATATTGTGTTGTCTTTGATCCTCTTGATGGAAGTAGCAACATCGACGCGGGTGTTAACATTGGAACCATCTTCGGAATCTATAAGCTCGTGCGTGGACTGATCATGTTAAGCTAAATTCTATTCATGAAAGCTTCAGCGTCCTAATTCTGAGGGTTCAATCAAGGATGTGCTGAGGCCAGGTAGTGAAATGGTAGCAGCTGGATATACCATGTAAGCACATACGTTCTTCTACTATTACGTCTATGTTTATCATCATGAAGGTATGGATCGTCTGCCAACCTCGTTCTATCGACCGGTTCTGGGGTCAATGGTTACACCCTCGATGCCGCCCTTGGAGAGTTCATCCTTACCCATCCCGATGTGTGCATTGCTTTCACATTATTTATCCCTCACCTTCACCTTTTCACCCACGCTTCTCCAGATTCAAATCCCCCCTCGTGGGAAAATTTACTCCTTCAATGAAGGAAATGCAATGTTCTTCCACCCACCAGTGCTTGAGTACCTGAAATCTATCAAGTATCCTGCTTCCGGAAAACCTTATAGTGCTCGGTATATTGGCTCGATGGTAGCCGATGTCCACCGAACATTTCTCTACGGTGGAATCTTTGGTTACCCGGATGACAAGAAAAATAAGACCGGAAAACTGCGATTATTATATGAGGCATTCCCTATGGCATTTCTCACGGAGCAGGTGGGGTTGTTCAGCCCATTATTAGGATTCCTTTACTGATAGGTAATAATAGGCTGGCGGGATTGCGACCACAGGCACCAAGCGTATTTTGGACATCGTTCCTGAAGGCATACACGAGCGTTGCCCGGTTTTCCTGGGTAGTAAAGAAGATGTGCAGGATCTCATGAAGTTCTATGCGGTGTAAAGAATATCTGATTCCAAATGTAGTACATACTGTGTAATGATTAATCTTCTGTGCATAAGGAAGCCGTACATAGAAGCGGAAGCCGTACATAGAAGCGCCCATTGGCGCTTAATATTTAACTGAAACGCCGGACGCACTCATCAGGAGTCAAGAGCTACGCTCATCATCGGCACACTCCTACATTCTACGTACTCCTGTTTGCCACTTCTTTTCGAAACCCTCACTAGTGAACATTAGTCAAGATGGACGAGGTGAATTTCTGCGCAATAAAGATTATACCATTTTCTGAGCTACAGACGGCAGTCTGTCTCCCTACGCCGTAAATCTGTAAACAAGCGTCGAGTCAATGTTCTCCTTTCAGAAGATGAAGATGACCAGGATAGCGCTCCATTTTCTCCGCCTCAGAAAAGAACACGGTACTCTAGGAGTCCAACTGAACCGGAGGAAGACATATTGATTGACGTGGATGATGACCGTAGCGAAGGTCTCTTGTCCCCTTCTCGTAGCTTTACCCCACCTCAACAGCAAAAGTCATCATCCAAGAAACGCGAAAGTTATCCAAGCTCTACAAGGTCTCGGGAATCTAAGAAACGCTGGGCGGACGATTCGGGCGATGAGTTTGATGTTGGCGTTATGTCGGACGATTTGGGAAGAGGGATTCTAGACGAACGTGACGACGATGAAGAATTTGTGGATGATGTCCCAAAGAAGGGCAAGGGTAAGTCGTCCACCGCGAAAGTGAAGGGCATAAAGGGTGGAAAAGGCACCAAGAATCCAAGAGTAAAGGGCAAGGGACAATCTCAAGAGAAGGAGATCACAGTGAGGGATGAGCGACAGGGAGTTGCGTCTTCATCAATGAAGATACGTATCAAGCCCTCTGTGAATGTCGACGCCGTTCCTGTCACGAATCCTGGCATGGGTTCTGTAGCACCCGATGCAGAAAAAGGTGACGGTCCTATCCCTCAGAAAAAGCGCAAGCTTCCATCTATCAAGAAGAATAAGACTGCAGCCTCCGGGACTCCTACCACGGTTGCGAAGCCTACTGCTTCGATAAATGCTTCTTCAAAGACAACTATGGCGGATGGTGTTCCCTCCACCCCCGCCGCAAGGGCATCAGCTGGTTCACAAGGAGGCGACTTCAATCTCCAGGACCGTAATGTCTATGAGATGCTTTTCAAAAGTGTGCGTACAGTTGTATATATCCTCCTTCATTTATTGAATCTCGTGCAAAATTTAGACGGGCGGAAGTAATGCTCGCGCTGGCAGTCTTCGGGAGAATGAGGAACGTAGAAAGTACCTCAATAGTCTAAGAGAAGCCGACAAAGCCAAAAGAGCTCTTGATGCGGTAGGCCTCGCTCTTTAGGTTCGCCTTTTCTGACTGACCCAAGCTCAGAAGCAGATGTTCGACCTACAGGCACAAATGGACAAGATATCTGCATTCGAAGATCGTCTTAGACTAGCCAATAGCTGTGTGCTTTACCCTAACATTCTTGGTGCGAAGATGAGGGAAGCATTTGAACAGGGGCGAAGAAGGCGAGAACCTCAGGGAGAGGGGGGAAATAATGCCATGGTTCGTTTATTGCTTATTCACGATATATGACGCTGATTGTGTCAATTCAGAACCTATCTATGTAGTCTCGAGTACATTCGCGTATCGATATCAACCAAATATTGACCCATGTGCAGACCCAGTGTTTTGTCACCTACATATTCCTTGATTTACTGCGTTTGTTTGCTGTGAAGCAGACCCTACTTTTGAAAAAGATATGTTTTTTTCATTCCTCGAAGCACACGACCTGTCAACTTTGAGAATCGTGATGATAAACGAGATCAGAATGTACATACAGCGAATTCCTTTGGAAAGTCCAGAAAAGTTCCAGGCGTCGCGGATTGAAGGATTGAAATATGGAGTACTGTATGTACTGCGTGGGTCTTCAAGTTTGAGCTGTTAAGTATAATCAGTGTACACTTCGGCAGGCTCATATGTCGTACCGAGGTCACAAATGAATACATCCTCACATGCAGTGTTCTCCAGAATGTTTGTCGTCATACCAGGCCATACCACGCTGTCCAGCTTCATTTCCGAGGAGTTGTAATGTGGAAAGAAAATCATTCTTATGTATGTTTAAAGTACATATGCATGTTGAAGTTGAGAGAACTTGTCATTCAGATCCCGCGGTTTGGCAAAGGAGCGCTCTGATATGGAACGATTGACGGTTGAGAAGAGTAAGTTACCCAGTTCAATCTAGAATAATCCGATGCAAGAATTAATTAGACCCGGCAAGACTAATCATTGCACTGATCTGGGATTTTTACGAGAATCCTTCGGGCTTGAGCAACAACAGACACATGCATAAATGAAGAGCCAAAATCAGCAGTCGACGGGAACACGAGGTTACGAGACCTTAGAAGGCAACTTCTTGGCCATATGGGAATAATGGAAGGAAGCCCAGAATGATGATCACTAGATGCCAGACTATCCTCACTCGACGCACTCGTCGAGCAGAGTCGTTGGTTTCAGATAAGGGGTTCTGACATTATTACCCTTTCTCCATTCAATCATCCGGGTAAACCAGCGCTCGGGAAGTAGTACAATAGAGTACGATACGGTTGATGACCGGTCAAAATCCTAATTCGATGCTTCCGCGGCAGAATGTATTGCTTTAGCTATTTGGTCAAAGCAGGCATTGAACCACCCGTCCCTCGAATTTCGATTGGTGGATACAGTAACCTCATTCAAAGAGGTCTTTTGCAGTAAGGTGACTAACGAGACGGGTTGATTATTCAGAACTGACAATCGATTCCGAATGTTATCAATGACCCCCTTCAGCATATTTAGTTCTGTTGTAACAGAATCCAGATCCTGAGGAGAATCCAAAGCGGAAATGAGTTCATCTACCGTGCCAAGGAGGGCAGGAGACAACGGTGCAAGATCGTCCAAGGAAGAATTCGATAGTAAAGTAGGTGTGGACAATATATCAGATATCACCCTTTGGTGAAGGATATTGCACAGTCGTAAAACTATGAGGACCTCACGAAATTGGGTGAGACGTTGATTTAGTTTTGCAAAGGATTAACAATATTCACCTTTTGAGCTACTTTCAGTTCTTGCTCAGTGAGAGGCTGACTGGGTTCTAGCCCAAGCTCGTCCCAACCGTCTTCAGATTCTGTGGTAATTCCGGACTGTACATCCTCAATCATTTCGACTACTTCTCTTACGCCATCCTCAAGCGCACCGGCATCCTTGAACCAAAGCCGGCGGACAGCAGTGAGATTATTCTCTGATAGACCACCATCTGCGTGCCGTGCTATATCTATTACGCTGTGTACGGCGCCTGTTCTCACCAAGTATTCATCTCCAGTTCTAGAGCGTTCACTAGAACCTTCGATCTGTAGAAATACTGTGGTCAAAGTTTGCACAGTCTCCACTACGTCAATCGCCACTGAAGCCACTTCTTTGGCGAGTGTCGCGCCGTGAACGGAAGCATCAAACATACTGACGCAATGTGAAATGGCGGCGATGTAGTTTGATAGATCTTGTAGTGGGACCAAACAAGCAGAATATGTAGGAGAAGATGGCTTCAAAGTCAACGATAATTTTGTGACGGATCCATATACAAGAGATAACAAGGAAAGTAGATCTTGATGTAGAACAGGCAATGGAGGAGGATCCTCGGTGGATTGTGGATGATTAAATATCGAGTCTCTAGCGGCTTTGCAAGTTTCTACCAGAAGTTCGATTGCTGTTATGGCTGAAACAGCTTGAGCAAAGGAACAAGCTGAAATAGATGGTGACTTGCCTTTTTGTTGGTCATTGTTGGTCATCGTTAAAAAATTAAAGAGGAACTTCTTCCAAACTTCTTCAGTCAGCTAATTTACGGCGTCAAAATTCCCACGAATACAAATCTTCGTTTTATGCTGCCGCCTTGTGTGCGTAGTTCAAAATTCTCTCCTTCAATTGCGTCTGATGTCCAATGCAGCTTTGCAGCTCAATACGTGCTTCAGCACGACCTTCAATCGCTCTTAAAATTACTTCGACCCCGGTATTCTCATGGCGCACTCTGTCGACCTCCTCACTCTTGCAGACACAACTAAGGACTATACGGCCGCTACCTTCCAGAACTCCACTCACTCTCTTAGCGGCCCGGAATATCTCTCTTAGCTCCCTATTCTCTCGCAAAGCTACAGTCCCATCTCCTACTGTTGTAGCAAACATCACTCGCTTGGAAGCAGAGGCAAATGTCTATCCCCACGATGTATCCAAACAAATGGCTCTCTTCGATGCCCTCTTGGACACCAAGCTGAAAGCCTCATATGAACTTATCATAAGCCGCTGGGAGAAAATGTGTGAATTTGTGTGTATACATCTTTGCAGTGTTCAGAAGTTACAATGTATTCACGAACGTCTTCAGGATCCATCTTCTCCTTTGCTTCATTCAGAGGAAGCTTTCCGCGTCTATATCTCGTGTCTCGTCAATACTGGTCAGCAAGCTGCCGTTAATCCGGCCGTTCGACGTCGGGATAGTCTACTCAGCGCACATCCGCTATCCGGGTCTTCGACGCCTGCATCTTCCGAAACAACGTCTGGCGCTCCTTACTTGGAAGGGGAATCGGCAGTGTCTCCGACTACAGAAAGCCCGGCGCCCACTCCTTCTACCGCTGTCAAAGTTTCTTCCAGTCACGACATTGCTCAAAGTGTACTCTCGGGAATGAAAGATCCCGTCCAAAACCGTACTCCTCTGAAAAATGTTATTCCACCAAATCCTCTGGCATTAGCGACAGGTGCAGCTGCTACTCAAGGGTCACCAATAGAAGTCACCATTGTTGAACGTTTGTCGCACAGCTCCCTCTCATGCCTACTACGCTAAATTTTCACGCAGGCAAAGCATCTTGGGTACCTCGTCTCGTTAGATTTGTCGTCATCGTTGCAGTCACTTCTTTCTGTATGTCGTGGTTTTCTCTCTTTGATCGTCACATCATTAAATTTCTACAAAAGTCTTCCTCGTCATTTTATCTGTTTTCTTTGAGAATAGTGGTTTGATGAAGAACGCACCTCAGCAAGCACAATTTGAGCCGACTCCTGGTCAGACCGTGACATTTAGTGATGTTCACGGGGTAGATGAAGTCAAGGACGTAAGTAATGCAAAACGTCCTTTTTTGAATATCTTCATTGATAATTAGTAGGAACTCCAAGACATTGTTCTATTCCTAAAGGATCCTTCTGTGTTTGCTAGTTTGGGTGGGAAACTCCCGAAAGGTGTGCTCTTGACTGGGTATGTTTTTCTGGTTAGTACATCCTTGCAGCATCACTCAACATTTGTCAGTGCTCCCGGAACTGGAAAGACAATGCTCGCAAGAGCCGTCGCAGGAGAGGCCGGCGTACCTTTCTTCTTTGCATCTGGGTAAAATTTGTCTATTTAGATTGCATCATGGCTGGCTTATTCGAGTCTAGTTCCGACTTTGAAGAGATGTTTGTTGGAGTTGGCGCGAAGCGGGTTCGAGAGCTTTTTGCGGCCGCTAGGAAGAAGGAACCCGCCATTATCTTCATCGATGAAATTGACGCCGTTGGCGGCAAGCGTAACAATCGACATCAACAGTACCTGAAGCAGACATTAAACCAACTGCTCACTGAGATGGATGGCTTCAAGCAGTCTGAAGGTGTGATTGTCATTGCGGCCACTAATGTCCCGGAAACGCTTGACCCGTTCGTACTCCCATACGTACGGAAAATCTCGCAAAGCTTAAACCGAATCTTCTGATAGTGCACTGGTCCGGCCTGGTCGATTCGATCGACACATTGCCGTACCTTTACCTGACATTCGTGGGCGTGTCCAGATATTACAACACCACATGAAGAACGTCACAACAAGTAGCGGTAGGATTTGTTCTCGTCCTTCAGGGTCCCCTCGACTAACTCTGTTTGTCGAAACTGTGATTCTTCTAGATGTTGAGACCATGCAACTTGCACGAGGGACACCGGGATTTTCTGGTGCTGATTTGCAAAATATGGTCAAGTAAGTTTCCGAAATCAGGTATACGACTGATGACCTTAATTTCGCTATAGTCAGGCGGCTGTCAGAGCTGCAAAGGAAAAGGCTACTGAAGTAAATTTAAACCATTTTGAATGGGCTAAGGTTCGGTAAATCTCGTTTTTGAACGGTCTTCCCATCTCAAGGCAGATCTTGTTATCATCAGGATCGAATTCTCATGGGCACTGAGCGAAAAAGCGCATACATCGACGCCAAGAACAAATTAGCGACGGCCTATCACGAGGTTCGTTACAAATAGTGTGTTCTGTTCGATGCTGATTTCGCTCCAAGGGAGGGCATGCTTTGGTAGCATTGTACACTGATGGTGCTATGCCTCTTCACAAAGTCACTTGTATTCCTCGTGGTCATGCTCTTGGTTATGTAGATCTTGTTCTAATCAACCAACTTTGACAAGTGTAGTTGACATCGCATTTAGACTTCAATGCTTCCCGAAAACGACCGCTTTTCTATGAACCACAAAGAATTTCTGGCGGGTATTGACGTCTCCTTGGGCGGTAGGGCTGCAGAAGAAATCAGTACGTTCTTTGCCATCTATCCATATATGTTCTCTCATTCTGACCAACCACTTGTTTTGTAGTTTATGGCGAAGATGGGATAACCAGTGGAGCAAGCTCTGATATCAGGAATGCCAGCAGAACCGCTAGGCATATGGTTAAGGCAAGTTTGTCTCATAAACAACTTGAGCAGGAAAACCTAACAATCAGTAGGACTGTGGATTCTCGAAGTTGGGACCTATATATTATGACGACACCGTGGATCTGAGCCCTCGGAGAAAAGACGAAATCGAAGAAGAAGTCAGCAAGTGGGTGGTCTTCCCGTCCGCATATTCCCTTTGATTCACTGGTGGTCATTGTACAGAATCATCAAAGCAAGCGAAGCCCGTGTAATGGATCTTTTGAAATCCAAAGTTGGTGAATTACATCTGGTGAGTAATTGATATCTTTAGCCTGGTTCTTTTCAATACAATGTTCAACAATTTCTAGCTCGCACAAGCTCTTGTCGAGCACGAGACATTAGACAAAGACGAAGTTCGCCGTGTTATCAAAGGTGAACGTATACGGGCCATATCAGAAGTTCTAAAGGACGAGCTTGCAAAATCCTCAAACTCGTGATAATCGCCTGGTCAACGCTACGGCTGGGTCTGCTCGTGATCTAAATCCAATGTATGCAGTTGAAAGGTCTTTTCACGAATCTTTTTGGGCTCCCTTGTGCTCTGAATCTGTTTGCATAGATAGTTTGCGCATGTGCCGTCGAATTATTGTGAGTATCTTACATGAAACTTAATAAGGATACCTTTTTCTGGATTTCTGGATAACTAATCAGGATATGATTTACCTATTCGAACCCGGGGACGTGGGTCAAAGCCCAAGTTGCACAATCCAAACCTGATTCAAACGTTCTCGACTTAATGCAGTCATGTCTGGCGCGCACGCTTCTCTGGGAGTGTGTTTATCAGCAAGCATATGCCGCAGCATCTCAGGGTATAAATATATGTCTGTCGCGCAAAGATCCTAAAGTGCTTGACATGCAGACATAACTTATTACTACTACTTACATGTACACCGAGGCATGCGCTTACACAGGCTTACACATGAATGCCGAACTGATGGAAGCAGGATGGAAAGGAGAACACTGATGTGTCCCCTTTAGGACTAGTACGGGTATTCTTCACGCATCAGGAACCTTGTGAAATCGAAGACACACATCTTCATAGTCGATCCACTGGAAGACTGGCATTCAATAAGCAATGAAATGGTCCATAAACTCAAGAGTTCGAGCGAGGATTTCGAAGCAAAACAAGGAGAACAAGAAGAGAACCTGAAATGAACCTGAGTGCGAACAAATATATTTCCAGGTCAACTTCATCGTTGATTACTTCGGAAGGGGACTCGTGGTTTGCCACGGATTCGAGGGATGGCGCTACTATTCAGAGACTGTATAAGGAAAATCAGAGTGTATCATCTAAATTAGGAAATAAATTGAACCATGATCTCAGATATCAGTATTTTTTTTTCAGGTCAAAAGATTCTTCCTTGGAACCTTTACATGTTCATGCCATAACTGCCCATTATCGTCATTCTTTTCCAGAGTTTTTTTTTTCAATCATCCCTTACGACTATCCCAAGGTCGGGCCGTACAGACAATATTAGGCAGTTTGACCGTTTATAAAATGAACTTGTAGACTGCTGTGGACGTAGCTTTGAAAGAGATCCAACTCCTGCCCTTGTGCGTCACTATTCTCTTCGTCGTTTCACTTTCTCTTATAGTTATTCTACCTTCAGTATTTCTGAGCACGCCCAGCAGCACCTATTATTCTCTGAATGTGTCATCGGCAGCTCAGATTCGTCAAATCCACGGCCTGTGGCCACTTGACTTTTACTGGAGAAACCAATATCGACTGTCGTTCTCGTCATTGCCACCTGAGTACTGCGCACCCGTCTTCTTGCGGTTCTCAAAGGGCCCCTTGCAATTGTAAACGATATTACGACCAGCCAGAACGAAAAGTCACCAATGAGGTGAGTTCCCCAGTGAAAAGTCGCGTGGCTCCTCTGTTCATCGCGATGAGTAGGTCCCAGGGAAATGCGCACAGTGTTCATGACGATCGCTTATACGGAATGCCACGCCCACCACGACTTGCCCACGACTGTCCGTTTATATTATTGATATTCCTATGTATCTCTCGGTCTGTATCATAGAGTACTTCGAGTCAACCGTCCATCTCGAAATCAATCATCATTTGGTCACTTATACCCCCATCTCCGTATTCCTCTTCCTCGTTATGTTGTTTCTCAGCCTCAGCCGCCTGTTTCGCCTGTGCTTTAAGGATATCATCCAAGGTCCACAATGACACGCCGGTTTGATTTTCATTAGGGTTTTGCGAAATGGTGCGCATGAAAAGCTTCGACAAAGTTAGAGCCATGTCTGTTGAGAGATTGGATGCAGTTTCTGTGATATATTGATTTATCCAACGAGGAAGTTTTGCTCTCTTGTCCGCTCGAGCGAAACGCTAGAATATTTGCAAATCAACACGATTGAAAACCCACTCCATTCCTTGCTAACCTTGTCTGCGAAGACCATTAAACCCCAATCGGTCTTTCCTCGCAAGACACGCCCCACGCATTGTGCTGCGTTTCGCATCGCGTCAAATCCTAAAAACTCGGACTCCCGTATTCGGTAAGCATCTCGCAGATACTCTAGTCTCGCTTTCAGAATTCGGCTTTCCGTATACTGATATGGGACACTAGCAGCCACCTTTGATCAGTATGTGCAAATCCAAATCGCAAGGCGAAAGTCGCACCCGAACATAATGACAGCTCGACCATAATTGTGGTCGAAATCGATACCTTCGGATACCTTACCTCGTGCAACTGACAAAAGTACGGCCCCGCGTCCATTGTCACATGCCTGTAAAAGTCGTAGAAAACCGTGTCCAGGCAGATGAAGCGAAAAACACTTACTCGTCTGTAATTTTCTAATGCAATACTGGTTTCGTTTGCATCGGGGGTTTCAACGAAGATTAGTTTGTTTTTCCAAACCTCGTTTAAAATGCCCTAGAAGTGGACAAGATACACTAAGGACCGATACGAATAATGAATAAAATCGCGACAGACCATGTCGTTCCAAGCAGCAACAATCGATTCCATATACAGATAGCTTGGAAAGAAAGCCACAATACCATCGGGAACGATTTTACTGTACTCGATGAGTATGCTGCCGAAGTTGCGAACAACTGCGGGGTCATTTCTGACTTCAAATCGCGAACTGATTGCAACTTGGTCACTCCCGCGGGTAATAACCTTCACAAGGAAATGTAAGAGTTAAAATTTCAGCGAGAACAAGTTGTCTTGGAACATAACAGACCAAAGGTAGGAACGCGTTACGTGTTAACGTCATAGGATATGTTTCCTGTACGACTGGCGTAAATTGTAGCATTTTGGGATACATATCCAAAGGTGAAATCGTTCCAGAAGTTATTACCACGCTACTGAAGCGCTCAAAAACAGGTTTAATCGCTAGAGAGGGATCGAGGCAGCTGGAGGGATGGGATGCAGTTGATGTTAATTCTGATACGAGTTAGTACCAAAGGTGACTAACGTGAAATGAAATATGGGATTAGGAACTGTTGCAGAGTCCGTCTCGAAAGGCTCCAAAATAAGTAAGAACCCTTTAAGATCAATTCAGCAATTTCCGGTAATCTCGTGGGCCGCACTAAGTACCTTTTTCGTATGTTGAGACTAACGTGGCGAAGCTAGCAACCTTTTGTAGGGATGCATGTTCGTCCAAACGATTTAGCTCTAGTGTTCGTATCAAAGACTGGAGACGTTCTGCACAAAATCTGATATGTCTCTATATCAAGAAGAGAGAACAAGCACGTCGTCGGAGCTACTCACCGCAAAGGCCGCCGTTCGATATAGGTTATGTCTTTGAGGTGTTGTAAAAAGGAAAGAGGTGTCTCTGCTACGACATGTAGAACACGCATTCTAGTCTACGTTCAGCTGAGTCACATTGGCTGACATTCCGAAATTAGCGGAATAAACCTTCAGATACTCCACAAAACGCTTCAGAAAAGCGACGAAATGTTCGGCTTTTCTGATATTTCCAGGAATAGCTTCATGTAGTAGGTCGTCAGGAAGGACTTGAGAGTAGCGGGTTTTTGATGATGGGTTTTCAGTTTCCTTAATGAACGGAAGAGTCTTACCTGGTGTGGTCATGAAGCCGTCATTGTCTTCCGGATCTTCAGAGCCTTCTTGTAGTCCTTCAACCAACTTTGCATATTCGTTTTGCAATTTGGCGGCATCGGTCACTTTGATTCTGAGGATGAATTCAGATTGAATTACACAGCGAAGAATAATATTCCCACTAACTCCTCAATTTTGTCGCTTAGCTTGCCAATACTCCGTGCGGCCGAGTCTAGCATAGGCCTAGTAAGATCGATGCTCAAAGACTCGATACAGACGTTATCTATTAATATTGGCGTCAGTTATTCATAATGCGAAGGGAGTGTACGTGTCTGACCGATGTTGTGAGCCTCGTCAAAAACAACGATTGCATCTTTTGACATTTCTTTGGAAACTTGCTCCGCAACCTTGGGGTCCAGGAGATAATGAAAGGAATAGATTACGATATCAACAAAAGGCAGCTAAAATGGCCCTCAGGAGATTTACAGTAGTGCAATAGCTTCTCGGAAGCGCGCACCATACGACGAACAGTAAAATATGGACATGTTGTGTTAACTCTCCCGTGTTGCAGAACGTCCGCTAACGTCATTATGCCTCGGGGTACTAGATTCCCCGGTTCGAGCTTGCCAAGGTTCTACAAGGGATGTTTCTACAAAGATTCATCTTGATGGGGAAAAGAGCGGACCTCATGCCAATCGCACAAGTCGACTGAACCGGGGTCTGCTCTACCCTTTTCGCAAACGGCAGAATTCGTGAGATCACGACATCGGGCATCCACAACTTTGCCCTTCTTCTCCTTTGAAACCTGTAGATATAGTGAGAGTCAATCCGAAGAAGCTGTATAACTAGTCGGTACCTCCGGGTGAATACACAAATTCTTTCGACTCGTCAGTCCCAATCCTGTGAAATTTTGCTCCTTCTCCTTCTCTTCCTCTGTTTCAGCACATGAAATACGATACGCCATCAGTCGTTTCAATTCCGCCAGCGCTTTCTCGATTTCGGGGACTGTTCGCGAACAATAGATCAGTTTTCGACGGGTTGGGAAGAACTATCGATGATATGAGCAGGCTCCCGAATAGTGTACGAGCTTGTGGCGCACCTGTTGGTAGGAGACAATGAGGGAGAGCAACGAGACTGTCTTTCCAGTCCCAGAAGGCATTTCTAAAACACAATGTCCCTAAACAGTATATTGACGCGACATGATTTAAAGCGTTGTGCCAATCTTACCGTAGCATCGAGAGTCCGCTTGAGGTCGCACATGTAGGCATATTGTTCTGTGGACCCCGTAAAACTATGAAAGTGTGATCTTCAAAGAATCCATACCTGGATAAATTCGGTCGTAGGGAAAAATAATCTGCGGTATCTAATGAGGGACCTCGTCACTGCATAGCTAGAGCGCCTTACAGGCAGATTGTCAATGTGGAACTTCATTTCAGTGTTGGTACCGCACAAGCATAGAAATCTTGTGTGCTATAAAAGTCAAGACAAGATGTAGAAATCGTGCGCTTATACGAGCGCCTAGCAATGCTCCAGCTTTGCTACATACTCCGAGCCTGCTCCGAACGGTCGCCACGAAAATCAAAGATTCAGTCATGGACGACACGTCGTACTTGAGTCAATTTCAACATGGAACAACCAACGCTCACCAATATCCTCGCGTCCAATCATCTTCTGTAGCCTCTGCTCATCGATATCACCCTTACAACGATGAACTCATCTTCAATTCGAAACGTGCCCATCCGGTCTCAAATACGTCTTCTGAATACAACCAGGCTATCGCGAGACATGCGCAAGAGAAAATAACCGCAGCCCTAAAACCTCGAAATCAGGCTGCTCTTGCCCAAACGCCTGGTCATTTCTTTCAAAGGCAGCTGCGGCAACCACAGTCACAGGTTCACGCGTCCACACATCCCTACCAGCCCTCTTCGCATTTGTCTCACCTTTTACCTGTGTCAGAACGCGCTCACAGACCAACTCAAAGCTTTCCTTGCTCTCAGGCTAGCTCTGCCATTACTTCAGGTCCAGACATTGGAAATACAAGAAATACAGGAAACGGCATGACTCTTGCTGCTCCGATACCAAAAACTTTCGCGGCTAGGAGCGAAACGGTGCTGAATGCTTTGGTCGCTACGGAGAACAAGCCGCATGTAGCTCAAGGTAAATCCACATTGTGCTTCAACGCTGGATCTAACGCCTGGTCGTTCGAAGGCTCACCAAGTTTCCCACTAGCTCAACAGCTGCAGCGGAAGTTTATTGAAGAGCAACCGCTTCACCCTCTTCAGGTAAATAGCACGCATATATACTGTTCGATCGCTTTTCTTTGACGCGTTTTGACAATTCAGAGTCAAGTCCATCGTGCATCTGTCGCGTGCACCGAATATCAACTTGAGGGAAAGGAAAACTTGGGCTATTCGCTCTCCAACCTAGAAGATGTCCATGGCTGCTGTTCTTCCTCGTACATTCGAGATAGTTCTACCAGAATGACCTTTGACGGGACCATGAATGCCCACCACATCGATTCACTCGAACAAAGGAAGTCTAGTACAGCGACAAGTCTGAAGAAACCAAATATCAACTCAGGACAGATACGGCCAGTGTCCCCAGCTACAATGGTCGCGTTGACCGAACCTATACTTATGTCTTGGTGCTTGGATAATGAGGCTGTACAAAGATTAGCGAAGGCTACGGGATATTAGCAGACTGTTGAGCTTTTTGTCAGGAATCAGACCTTCATAGAAAACCGACAACGCTCTTTACTATTGACAAATGTAGGACCCAAATAATTTACAGGTGTCTACGCAAAAGTTCTTATAGTACAAAGCTCGGTGCATAACTAGTTAGTCCTTTCTTCAGAAGTACTGTATGTAAGTAGATAGCGTATTTTCCATTATCATATGAAACGTGAGATGAAGCGTCAATATTCAATTGCATGAAGAATCAGGATGGTTATTCCCGACTTGAAACTTCAAGAAAAGAAAGGGGGAGATTGAAACTCCCCACGAACGACCATGCCTTATTAGGTGCTCGAAACAGATTGGACGGCATTCTGAAGGATGGATTGGACAGTGTCCTCTCTGTGCATCAAAATTGCGTAAGTGGAAAGCCAAAATAGAATACGATAGTATGATCAAATCAACGTACCCAACCCCCTGGATAGAGTAACCGTCGTTGGGCGATTCTCCAGTTGTGTCGTCGTTTGAGCTCTCCCCTGTGGTGTCGTCGTTGGGGGAAATGGTAGTGTTAGCTTGGGCAGTCAAGTTGCCTTGAGACCATTGGTATTGTAGAAGTCCAGATACTCCAGAACTGATACCGGCTATTAAACAAATGACATATCAGATCTATGTACCTTAAACCGTGTATGAGGACTTCAACTCACTATTCAACCATGTGGAATAGGCGGTGGCCTGCTCACTGTCCGTAACACCGAAAGTTTGCGTAGAATTTGCGCTCGCTGAGGAGCTCGTGCTGCTAGCCTTTGATACTGTAGCTACAAAAAATAGGTCAAACAAGTTGCTTCATCCAAGAGAGGAGACCACATACATGTCGTGTCAGAGGCAAACGGAGCTACCGTACTATTGAAAGGCACGAAGTCAGGAGCATTCGTCTGAGTCACCAAACCGAAGCCAAGAAGCGACACGGGTTTATCGAATCTGTATTCCATAGTTGGATGTCAGAAATTCCCTTGATAGAAAGATGTTCTACGTACTGCTGAGCAAGTTGACCGTGGGTGGTTATCCAGTTGATTCCAGTCTGTAAAGTATTATTGAAAGCAGAGAGGCTGGGATCGTCTGGACCATCTGTCAAATTTTCTCCGTCAGAATTAAAGATCCAAAAGGCCGGCAGCGAATGAACAATGGACATACAACTATTTTGATCAGGGAATAGTTGGAAAGAACCAAACCCAATCTGAGGAATACCAAGAATGTCCTCGCTATCAACGCCTTGAGACCCATCGAACGCGGAGCCAACGCCCTGGGAATCACTTTGACGTTTGGTAGCTTTGATGAAGAAGGAAACACGATTAGTCAAGGAAGAGGGGTAGCACATGCGACTTACGAGTAGAAACCCATCGACCACGAACACGGATACCCTCTCCCTTGTCCTGTTCGGACTTAGGTAGTAAAGCCCTAGTCTTCTTCCATTGCTCATTGCGCTCCTGGATTATACGCTCTCTGGTCAATGGCTTTGCAACGCTGCGACGACCGACAACCGCTCGAGCAGATGGTTGAGATGGTGAGGTTTGTCGAGGGAAGAGCTTCGGACAGCCGATACATAGGAAGCCTTGGGTCCTAAAAACGATACACACATATATATATGTTATAAAGGAATGGCGAAGGTATTGACATACCCTGAAGAGATCAAGTGATTGGGATCGAGCGCTTTTATGTGTTGGGCAACTGTCGAGTGCCATTGAGTGATGGTCTGGGGAGTGCATGTCGCAGATGCAGCAACCGATGAGTTACACCTTGCGTCATTGGCAAGTTCCCAAGCAAGCACTGCAGGACTGTCAACATATCGAGTGACAATCTGGGTAGTGTAGTTCATGAAAGCATTTAGTACAGTCTGATTCGTATAAAATTCGTCGTGGTTCTGGAGCCCAAATTGGCGAACATAAACATCCATTCCACCTAGTTACGTTCAAGTTGAGAATTTGAAAACGATGATGGATAAGGTTGGCTTTACCATAGTCGTTACTGAGGAAATTTCTGGGACGGGAAGCATTGAAGGTGTCCACGACCGCGCGACTTTGAACAGAAGACTTAAGACCATCTATTATTCAGATCAGACGGTTGAACGATGTTTGAATGAATAGTATAATTTTTACCGATGGATTCAGTCAAATTGTCAGTGGCTAAAGGCGCCCAATTGTTGGTCAAAGTGAGTAGAACATAAATCCCGAAGCTTTCGGCATGTTTTATGATCATGTCGAGCTTTTGAAGACCGTTCGCTCCGGTATTGACAGAGGTAGTGCCATTAGCGATAAGTTGGAACCAAGTCCCGGTCTCAGGGATTTCAGTGACATCTATCTTCGATTCAGAACGGTGGAATTTTGTAAAATTTCGAGATAATCGCACCATTGAACGCCTGCCAAAAACATCAGAATTGAGAGAAAAGACACAGAGTTCGAAGGATACGCACCCATGCCCTTACTACTTTGATTCCAAGAGCGGAAATATTTGAAAAAGTATTGATAATGTCCTGTTCTGTAAATTTCTGGTAAGGATAATGGTACAACAGCGACATTAGACGATAACACACCTTCATTCAGGGCTTGCAACCAATACGCATTGGTTCCAATGATAGGGAATTCACTGATCAGGACATCAGCTTTTTGGGATTAGAGCGCACAAATCTGACGCACCTTCCGTTAACAAAGAATTTGGAACCTTGGGTCGTAACAAACTGTGAAGAGTCGGCTCGTTTCACAGTCTTGGTAGGCACTGTGGCAGAGCTCAAGAGAGCGCAGGTCAATAACGAGAGGACCTTCGTTAGCTGCATAGTTGCCTATGTGCCGTAGGGGAAAAAACGACGACGGAACGTTCCTAAAGTGCGTGCTCATTTAAGTACCGAATGAACCTACATCTGATCATCTTTTCCGAAATCTCGGCAGTCACAGAATAATTCAATTCATACACACGGTATGTTTGGAACACTGCCTTAAGCTCTGTTGAGCGCCCACTTGATACATAGATTCCTCTCGGTTCCTCTCTTATCCAGAATCGAAGTTCTTTAAGTTCTTGAACGTTTTCATCTCGTTAGAGTCAGTCGGTGGTGGACTTAGGCATTTCGGCCCTTTTCAGGACGAGGGTGCTTTGGGGTGGACTCTGGTGGACTGAGTGTGGTTAATATCAAGGCCGCCCGTGAGCGCAATAGGGTCGGAGGTTAGCTTACTGCGTGGCTGTGTTGAAGATCGGTGGCTAAGTACAACAAGCAGGCGCGAAGAATGCTCCTCGTTAATTTACAAGCCTAAAGTTCCAATTCCAATTCAACAATCACTGTTTTCCCTTGTCACCCTGATCTCGACTTTAGCAGACTTCACTCCGTGAAAACCTCCTAGATGTACCGCAGACGTACGCCATACGGTAACCTGCTGTAACATGTTGCTTAAAAGCGCTTTAATTACCGCTAGGTAACTTGCAATACGGCAAGCATTCGACCAGATTCCAAGCGGGCTTGAATTTGCGTGACCCCTAGCCAAAACTGCCAGGAAGAAGCCAGCTGCAGGGATCATGGGACATGGCTGCAGGCTGGAAAGTTTATTTGTATTCAGTTTGCATTTGTTCAATGTTGACGGTGTAAGGGAATAGTGGGTAGTGCAAGAAGCAATAGTGAGCATGTATGCATGAAATTCTGTACTCAATGTACACTCATTAGAGCTTATTAGCAGCACGTCGAAAAGTTGCTCCACGTCGAAAAGATCCTGCGATAAAGTCGAAAAGTGTGACGAGAACGTGATCAGCATTAGCGTTGGTTTGTCTATATTCTATGTACTGTACAACTTCTAGTAATTGCTCGTACGACATAATTTTTTGAGGAGAGGGTACACGAATATGACAGGCTTTGATGGCCTACACGGATGGATTGTTATAGCGCAACCGGAGGCTGGGCAACTTTGTTACAAAGGGTAGAGGGCGGAACATTCTTGAGTTGTGGTCACAATGTCAGTAGCGTGATCAAACCGTGCTTTTTCAAAGCATGACTGTTCATTTTTCGTTTTCAAAAAGTTTTCGACGTGTTGCTAATAAGCTCTATTCCTGTCACTGTGGGGATGAGCCAATGTCTTCGCGGTGAAAATGTAGAGAAAATGCAAGGATTTTTACCAAAATTCATCAAAAATCCTGGGCACGAATTTTAAAACTTTTCGTGTGGCGATTATTGTGAAGCTATCGTGAATTTGGCGGGGGGCCGTGCTTATTTTAAATTATCTTTTCATAATTTTACCATAACCTCAGCTCAATTCCTTCAAAATATCTGCTGCCATATTTTTGTACATAACCTCGAGATAAAACCCACATTTTCGCCTCGAGGAAATCGGCTCATCCCCGCAGTGTGTACACTTTCGAGCCTATCCTATGAGCAATGATTAAGTCGCGTGCAAAGGTCATGCATTGTAAGCCGCCCGTGACATTTCCGACATTGATTCCATACATGATGCTATCTTCTCAGCCATGTTCAGAGCGAGGACTGTGCTACGAGCAACAAGGACGTTAACCCTACGTCCAGCCATAAATTCTTCTTTCATCCGTTCCAATTCTTCAAATTCTTCGCGGCCCGAAGATCTTCCACCTGCTCAGACTCATTCTGTACAAGAGGGCTTTGCTCAAGGTCCAATCTTCGTCCTTAATGTTGCCAAACGCTTCATCAAATTCTTTATCATTGGAGGAGTGTCACTTGGGCTTACCACTGGCCTTCTTTTTGAAGGCACTCATATCTGGGTAGAGAACGTGGAGTTTGCCCTTCCCCAGGATGACGAGGAAACGAGGAGATGGGAATGGAATTTAGAGAGAGAGAATTGGACAGGGGATTTAGAGGCTGCAGGGACGGACCCTGCATTAGGCATTCGCGGACGACATCTAGTCCGAGCAGCTTGGATGGCACAACACTGGGGTGTGGATCAAAGTACAGTTATCGTAAGCTCTGACTCGGTCAAGAACGATGATGGGCTGCTGGGTCCACGAGGTCTAGTCATCATCGATCCACGCTTGGTCAGAGCAGAAAACTTTCTACGTGATGTGATCCTCATCGCCGAGCAGAAAAGCATCGAAGGAAAACTTCGGCCATGGACGATGACCCAATTGCTTAGCCTGCATGCTTCGGTGCTTGATAGAATGGGATCTGAATCAATGATAACTGCCAAAGCACAGTATGAGCGCGCGTGGAGTGCTCAACCTTTCATTGCCCCACAATCTGCCCGTATTGCATTGAAACTCGGTGACCTCAATCGCCGGCTGGGCGACGATACCGGGGCTTTAGCGTGGTTGAATCGTGCTATCCATACTACCCCGTCTCGGTCTGAGAGTTCTGGAGTTCCTCCGTCGATGCCTTCGTCCCCTTATGCCCAGCGTTCCCTCTTATACGCACTCTCCTCATTGTCTGCTTTCTATGCGACGACAGGAAAACTCACTGAAGCTCAATCCACCGCTGAAGCGTCACTTGATCTCATTCGATCCGTCCGTCAGCCTGAATCTATCGTATCTATTTCACCACCACATGCTCTCCATGCTCTAACGTTACTCCAACGTTCATCGGTTTTGGCTATCCATCTTGCCGAAGTTCTTTACGCCCAAAACAAACCCACAATTGTTTCTACTCAATGGCTATCGACTGCTGCGGAGTCTTCAGAGCGAGTCATACGAGTACTGACTGGATCGCCATTCAACACTGGTACTGATCGGGCTTTAGTCACTCCCGCCAATACCATTCAACCCTCATATTTAAATAATGCTTCGCTGAAAAGGCCTGCGACTAGTCTTTACAGAGACTCCAGAAGGACGGCTGCAGAGGCATGGAATTTGACAGGCATTCTATTGGAAGTTAAGGATCCTAAAGCTGCACTGGTCGCGTACGAACATGCCGTTCATCTTGCGGGGAGCAGCGAGGAACATGGCAAGCCCGCAGACAAAACATTGAAAGTTGACTGGGAAATTATATGGGGCAATTATACACGGCTCAAGTCAAAGATTCAAACTTAGGCTTGGGTAGGTATAGGTGCGAACGTAATTGTTGTAGCTGAGTTGGTTTATGTGGAAGGACTGTTTATCGCGACCTGGTTTCCGGAAAGATTGGCACGACTTGATATGATAGCTAACAGAGGTATATATCGTCAAATGGTTTGACTAAGCACCCTATCATTCCAAGTTGGTGCGGTCGAGAATCATGTACAGTATGAGGTTTTGTCCCTCCACAGGCGACCATTCCAGCTCGAAGAACCAATACACGTGATATCTTCTGATTATGAGTGTTTTATCCACCTCAGTCTGGGATTCACGCGTTGAAACCGGGATAATACTTCGACTCTTCACAACTTAACTATCAACATCTCTCTTCTAAACGAAATACTGGTACCGGTTGCTATCTCAACGTTCAACAGTCAGCAAGTGTACTCCGTTCTCAGTATATACTTACTCAACTGTTATGGAAAACCATTAAGTCAACCCTTCTAGGCTACGACTTTTAAGAAGTTTGTACTTATGTGATATCTACATAGTTCTCTCCATTCTCTAACATATCATGAAATTGCTCCTCTGGATCGGGATATCAGGATTTATCACAGTGGGGTTACCTCTGCTCCAGGGCGTCCATGCAAGTAACATTTTGAGTCGCCGTGCCATGGCGGTCCACGAGAGTCGCACGGGGGTCCCCACACATTATGCTCGTGAAGGACCTCCTCATCCAGAAACCCTAGTCGACTTCCGGATTGCGCTTCATTCGATTGATAGGAGCGGCCTGGAAAGAGCCCTTTACGATGTCAGTGTTCCAAGCAGCCCTCTTTATGGAAAGCACCTCAGCACAGAGGAGGTAGGTTCTCAAGGAAGTCCGCCACGAATTTATTAACCGTTTGACGAATACGTTATGCAGGTGAAAAGCTATACTTCCGCTTCCCCGCATTCATTGGCAGCAGTCATCGAATGGCTTGCCGAATATGGAATCACAGACGTGCAACTCGAAAGCACTGTCCATGATTACCTGACCTTTTCTGCGCCTGTCCACGCAGCAAATGATCTCTTCGATACCGACTTTCATTCTTTCGTCCACATTCCTTCCGGGAAACGCGCTATCCGCACTTTACAGTATTCTATCCCAAGGGACCTTGTTTCCCATATCAATGTGATTCACCCAACTACTTCCTTTGATTTGGCCAAGCCGTTGAGTATATCCGTCTCTTACGGCAAACGATCATCGGAATCTTCAAACTTGAACTCATCCTGCGCTGACACCATTACTCCTCAATGTCTTCAAGATCTGTATGATATTCCTGCGACTCCGGCCACTCAGCCCTCGAACAGAATCGCTGTACCAGGGATGATCGAGTACTGGGCCCAGGTCAGTGAACCAGCGCGTTTGTCCCGAGACCAAATCTAAAACCGTATTTTTGTAGTATGCCGACCTTGAGGCTTTCCTCGAAAGACTTAGGCCCGACATGCCATCGAATACAACGTTCTCAGTGGAGGCTATAGATGGAGGAACGAACCCACAAGGTCCAGAGTATGCAGGATACGAAGCAGTACGCCCATTTACTTGAAAAGGCGCTCCTCACTCATGCGCAAGACAGAATTTAGACACGCAGTATACGGTTGGATTAGCTACAGGTGTCAACACTACCTTCATATCGATCGGCCCAAATAACACCGATGGTGCTGCTATCGGTTTCTTGGATATAGTGGAATACCTTTACAATATGACTGACCCACCTCAAGTTATGTCTATGAGTTATGGATACGAAGAGTGGTGGCTTACTCCGTCGCAAGCGCAGTCAGTGTACCAAGAACTCGGCGTTGACACAAGCTGAAATTCAATCCTTCGCTTTAGGCAGATCTGTGACGTGTATATGGCTCTAGGTGCTCGTGGAGTACTTGCGGTTTTCTTTTCATCATACCTTCTATTGAAAAGGACAAAATCAGGTTTCACTAATTTTCGGATCGGGAGATGGAGGCGTGAGTGGTGCAGAGCGAAGTGAGTGTCCAAAAACTTGGTGTCACTGGTTCAAATTGGATGTTCCAACTTTCCCCCATTTCAATCTCCGTTCCTTTTACATTCCTATCTATCCCAAATTAATGCTAATTTCTAGATGACACCTGCACGGAGTTTTTACCGGCTTTCCCGGGAGGTGAGCACAACTCGAATCTTCCAAAGTGAGGTGTTGACGCCCAAGTTGAGGTTGTCCCTATATTACCTCTGTGGGTGGGACATACTCCATCAATCCTGAATTATCCACAAATTTCAGTAGCGGGGGTGAGTACTATCAATTCTTTATCTCCGTTTCCCAATTTCATGTGTTTCTGCAGGTTTCTCCGGCTACTTTGCTCGACCGTCCTATCAAGAACAAGCTGTAGCACCATTCCTCGAAAATCTTGGCGATACCTACTCTGGCTTGTTCAACGCTAGTGGACGTGGTTTCCCCGACATTGCTGCCCAATCACACAATGTCGAGATTATCACTGGAGGAGAGACTGTCTACATCAACGGAACTTCTTGCTCTGGACCCATCTTTGCGAGCATGGTGGCTCTCGTCAACGATCGTTTAATAGCTGCAGGAAAGCCTGTGCTAGGTTTCCTTAACCCATTGTGAGTGAAGTATGTATTCATCAAAATACCATCCTCATTGCTCCGAATCAGCCTTTATAACAATACGCAAATATTCACCGACATCACAGCTGGCTTGCCAAATGCAGGGTGTAGGTGTCTCATTCAAAGTTCGGTTCCGAACTTTAACAACTCTTTCCCCTCGTAGGTGGTACAGGCGGCTTCAACGCGACTACCGGGTGAGTACTGCAATATCTGAGTCCCCATTATTTCATTTATTAAATATTCATAATCAGATGGGACCCAATTAGTAAGTACTTCATCGAATCGACGATCGTATTCCCTACTAGTACTTACACCAAATAGCCGGTTTGGGGACACCGAACTTCCTCAAAATGCTTGAAGCTGCTGGCTTGTAGAGTGATGAGTATGGAAGCTTGCTATAGCATCCGACCTACTCGGTATACCCTACGGACTCAGATAGATAGATTATTACACCTAACAGTCGGTGTGGACACCCGAACAATAGCCAGCTCAACTTGCGAAGAGAAGGTATACTGCTGGCCGGATGCCAAGGCAGAGCAAAGTAGAGGTACACGTACACGGGAGTAGATAAAGTTGTAGTTAAATGATTATATACCAGCTCAATCTTCAACACGTCCTCCTTGTCCATTTACTGCTGTATAGAGTTCTTCACAAAGCTACTGCATTGCTGACGATTTACGATGTACTGGAAACCAGTTGAATACCACAGCTTTGATGTAATGTAAAGATTCCAAATTTGTGAAGGTGTGGGATGTGCAAGTATACCCAGTATATGCTCTAACTTGGCTGGTTTATGGACTAGAATCTTATTCGCAATATAAATTGTAATATTTACTCAACTTCTCTGGCACGATTATCATAAGGCTTAGGATTACTTATATATGCCACTACCGCGAAGGCGGTTAATGTACATAGAGGTCTACAGGTGTCCCATCCGCAAAGGTCAGTAAAGGGAAGAACGTCTAGGGGGTCGCGAATCGATAGTCTCAATTAATTATTGATATTATACCTGCATGTCTACGAGGTCTCCCGCACGAGTGCAACAACGACGGTCACACTGTTGGGAAGAAGACAATCAATAAGTATTAGAAAAGTGCGATACTGGAGTTTACTCACTCGTCGATTTTCTATGATAAATGACAGTGAATGAGTAGATCGACCCAAACACGATAACATAGAGCGACTTACACCTCCGCGGAAGAACATCCCTTCTCTGGCAGCTTCCCCTACAAGAAGGTTTTAACAAGACAAAAAGAAAGGATCGAGAGGCTCACTCTCGAAAGGACTGATTCTCTGCCTATCCATCATGCACTGCCGTGCATATAAAATCAGGTTGTCGGCCATACTCTGCACTTGCTCATCCTCCGTGGCATCTTTTCGTCCTACTAGAGAGCATATTGATAGCATTTCCGATGGGAAAACATTGTCGGAGAAACCATCGGTCTGTTGAGATACTTCAGTTCGTTGGATGATGTACAGAGAAATTAGGACACGTACATAGGCGACAACAAGGTCGCCGTCGCGTAGGTTAATCGAATGTGTGTTAGCTTCTTTGGGTGAGTCTATACAGACCCGAGCGAATTTGCGACCAGGGTTTGCAGGAAGCTTCGTTAACTGCCTGTCCGTATATTCAGATTTCGCGCAGCAGTTACAAGTAAAACAATGACGTACTTTGGGCAATTGAAGAAATGGGTCTGTACTTTCTCTTTGTAGATCACGTTTGACGACCGTATTATAGAGTAGCCACTATCGCCTAAACTGAAACAGAAAATTCAGAGCTTTTTTTTTGAGATGGTCCATGACATAACTGACTTTGCGGAACGCAATAATCCAGAGGAGGAGTTGAGTGTCAGTAAACAAGCCGTACTTGAACCTATAAGGCATGAGGACATTAGAACAAGTCACTCAAAGAAGGTAATGGTATAGCGTACCGGCCTGGACATATCTTTCTCGGAGAACGCCACCTAGCGCCAGATCTAAACAGTGGTATGGAGTGAGTTCCCATCCTTCTACTTGTTCCCGTTCCTCATAGTCGAGTGTCGGATCAATCTCTGGTTCTCCGGCCCAAGCATTTCGTGAATATCGATGTGCGTGATACATTAAGGATTGCGAGAATAATGCAGGATTGATTCCGTTTTCTATCCACCCTCCAACCCCGTCTGCGAGACCAAACGCTGCACCCTGACAAATCATGAGTACACATAGAATACCGACCAGGCAGAGACGGCCGTAAGCGAACGCATACCTACCGATCCATTTCGCATCTGAGAAGGTAGATTAATTGTTTAACCACGAGATATAATGAAGCTTGCACACCTCCTGTACATAGAAAAAGTCCTCTCCCGCATCCTGAACCCAGTCTTTGCCTCTACGTTTCTTCTTTAGACCAATGTCTCTGTCAAGCATTTCTTCTCGCCAACGCCCTATTGGACTCTCGGGCGGGAAAGGCTGGTCATCGGTGACTCTATCATCACCCGTGGATGGTTTTCCTGCCCAGCTGGTGGCTATATGAAACGTATACGGGCGATGAGGATAAACCGGTGAAGGCATCAAAATATCTGAATGATTTGATGACTTTCGCGAAGAACAAGCTGACAGCTGGCGATAATATGACAAGGATTGCGACCTTGAACTTGGCAGTAACCTGTTGTCCAGGCTGAATGAATGGAAGGCATTGTGAGTTCGAAGACAGTGACGCTTTGAAGCGAGACGTGTCATTGTTAACTCTTTAGGAAGCCGTGTAGGCATCAGTCCTCAATATCCAATTTTCTCAGAGTTTTCTCGGTAGGATATAGAGTTGAAAGTGGTGTGCGAGATGAAGAGAAGAATTTTTTTTGTGACGCAATTGTAACAGAAAAGGAAAGCAGAGCTGTTTGAAAGCGGGTCAACATTTATGTATATCATTATTACAGCAACATTCAACAGCAACATATAAATAAGAACATAAAAGCAGCAGTATAATCGATACAGTAAGTAAGAGTACGTCATTCAAGTACTTCCCCAGGATTTCCAATCAAATACCATCTTGCGCTCTGCGTTGGTTCCCATTCCGGATCTGAATGATTTCCCATCTTTTGGAAGCTGCATCATCTTCGAGTTTCCATCTGGATTGCGTTTGCGGGAGCTGAGAGCGTCAGCTGTCGGTCGACGAATATCTGTTCCAATTGGCAGAGACTTTCTCGATATAAAATCAGAAGGCGGTTACTTCACCATAGATTCTTTCAGCTTTCTCATCTCTTCCGGGGGAAGTTCAGGAACGCGTACGCTCGATATCGGTTTCAGAAATGGTCTAGGGTACGTTGGTGGCTTCTGTTTAGACTGTGCCGTGGCTATCGATAATGTATGAGTTTGTTCCCTTCCTTCTTTGCTTGATGAGTCCACTAACACCGGGTCCGTAGAACAACCTTCGGAGAGAGTTGACTGGACCGTGGCTTCCGTATTCGAACGCCTGAAAGGATTTTTCCCTTGAAGAATCGGTTGGACTGTTGTCATGGCGTCTTTGCTGCGGAGTCTAGTGCTTTCATCGTAAGAGGATTTGACCCCATCGAAATTAGCCATTGGATCTCCGAGTCTTCTATTGCGTGCTGCAGTACCTACACTAAATTGCAAGTCTGCGACCATCTGCAGTTTGACACGCGATCTATTGACAGTGGCAGCATTCGTGACATCGGCAGGGCGGGAGGTCTGGGGTCGATTGGATTTCTGATGATGCATTGCAGTGGGAGGAAGAGGTTCTGCGTGATGCCATGGCGGCGGAGTACGGTATAGCATTAATAGGAAAGGCTCTGAGGGAGACTGGGTAGTCGTCGTTTCTTTATCTGTCAGTCTACGTTTTTTCTTCGACCGGTCGGAATTGTCGAACTCTGACCAGATCGCACGGCGCGAGCTTGAGCGTAAAGAAGACCTTTCTCGGCGCTGTTCTCGCATAGCATACTCCGCATAGTATTTTTCAGCAGAATATCTCTGCTTAGTGACAGCAGAGAGGCTAAACAAACCAGTTGCAGAGGCATAAAAATTGCGTATCTTCCGGACTTTAGCCAACTGGCGCGATTCTCGTTCTGCTACGGAGTGCATATAGCCAGGTAATTGTTCGGCGTTCCCGGACTGATTCACATCCGGGGGCTGGGGAGGGTGTGATACTATGGCGTTTGAAGTGAATGTAAATGCTTCATCTTGAATTCCTACTGTAGTTGGGGTACGAGGAGGATGTCGCTTTCTGTATGCAAAATCCTTCTCTACCGCGGCTGCAGCTGGAAATGTCTGATACTTTCCCATAAAACTGTTGACTTTTGTCAGGTGTGCAGAGCGACCCTTGACTGAGTCGACGTGAATTTGGAAAGTAGTCGTGGCGGAGGCGAGTGTGGTAGTCAATTTCTGCAATGAGGATATGCTTTCGGTGAGAGGAGTAGGATGGTATAGCGACCGACGCATTGATTCTTCAAGATCAGCGGAAGACCACTGACTGTAAGGCGAAGGAATAGCCGAAGGATCACAATTAGTTCCGCGTAAATCTGAGACAAATTTGTGAAGGGATGATATAGTATTTGAAGAGAACGTACCAATCACTGAAAGAAACAGCAGTTTTTGGAGGGATGTGAAGATTGTGTGATCAATAGCTTTGCAATTTCGCAAACGAAGGATACGAAGACCCAGCGGGCCTGATTTCGACAATGATTTTATGTCTTCTGCATCGCTAATGATAAGTGCAGGCATCATCAACTTTTTCAATCCCCAAGATGAGATCAGAGTCTCCGACGCGTCGAAGGCGGCTAACGCGTGAAGCGACTTGATAGTTGTCAACGTATCATCTGTAAGCTGAGGGCAGCCGGGTAGTTCAAGAATTGTGATAAGGGAGAAGGTAGGTGTAGAGGATATACTCTGTAAAAGAGGAAGGTGGGTATCTGCGAGAGCAATAGGGTATGTGTGGAAAATCTTGGGAAGCGACAAGCCATAGATTTGGACAAGAACAGCCCAAAGACATGGGTCAACTACTGATAAGTTGAATGAATCCTCAGTATAGGAAGGTATGAGTGCCTTTAAAATATCAAATTCGGTGTTGTCCTGAGGAGGCGCGTAGTTTAACGCGACTCCGGAAACTTGATCTGGATACGACGTAAGTTGACGGATACAAAGGCAGGCCAGCGATGGTACATAGTGGTGTATCGCGTCTTCTGTAAGGTCTGTGTCGGGATACAGGGCACAATTGTTTGAGGATCCAGCGAAAGCAGGTAAACTCATTGAAGTAAACCACCGGCATCACACCGCGTTAGTAATTTCAATTATCTGGATTACTAATCAATGATTACACGTGCTCATTTCTCAAATTGGTAGCGACATCTGCTACGCAACGGTGCCCGTTCTCCCACATATCCTTTCTCTTTTGACGTATCGCTCGACGCAAAACCTCATTCATTCTTTTGTTCTTCTTCTCACTCCCATCGTCACCTTTTCCTCCTTTCTGCCATGAGTAACCCTGGCTATGGCCAGACTAACCCATTCGCCAATCCACCTTCAGGCCCTGGTAGACAACAGCAGCCTTACGGCCTTCCTCCTTCTTCTTATTCCCAACCTCGATACGGTGAACCGGAGGCTTCACCGAATGATCCTTATGGCTCTCAAAATTCGAGTACTACTCGTTTGGCTGGTGCCCCGGCTTATTATGACCAAAATAATAATTGTCAGTATCATCAGTGTGGCACTCGCAACCTGGCTCACCTCTATTTTATACTTTAGCTGGCTCGGATTACAATCAGCAATATGCAGCATCCGTTGATTCCCATTCCAGCTATCCCAGTATTTCTCCCTTTGCCGACCCTGGTCTTGGTTCCGGCGAGCCATATCCTGCCTGGTCTGCAGACCGTCAAATACCCATGTCGACAGAGGAAATCGAGGACGTGTTCATCGATTTGACCCAAAAGTTTGGTTTTCAAAGGGACTCTATGCGCAATATGGTTCGTTCGTTTTACGACTTCGCTTCTCGCTCCGGTTTTGATAATCATGCTCTGCACCGCAGTTTGATTTTCTCATGCACTTGCTCGATTCACGGGCTTCCCGCATGACACCTAATCAAGCCTTGCTAACGCTACATGCTGACTACATCGGCGGCCAGCACGCAAACTATCGCAAATGGTATTTTGCTGCTCAGCTCAATCTTGACGACGCCGTTGGACAGTCGCAAAATCCTGGTCTTCAACGGTTGAAATCTGTCAAAGGTCAAGGCGGAAAAAGCAAGCATCTTGATTCTGCTCTGAACCGGTGGCGAAATGCCATGAATAACATGTCCCAATATGACCGGCTGCGACAGATAGCGCTATTTCTACTTTGCTGGGGTGAAGGCGGGAACGTTCGTTTTGTACCCGAAACGCTTTGCTTCATCTTCAAATGTGCAGACGACTACTACCGAAGTCCTGAATGCCAGAACAGGGTCGAACCTGTGCAGGAGGGTCTGTACTTGAACACTGTGATCAAACCTTTGTATCGGTTCATGCGAGATCAAGGCTACGAGGTCGTGGATGGAAAATTTGTGAGGAAGGAAAAGGATCATGACCAGATTATAGGATACGATGACATCAACCAGTTGTTCTGGTATCCTGAAGGATTGTCCAAAATAGTCCTGAATGACAATGTGCGTGCATTAATGCTCCTTACAGACATATCTAACGATACATTCCACCTGATAGAGCCGACTTGTTGATCTTGCTCCTGCTCAACGTTTCATGAAGCTTGGTCGCGTTGATTGGAACCGGGTCTTCTTCAAAACTTACTTTGAGAAGCGTTCGACCTTGCACCTTGTTGTCAACTTCAATCGAATTTGGATCCTCCATATCTCTTTGTACTATTTCTACACAGCTTTCAATTCGCCCAAAGTTTATGCTCCAAAAAACACGACTTCTCCCTCCCCCCAAATGCAATGGTCCGCCGTCGCTCTCGGAGGTGCTGTTTCTACTGGTATCATGATCCTCGCCACTTTGGCTGAATTCAGCTACATCCCCACAACTTGGAACAACGCTTCTCACCTAACCACCCGGCTCATCATTTTGTTGGTCATCTTAGCACTCACGGCGGGACCCACTTTCTATATCGCTTCGGTAGACGGTCGAACGGACCTCAACCAAGTACCTCTTATACTTGGAATCGTGCAGTTCTTCATATCGGTGGTCGTCACCCTTGCGTTCGGTCTAATTCCCTCAGGCCGCATGTTTGGTGACCGTGTCGCGGGAAAGGCCAGAAAATATATGGCTTCCCAGACTTTCACCGCCTCTTACCCCGCGTTGGAACGTACCGCTAGGACTGCGTCTATCATCCTCTGGATCTTGATTTTCAGCTGCAAATTCGTTGAATCATATTTCTTCTTGACCACTTCCTTCTCCTCTCCTATCGCTGTTATGGCACGGACCAAAGTACAGGGATGCAACGATAGACTTTTTGGTACCGCGCTTTGTTCCAACCAGGTTCCGTTTGCGCTGGCCATCATGTACTTGATGGATCTAATATTGTTCTTTTTGGATACGTATCTCTGGTACATTATCTGGTCTGTGGTGTTCAGTATCGGGCGTAGCTTCAGCCTAGGTCTGAGTATTTGGACTCCTTGGAAAGATATCTTCACAAGACTCCCAAAGCGAATTTATGCAAAATTGCTCGCGACGGGGGAGATGGAGGTAAAATACAAGCCAAAAGTGGGTTCAGTTACCCCAGGATTTAATACTCAATATTAACTATTGGGTATATAGGTTTTAGTCTCTCAAATCTGGAATGCAGTGATCATCTCAATGTACAGAGAACACTTGCTGTCTATAGACCATGTACAACGCCTTCTTTATCATCAAGTCGATGGCGCTGATGGACGTAGGACACTTCGTGCTCCTCCATTCTTCACTCATCAGACTGGCAACAATGCAACATTCTTCCCCCCTGGTGGCGAAGCTGAGCGTCGTATATCGTTCTTTGCTTCCTCGCTTACTACCGCAATTCCTGAGCCGCTTCCTGTCGATGCCATGCCCACGTTCACCGTTCTGGTTCCTCACTACTCTGAAAAGATTCTCCTCAGCCTTCGAGAGATCATCCGCGAGGAGGATCAAAACACTCGCGTCACAATGCTGGAGTATCTTAAACAATTGCACCCAGTCGAATGGGATAATTTCGTGAAGGACACCAAGATCTTGGCAGAGGAGATCGATGGAGATACGGGCAGTATACCAGGCCCTAACGAGAAAGGTTCCAAAGCTGATGATCTTCCCTTTTACTGCATTGGTTTCAAAACCTCATCGCCAGAATACACTCTGCGTACTCGAATATGGGCTTCGTTACGAGCTCAGACTCTTTACCGAACTGTCTCTGGAATGATGAACTACTCCAAAGCGATCAAGCTCCTCTATCGCGTAGAGAATCCAGACATAGTACACAACTTTGGCGGTAACACTGAACGACTAGAACGCGAACTAGAGAGAATGTCCAGGCGTAAATTCAAATTTGCGATATCCATGCAGCGCTTCTCCAAATTCAATAAAGAGGAGCAGGAGAATGCTGAATTCTTATTACGCGCCTACCCCGACTTACAGATTGCCTACCTTGACGAGGAGCCCGGACCCAAGGGGAGTGAAGCGAGGTTGTTCTCGGTTCTCATCGATGGTCACTCGGAGCTAGATGAGGCAACTGGCAAAAGGAAACCGAAGTTCCGTGTCGAATTGCCTGGAAATCCTATACTTGGTGACGGAAAGTCCGATAATCAAAACCACGCCATTATTTTCTACCGAGGAGAGTATCTGCAACTCATCGACGCTAACCAAGATAACTACCTCGAGGAATGTCTAAAGATCAGAAACATCCTCGGCGAGTTTGAAGAATACTCCGTATCTAGCCAGAGTCCTTACGCGCAATGGGGACACAAAGAGTTCAAGAAAGCTCCGGTAGCCATCGTCGGTACTCGTGAATACATCTTTTCAGAAAACATCGGTGTGCTTGGTGATATTGCTGCCGGCAAGGAACAGACATTTGGTACCATGACAGCCCGTGCATTAGCATGGATTGGTGGAAAGCTTCATTACGGACATCCCGATTTCCTCAACGCCACATTCATGAACACTCGAGGAGGAGTATCCAAAGCTCAGAAGGGATTACACTTAAACGAGGATATCTTCGCTGGTATGAATGCTTTTGGTCGTGGTGGTCGTATCAAACATTCGGAGTATTACCAATGTGGTAAAGGTCGTGATCTTGGTTTCGGCACCATCTTGAACTTCCAGACCAAAATTGGAACTGGTATGGGTGAGCAGATGTTGAGTCGAGAGTACTATTATCTAGGGACTCAGCTTCCTATCGACCGATTCCTCACTTTTTACTACGGTCACCCCGGTTTCCACATCAATAACATCCTCGTCATTTATTCAATTCAGATTTTCATGCTCACGTGTACGTTCTGATTCTCCTTTTTTGATCTCAGCTCATTTGCTTGATTCAGTGGTGTATCTCGGAACTCTTAACAAGCAACTTCTTATTTGCAAGGTCGATACATCAGGCAATGTTATTGGTGGTCAGCCTGGTTGCTATAATCTGCAGCCGGTGTTTGACTGGATCAAGCGTTGTATCGTATCCATTTTCTTGGTGTTTTTCATTGCATTCCTCCCTCTGTTCCTGCAAGGTGAATCTTCCGTCCAGGATAATTGACTTGTGACTGACCCTTCGTTCTAGAACTGGTTGAACGTGGAACTGGAAAGGCAATGTTGCGTTTGGGCAAGCACTTCCTATCCCTGTCACCCATTTTCGAAGTGTTCTCGACGCAAATTTACTCACAGGCGATCTTGAGTAACCTGACGTTTGGTGGCGCCCGTTACATTGCTACTGGTCGTGGGTTTGCGACAACCCGCATAAACTTCAGCATTCTCTATTCCCGGTTTGCTGGCCCCAGCATTTACATGGGAATGCGAAATTTGCTGCTGCTCCTCTACGCTACTATGACCATCTGGATACCGCATTTGATCTATTTCTGGATTTCCATTTTCTCCCTGTGTATTGCGCCTTTCTTGTTCAATCCTCACCAATTTTCTTTCGTCGACTTCATCATTGATTACCGAGAGTTCCTTCGTTGGATGTCTCGTGGAAACTCGAGAACAAAGGCTAGCAGTTGGTATGGATATTGTCGTCTTTCGCGTACCATGATCACCGGATACAAGAAGAAGAAATTGGGACATCCTTCGGAAAAGCTTTCTGGAGACGTTCCTCGTGCTGGTTGGAAGACGGTCATATTTTCAGAGATTATCTGGCCAATTTGTGTCTCGATCATCTTCATCGTCGCTTATATGTTCGTGAAATCGTTCCCCGACAGCAATGGTAACCAACCTCCCAGCCCGTTAATCCGCATTGCTGTTATTGCCCTTGGGCCCATCGTCTGGAACGCTGCCGTGTTGTTGGCACTTTTCTTCATCTCCTTAATGCTCGGGCCGATGATGGATTCATGGACCAAGTTTGCATCTGTCATGGCTGCAATCGCTCACTGTTTGGCCTTGTTGGGAATCATAGCATTCTTTGAATTTTTCGTACGTCTTATTTCTACACTCGAGACTTCCCGTTGTTGATAAGTTCTTAAGTGGTTTTTGGAGCTCTGGGATGCCTCCCATGCTGTGCTTGGGGTTATTTGTATCGTTGCTATTCAAAGGACGATCCAGAAGATTCTCATTGCAGTCTTCTTGACTCGTGAATACAAACATGACGAGACGAATCGCGCATGGTGGACTGGTAAATGGTATGGCAGAGGGCTTGGTTCTTCAGCTATCTCCCAGCCTGCCAGAGAATTTATCGTCAAGATTGTGGAAATGTCGCTCTGGAGCTCAGATTTCTTGCTGGGTCACATTTTGCTCATTGCGCTAACTCCACCCATCCTCATACCCTTCGTCAACCAAATTCACTCGACCATGCTCTGTGGGTAGTCCCTTTCCTATTTGATGATTAAACTGACACAACTATAGTGTGGCTCCGTCCTTCTAAACAGATACGCGCCCCATTGTACTCCACAAAACAGAAGCGGACACGGCGTTGGATTGTACGTATCTCTAGAGTTATCTTCGTATCTGACTAACTATTTACCATAGGTCGCAAAATATACGTTTGTCTACGCTGTCATTGTAGCTTTCTTGCTCGCACTAGTCATTCTCCGTATGTTGCGTGTGTGCTCTACGTGACTCATCCGGCTAACCCTTATATAACAGCTGCACTATTCCGGAACGAAATCACGTTCAGTTGCTCGATTTGCAAGTCCATCTAATGATCTATCGTAAAATATTCTATATGCGTTCGTTGATGAAGTAACTCACATACTGATCTTGCATATCGCTGCGTTTGGACCAGCGTTTTCCTTGTAACTCTTACAGCTCGGGACATTATACATTATTTTAATCAATACCCTGTTTCGGACCACACAATACATGGTAGATGCTTTGTACCTTCAGTGAGATGATGATGTGCAGATTGAACTAAGCAAGAGACGTTGGAACTTGAAGCCTAAATTCCCTTTACTGAATGGGTCAGAGGTTCATTGAATATGTTTCTCATGTATCTTGTGCTTCAGCCCTCATAATAATTCTTAGTCAAGTACCTGCATCGTGCATAACACATCCGTGGTATATAGAGGTCGAAGCAGATTTGTTGTCCCATCAGGCAACGTGGTACATAAGGGCTGGTTTTCCTCGGTCATGTACATAAGCATCACTCAGTATCACTCTCGTACCACTATATACAACCCGTATTCGATTGACTTCGTGGTTGAAGTAAAATATACAGGTAATGTTTCCCCACCAGCTACTAAATATTACGTTCAATTTGTCGATGTGATAAAATTGAAGTTTGAAGCACTTAGAACATAGCACTATTTTATACGTACGCGACCGATACACCCTATTGCACTTTGGATTCTCGTATTACTCCCAGCCAACGATGTCAACTAATGCAAGGGATCCGACCTCTTCGAGGCCTTATGGACCGTTTGCTTCTTCTACACCGTCAAGCCATTTTTCCCACAGCCAACCAGGAGCACGTAAGCAGGACTTTCAAATTCAACAGAATCGCCATCGACATGTCTTCGAGCAACCGCGGAGCCCAAATGGTGAGTCTTGAGCAGACTGTTCTTCGAACCATGTCTTGATATTGTAGACCGAGTTTTCCTATCAAACCGAAGGAAAACCTTCCCTGTGTCATATTCCCAGAAGAGTCCATCGAGTGCAATTGGAGATGACTTCGCCCGAAGGCGCCATCCACGATCCACTCATCTTCCGACGCCTCACATTCCTTTCCCAGCCAAAACTCTCCCTTCAGGCAATTATTGGCAAAGAGATCGTGCTTCCTCACAACCGAACCTTTCTAGTTTCGCCAAGAGGGCCAAGAGGGGCACTGTTAGTATAGGAATTGACAATGTCCGCAGGCGAATGCTCTTGGCCAAGTCCGGAGCCCACTATAAAAAAGCAATTCGTAAACGCACACCACAACAGCCCGGGGGAATTTGGATGGATAAGGACGGTCGTCTCAGGAACCCTGATTCTGATTCAGACGGCATGGATTTAGATCCACCCTCGTCGCCTGTTAATAATTCAGATGAGGATATCATACAACCTAAATCATCGGCTCGAAAGACCTCTGCAGCGGCCCTTCCAAGAGCGCATATCACAATCAGTAGCGACGAGGGCAATACTGTGGAAGAACTCAATGACGATCAGGAAGAGTCCGTTCCCGGTTCTGAATCCGAATCCGAATCCGAATCCGAGGAAGATAATAGAGACTCCGACGTAGATGTAATTGGAGACAGCATTGGTATAGAGTCTATGCCTGTGCCATCGAGTGCACTTATTCAAGCAATTAAGCCGTTCTTACCCCAGCTTCCTCCCCGAAATCTTCCTTTCTTACGGCGCAATCTTCGTACTGCGTTTAAAAGATCATTTCAGACCAGTCACGCCGGGTCACCTCTAGATAAAGTTGTTCTGCGAGTCCTACTTCGTGCTACATCTGATCAAAGTAGATGGAGCTTTTCCCTTGATTCCTGGAGCTGTCCTCTGTGTCATATCCTCGGCCGACTTGATTCAAGGCAAATGCTTGATAGTCACATCCAGTGGTATCATCCCGGAATTGAAATTTTGTGGCTGAAGGAAAAAGAACATGAGGTTTCTTCTTTTATATGTTGAAGCTGGGTTATTAGCTGACGAATTCTCCCTGCAGTGGCGTTTAATACTGTCATTCCCAGTGCCCTCGACGTCTCATACAGGTCGCCCTATCGCTCCGTTCTTTCCTTATGCATCAGCAAGGGAAGCTGTACGAGTAGACACAACAGTACAAGAAGTGCAGGAAGTTCCCGGAAATCAATCAATCACTAGTCTATCGTTAGAGAATGAGCTCGACTCGGATGACGATGCCGCAGTCAATGTTCGTATGTCTCCAGCTACACCAGTGCCTAATACTCCTACTCCGGCCATGTCGCCACCAATCCTTGACCTTTCATCTCCGTCCTTGGCCTCAATTACTTTTTCACCTTTTCGAGGTCGATCGGTTACCTTTGCAGAAGAAGCGCCTCCATCAACATTAGACTCACGATATCCTCCCCCACCTCCAGCGAATGATCCTCTGGGTCCCGCTGCTCAGCGTCCCTATCTACCCGCAACCTCAGACGATGGCAAGATTGTCATACAATATAGTTGTCGTTCTGGGGGACCATACCTCTATGATCTTCTTGGTCTTTTACCCTTAGATGAGTTTGGGGTACTATCCTGGCTCGTTTTAGATCGGGAGGCTGAAATTTTTGAGAACGAAGATATAAGTGACGAATGGAAAGTAATGCATGCGCTGTGGGGAAGATGGATTATGATGAACAGGTATCGAGTCTTGAAAATGAGGAACGAAGTGACCAGTTACTAACCTTGATGTCAACAGGAGACGGTTCATTCAAGACTATCTTGTTGGAACCATAGATTTTGTTGACCAGCACTGGATGATGATTCACAAGGCAGCAGGATGGAGTGCTCTAAGATATTGGCTCATGGTGGGCATGCTGAAATATTTCTTCAATGAGTTGTGTACTGATAGGGTCGGTAGATGCTGATGGCAAATAGATATCTGCAAGCAAGTGGAGTAGCCCAGGTATTGAAGCATTACGAAGAGAAGACTGGTATGAAATACTGGTACAAAAATCACCTGTAAAGATAAAGAGGAATTGTGAAGAACATGTACATTACTTCGTCAAAAATATATGTTTTTTTATACAAGTGTTGATGTTCTATTTACAAGTGTTCAATCCTCGTCATCGCTACCATAGTCCCCAAGACCAAGCCCCGCAGATGGTTTTGTTATTCGAACTGCGGTTGAAGGTTGAATGCCATTTCTTTTTCGAATTTCTGAGAAGTACTTGAGGCTGTCCATAGTATCAGCACTGAGTAAACCTGTAAGTTTTGGGAGTTCTTGTTGGGGAGGTGGAGAAATCGAAACTCGATCGTCTACATCAAGTTTTCGTCGCTTAGCTCCACGGTCAGAGCCTTCGTCGTCTTCCTTGTCCGCGTCCATTGGACCATTTTCGAGAAGATTTCCATCTTCGTCAAGTACATCACCATCTTCCAAGGCCCTAATGGTCCGCATGGCATCTACCACTCTGGGGTCCATCTTCTCACGAATTACAGCCTGGCCCATGTCCTCTAAACGACGCTTTTCGTTCACTTTGGAAACTGGGTTAGGATCCTCGGTCGCCCATCGGACGTTGAGTATTTCGTCGTTGTCGAGGGATTGACACGCCATTGCTTCTTTAGCGAATTGAGCGTGAAATTCAGATTTGTAGGTGACGAAAGCAACGGAGCGGTATTGCAACACCTTGACGGCCCATCCTGTTTCCGAGTCATCTACAAAATAGTGTAAGAGAAAGTATTCGAAACAAAATAAATAGATAAACGTACCATGCTCAATTTCGCCGAACTCTTTGAAATGTCTTCTAACCACCTCCTCCGTCTCTAGTCCGGTACCGGTCTCTTTAATTCTCCCAACATATAATGTCCGGTTTTGACGGTTGAAGCTCCCGACACCACCCATATCATCACGATAGTCTGCGAACTTGTCTCTCGCAAAACAGTCTTTCGAACTATCCGGTAGTGCAGTGGATGGATCCGGAAGTGTGTGTAGGTACTCGCATTCCCAGCCATAAGGACAGCACCCGCGGGAAAAAAATAAACAGCAGTATTTCATCCCAGTTGTGTTGGCGCGAGTTAGTCCAGAGTCCAGCTTGATATTACAGCGCGTTTGAGACTTGGTTTTGCTTGAAGTGAAATACGGTAAGGTACTGTTTGTGCCGGGCCAAGTAAAGCTCACTTTGAGTAACTATCTTCTCTGTCACCACCAGCCCATTTGTTGTACCAAATGTCTAGGAATAAATATGTCAATCGTTGAACTGTTTCAAAGAGAAGAGTAACAAACTGACTGTATTCCTTTCCTGTTTGAGGCGTCTCCTTCTTTTCAACATCGCCGGGCTTTACTTGCTTTCGGGCTGGCCTCAGTTTCTTGATTTTAGTTTTCTTAGGAGGAATAGCAACGACAGCCGTTTCCGTTCCGTTCGACGACATCATCAACCCGGTGGTTTATCGAAGAAGGTGAGTGTGTGGCTGTGTGCGATTGAAGCAGGATTAAAGCGCTGAATAAGCGCTTCCTCGAGGCGCAGCCCAAAATATATTTCGAACAAAAAATGAGTAAAAGAAATTATCCAAGGACAGCTTCAAGTTGTACATAGGTCCTCGAAGGGAGTATGTCGTCATTCCGGAATCCTCTCTTGAAGTGAAAGACAATATTCTTAATGGGGGAGGGCCAGGAAAATAATAGAGAATAATTCCTATGCAGTTCCGAATGTGGAGTGACTGTAAATTAAATGTTTCTCTGTAGAGCTTCAGGGCGGTCATCCCAAGCGACTTCACAGCTTTGTGAACTGCAAATATACGTACACTTACGGAAGGTCGAATATTGAATCCCAGACCTAACTACTACTGAGAGCAGTGCGCGGCGTAATATATATGATACTTTGGGGCAATTTTAAGAGACCAACTAAACACTTCCTTCTATGTACCACGCCCAGTGGCTTTCCGTTCCTAAGATCAGAAAAAAATCAACAGCCAAGTTACCTGCACACTCTTCTCTTGATCTTAGCCACCAGCGCAAAAAAGTGCCGAACCATCGGGGAAAGCAGATAACGATGATTGAGATGCGAGACTCACAAAAACTGATGGCTCCTCCGCACAGTGAGGCCGAAGAGTATACATTATTAAAAGTACACGTACTATACAACAAACCAGTCTTCAAGACCGCCAATTCCAGTCCTCTTGGCGATGCTAGCCTGAGAGCATTTGAGTATCAAGCCACCGAATTTTCGAACGATCAATTGTGACTCACTAGCACTTTGGATGCTCTTCGCATGTGGGTGGAAGAAGGGAGAACTTGAATATGTGTAATACTTGTTGCGATGGAGTCTGTTAGTTGGTATTTTTCACGATCCCCGTGCATGTCAAGCTGCGTCCGCTGTCAGCCAAAAATTCGAGTCGAATTTGATAGAAAGAACTACTCACGAAGAGAGTAGTCGTCGCTTTCAGCTTGGAATCGAGCGAAGGCTTTCTCAAAAGAGTATTAGCTATCACGTTGGACTTCCCCTTGTCGACGCTTGCTGGTGCTGGAGAAGATGCAACCAGGGTAGAAGAAGAAGAATCAGGAGTGCACGGATAATCTGCGGAAGCTGTAGAACTGTTTCGAAACCAATAATTCGGTTTGCCTTGAGTGGTCTGATCCTTCTTGGGCGTAGATGGAGGTGCAGGAGGAAATGTTGGTGAGGGCTCAACGACAGACATCGGCCGAGAAGGAGCATATAGGGTCAGGCGTTTGGGTGTCACTTCAACAGAAGAAACTAAATGCAGAGGTTTGAGCACAATAGAATCACGCTTAGTAGGGATCTGAGCTTCTGCAGCTAAAGGATTGGAGGTGCCTAAGAGTGGGGGCCGGGAATAACGTGCGGGTGCGGTGGCAGATGAGCTTTTGATGTTATGGCCGTGATTCACCGGTGTCACGATTCGCCGCGGTAATGCGGAAGGAGAAGTGTTACCCATGACCGATTGGGACATGCCAGGCAGATCACCAGTAATTGTTGGTGGAGCCACTGAAGAAAATAAGGCAGAGTGCGAAAATCTTCTTTGTAATGTTTTCTGAAGAGCTCGCCGGTCAATGACTGTAACACGGGTGATAACAGCACGTTCTCACCTTTGTGGAGGATACGCGAAATTGTTGGTTGAATAATAATTCTCGATGTCGCGCTTTGAGAGCAGTTTCGTCGCGCGCTTGAAATTCATCTGAGCGACCGTCGACGACTGGTGACAAAGTAACATTCCTTACGTCTACACTGATGTTCTGTACGTCTCCGCATAAATCATGGTGAGGTATATGAGGCTCGAATAGCACAGCTGCGTGCGTCAAAGATTCCTGCCTCTTCGTCGTATCCTTGAGAGCGTCGGAGACGTCATCGAGAGCAGGTTTGATTTCTGGAACTGCTGTGTCGTTCTGTCGCTCTGCTTTTTGCAGATCCCGAATCTTATCTTGGAGACGAGAATTTTCCTCTGCCAGACTGCGAGAATATTCTTCGACCTCGGCTCGCAGTTCTCGCTCCAGTTCCAAGGCTTGAGCGGAAGAGTCTAGGCACTGGGTTATATTACGCTGAAGGCCCGAGATTCTATTCTGCAACTCCTCGCATTGTTTCTCAGAAACTTCGAGGCATCGTTGTGTGATAAATAGTTTATCCTGGGCAGCTACAAGCTGCGCTCGTAAGGGACCCTGGTGCTCCAAAGTGATAGCGGGGACGCTGATTTGGCGGACATGGGGACTAGTAGAGATATCATGAGAGTTGTCATCGGGAGAGCTTTGTTTCAATCGCTGTTTCCGAAGCTCTTCCTCCAAAATGCCGCGCATCCAGTCATCTGCTTGAGATTTCGTCATGAGAGACGAAATCTCTTCTTGCAAAACGGTGTCTCGGTTTACAAGAAGCTTGTTATGTTGGTACAACGTGAAATTTCTCTGAGATAATTCTTTGATCTCGCCGCGGAGCTCCTCCTTCTCTATATGTTCAGCTTTCAGGACGCTGTCAAGAGAGTTGTAATTTTCTTCAGCTGCTCTGAGGGATTGAGAGAGCGTCGTATTTTGAGCGCGAATTTTCTTCAGAGTGTCTAAGATCTCCATACGAAGCTTGCGCTCGTAAAGAAGCTCAGATCGCTCGCTGATATGCTTGTCAGGCGCTGCCTGAGCAGGAAAGCTTGACGTTTCAGGTATCGTTAGAGACTGGCGCTCAATCCGTCTATCCTCGCGTTCATCGACCAGCGCATCTTGGGTAGCATTCAGTTCAACAGAAATTCTGGAGTTCTGAGCCTCTAGCAAAGCAATTCGTTCTTCATACTCATGTATTACACCCCGAGTCGCTACCGCAAGATCCCCAGCGTCAGTTTTTCGCCGTATATGAGCTGAAGCCATGGGCAGTCGAGGTGTTGTCGGAGTCAAAGAAGACAATGGTGTACTTATTATAGGTGTGATATTCTGTGGATGCAATGAGTAATTATCTTTAGATTAAAAGACGAGCTTAACTTGTGAAAGAAAGTCGGAATTCGTCGATAAGGACTCCAAATTCAAAGAAAGATGGGGAGGAAAAGTTCCTTGCATTTCAACAAGGGAAACCAGCTTGACCTGCAAAGTAGAAAAGAGTAGCTGAAAGAGTGACGATTTCAAATGGATATAGCGTGCTTCAACAACTGTCAAAGCTTGTTAATTAAGTATTTGGTGGATATTGCTACAGGCTACGGGAACACGCCACGGAAGTCATCTGTCACCGGATTCGAATGAGCACTGTGATAGTTGGACCTAGTTGGACTAAATGTTTTCTAAACATAGGAACAGCGCTCAGAGTGATGTACCATATTACCTCGCATGTGTGGATCTTGTGCTGAAAATTGAAATGTACATCATAGCAAAGAAGGAAGGCACTGAACGTTGAACCTTTACTATTACGACAGCTGCAGACTCGGAGAGCTGCAGTAACACAGTAAGTATTAGCGCTGGAAACACCCGCACGTGCTCAGCATTGGCGCTGAAATTCCACCATCGTCCAGCAGCTACCGGATTAATTTGATTCCTGAACGCGATGGATTACTTCCAGAAATTCCTAAGACCCGGTACTCAACCTGCACCAAAGGAAGTCCCAGACTATACTCAAGAATTCACCAAATCCTGGAATTTCGTCAAGGTTGTTTATCTTGTTAATTTCATTCTCCAGCCTCTCAACCGTATCTTCTACTTCAGAACACTCTTCAGCATCCAGATGAACGTCAGCTAGCAAGGGGAATTAAATCTACAGATGTTCCAGCACATTTGCAAACTATGGTCAACAGCCTCGTTACAGAGTCTACCCGGATCGACGAGGGGTACGCGTTACTTCCCCGCGACGGACTGTGCTGAATTAGTGATCTCGCAGTACAACTGGTGGATGTCTTGAATATCTCCTAAAGAACGGTAAGTCTTGAAAATTTGGTATTGCCTTGTGATTGAGAATCAACGTTCCAGATGTCCTCGGCACACTCGTTCGTTTGAGCGAAGCAGACAGGCCCTTCGGCATTCAAGCTGAGGTTCTTCGTGCGGTCCAAAATATGGTCGTTCTACTAGACGAGCAATTCCTTGTCCACTCTGCCGTTCATAAAGCAGTCCTTAGACTACTCCGTAACTGTGCGGGAGATGATCTACATGAGCAGCTTGATGGTCGACATAAGAAAGTTATGGGTGCAGCTGGCAACGCTGTTCAAACACAACCTTCAGAATTCGAGGAAGATCGTACGTTGGCATCTTCCCATTACACTCAATTTCTATCTTCTGAACCCTATCATAGTGGTTAATCTCTTGTGCATTCTGTGCAGCCGCATACGCACATTTCGTGAACTTCTCATGATTTTCTTTCATGATAAGCACTGGTACAGATCAGAACCTCTATTCTCTCTAGAGGAACAGGATGAAGATGAAGAAGAGGAAGATGAAGAGGAAAGCATTGCGAATGCCGTGGCCGAACCTCATCGTCCATCTTCCCCTACGCCCTCACAAACCACAGTAACATCTATGCCAGTGTCTTCAGTGGCGACCAAAAAACCGGAATACGAATTTTTATTATTCAATTACTTACTGCGATTCGGTCATCGCGAAGGCCAGATCGGCGAGTTCGCTCGCGCTGGTTTACTTTTACTGATGGACGTTGCCATGTCTCCCGGAGAGCCTGTTCACCGTCTCACTGGAGAAGAAACCTCATCAGAAGCTACCGCAGATCCTATAACAGATGCAGCACTCGCATTAGCGGAATACATCCTTGATGGTGATTTCTCCGAAGTTTTGGGCGCTGGTCTAGGCGCAGTGTATTCCATGTTGCCCTCCAAACTCGAATTCAGACCGCCTACCAACGCAGATCGCTCACAAGAGACTGGAATGGTCATAGGAAGCATGTGGCTCGAAACAGAGGACGAGAAGGAAGTGCTGGAAGTTTTCCGGACAAAATCATGGGCAATGGGAGTCGAAGATGCCAACAGTCCCGATTTCAAATCCAGGCTGGACCATTTCTTGAAAATGCTCGAATTCATTCAGGATGTTTTACGACGAAATATAATCCAGGAGGATGTGGACGCGTCTTCTCTTGTTGGTACCGCAATCGTGAACTCCATCCTGGATGCAGTTCGCCGGATATTTTTGGAGAATGTTCTATATCCAACTATCCTTGAATGCTCAGACGCTGATGGTAGTGCCGTTGCAGTCATGTCGTACATCGATATCATGATCCGCACTCTACAGGACGGCCAGTTAGCAGATCTTTTGGTCGACTTCCTCATTAGTGAGGATAACGAGGAAGTTAGACCACGTCCTCGCCCTCAATCCCTCATGATGTTAAACAATGCTCCTCCTCAGTCTAGCTCTGCTATTGCCGAAAAGGAGACCAAAAGTAGACGTCGGAAGAGTAGTGCGATGGCTCTCCTAGAGATAGAAGCCCCTGAGACTCGGAAACAATCGGAATACTTCACTGCTATGGCTCGATTCACGTTGAAGGATCTGATACTTTCTAATTTACGATCTGCGTCTCAACCTACATCAACAGCTGCTTTACAGTTGTTGCAAGCCATGCTTCTACAACACCCCCATCTTTGTACTGACAAACTCCTCATAGTGGTTGCAGACCCTTTAGCCACCGCATTCCCACACCCTATATTGATAACTAGCAAATCTAGAAAAGACGAGAATGACGACGAAGAAGAAACCTTTATATACCCTGGTATCGGGGAAGAGAAAAAGAGTCCTATATCTGGCGAACCCTTGTTCCCTCAACCCGATACGACATTTTCTACTCACGAACGGGAGATGGATCTTTATCTTGCGCTCGTTTCAAGGGTGGATCCTTCACATAACTCTGATCCATTCAGCACTGGATATGATAACTATCTGCGGGACGCTTTCTTCTCCGTCCAAGATCAGCCTGCGTATCAACTGGATGACATTGACAGAGTGGACACAGAGGCACGACAAAAGGCCAAACACCGTATAAACGTGAACGACCCCATCATTTCTACTGTCCTCGAATCTCTTCGCCGATTTTTCTCCAACACTCCTGAACACAATATCGCTCTAACCGGTGTATTGTCCACCTTGGCTATTCATCCTGACCGATCCCTCGCTGGGTGGCTGACATTCGCTTCGAACGACTCTACTCCGAGCAACAATGATGACATTGACGCAGGACTTGACGCCAATAGTGATGGTGACGACCGTTCCATCGATTATCGTATTGAGGAAAAACTCGCCAACAACGATAGCTTTCTGCCGGCGTCTAGCATGGACGAGAAATCGCGTCCCGTCGTGCATGCTATATTTCATGGTCTCGTCGCTCAGCTGGAACGTTATCGTCGTAGTGTGGACAATTTTGACCGATTCCTGCTTGAGCGTCGCCAGGGCCTTTTGTTCTCTGAGAATCTATCGGATGCGCTAACACTTGCCATTGAGATTAATGAAAATACTCCCAGACTCCCTTCGCTCTCCGATGTAGTTCAGCATTCTAAACCAAAGCCAAGGCAATCAACTTCTTCGAGTCTCGTGTCTCTCTTTACACCAAAGAGGAACAAGTCCAAGTCTGCAATGGCACCGCTGCCTTCCACACCGCCAAAGAAAAAGGACACTAACAAAACTTTCTCTGAGAGTCCATTTGCGCCTCATTACCAGAAGACTGGAGCAATCGTAGTCGAGCCTTTCGTGGCACCTGTTCCCGCTTCCAGTCCATGGACGCCCGTCAAAACGCCACGCAAATGGAATCCAGACGAGGAGGATGTGTTTGGTGCTGGCTGGAGCGAAAGGACACCAGCTCACACGACTCAAGATGATTCTGACGAGGAAGAGAGCGAGAAGAAAACCACAACGGTGACGCTTTCGAGGTTGCTGGACAACGTCGTGATTTTAGAAGAGAGCATCAAAGAGCTCGTTGCAATTATTCATGCCCGTCGAAGTTTAGGAATAGACTCTGTAAGATACCTTTAGGATTTCATAATTGGAGTCTTTGATTATACCTCATGTCATATCACATATCTACGCATATCGTTTTTCGAAATATCTGGATCACAGGATATATGTACATACAATGATACATACAAAATAATCAAAACATATATACAAAGTGACAAGAGAAAACAATTTGTTCCCAAAGCACTACTTGGCCTTTCTTCCTTTCCCCTTCTTCCCTCCTGACTGTGAGGAATCCTTCGCCTTGTCGCCAAAGAGCTTCTGTTGCAACTTTTCAAATTCGGCATCATCGATATCCGGAGGCGGTGGCGCAGCTTTCTTTGAACGTTTTTTCGGAGATTCCTCCAGTTCCTCGTCGTCTACAGGTTTCGCTCTCTTTTTCCCCTTGCCCTTTGTCTTCACAGCGGGTTCCGCGTATTTAGCTGCTAGACTATCAAAGAAGCTATCGGTGTTCTTCTGCTTCTTCTTCAGTATGAGAGCTTGGAGTGCAGACACATCTTCCTCCCCCTCGTCTTCCTGATCATCCTTCCCTTTACCTTTACCTTTACCCTTCCGTTTCCCCGTTTTACCACTTCCATAGAATTCGTCCCAAACGCCAAGCTCCTTCGCTAGCTTTTCTGCCTCTTTCGCTTCCTTTTCACTCTGTTTCTGTCGTACTAGTTTCGCCTTCTCGTCCTTGATGCTGGACTCCCACTTCGGAAGAGAAGTCAGCTCGCCCTTGGATATGAGGTTGGATAATATGATGATAAACCGGGCTTCATCCTCGTGAGCAGAGTGCGGAATGAAAGTCATAATGTCGCCTATAGACCCCTCGGTTTCGGTATAGGCAGCTTTGAGATCTGCGACTTCTTCGGAGGAGCCTGGATTATCGCAAATCAAATAAATGCATCACTACAAGCAATTATCATACATACACTGATATTCCTTCTTCATCTCGTCTAATTTACCTCTCGTGACGCGATCAAACATTTGCTCAAAATAAGCCTCCCAACCATCCTCTCCTGGAGCGAGATCAAAGCCCTCATCCGTCTTCCCCATGAGGTCCCACCGTCTCCTGCGCTTCTCATCACTCAGCACAGCATATGCGAATCCAACTTGTTGAAACTTGAGTGAAGCTTCACTTTTCGCGAATTCGCTGGCAGTTGCGTGTTTATCAGGGTGGTATTTCAGAGCGAGACGGCGATATGACTTTTTGATTTCATCGAGTTTGGAGTCTTTGGAGACGGAAAGTACAGCGTATAAGTCGACAGATTCTTCGGCAGGAAAGAAGGTGAAAATTGGGTCATCGTGGTCCATTATTGAGTACAGTGATGCGTGATGTGACACTGCGTGTGGCGTGATGATCCTGGTTCAAAGCTCTCACAACTTTACAGTACCAGCAATGATATCAATTGGTCGACCACAGACGCCTGCTGTCCAGCGAAATAACATACTTACTTCCAATGGGCTAAATAATATGCTTGCCATAGCTGTTCTGCTTCTATTCCGTATTTGTTCAGAGCTTCTGTCCACAAATAAAACCACAACCAAGCAAATGCAAAGCCAAACGAGCAGCCGACTGATACTTGAGCCAAGGTGTGGTGTCCGAGCCATATTCTAGACAAAGCGATTAAACCAGCCCAAGGCAAAACGATTAGCGGCGGGACAATTCGTGTTGTCCAGTGTTGAGGAAGGGTATGGTGAATCGGAAGATAGAGACTGGCAAGGAGGATGTATGTCGCATAATATGTGATAGTAGTGGAGTGGGTACTCGGCATTCTAAAGGTATTATATGTCAAGGAAAGGATATATGGATAACGGCCAGCTCTTACCCATAAGTCTTTTTCCGTTTCTTCCCCGGCCTCTGCATTACAGGTCTTTCTTGGCGAATCATTTTCTTGACAATCTTCACCGCTATCATACAAGCTGCTGCACCCGAAGCAAAATAGGCTACTCCAGACGATTGGGTATATAATATGAAACCGGCTGTTAGAGCAGTTACGGTCGTATTCGTCTGTGGAATTTCTGATCCTAGTACATTGTTTTCAGCGGGTTCGAAGAGAAATTTCTGACCTTATCCAAAAATTTCAACCACCAAGGAAGCCTCCATTCTTGTGACTCTGTATCAACATGCTGGTTTGCCATGAAGGATGAATGTTTTGACAGCACCACTCCGAGTCGTTGTCATACGTATGGTCATATGGGCGCTACGACATATCTGTTCATTTAACGAATAAATTCCCAATTTTCCTCCAAACTATCAGCATCCACATGAGCCAAACAGGACTTGCGCCATCCATCGACACCGATGCCTCTTTGATCTACAATTACCACCGCCTCCACCACCAGCCAAGCCCCGCATCTGCAATCTTCTGTCTCTGTAGTCTCGACACGCGCGTCGCTGTTCGGGCTGCGAATCTCTACCTCTCTGGCCTTGCGCCGATTCTTATATTCTCTGGAGGAGTTGGATCCCTGACTGCAGGTCGTTATCACGGTGTCTCAGAGGCAGAAGCTTTTGCAACGATTGCACGGGACATGGGCGTCCCAGATAAAGCGATTGTGGTAGAGCCCCGGTCGACAAACACTGGGGAAAATGTCCGGTTCACATATATGTTGTTAGAGAAGCAGGGACTGTTGGAGGACATCAAGTCTTTCATTCTCGTGCAGAAGCCATATATGGAGAGACGGACATATGCGACATTCCTCAAGCAGTGGCCTGGCGCGGAGATAGAGGAAAAGGTGAAGTTCAGTGTGACCAGTCCAGAGCTGGAGTGGGATCAGTATCCAGACAAGGAAAACCCTCGTGAGTTGGTGATCAATGTTATGGTTGGCGATTTGGTACGCATCCGGGATTATCCCGCCAAGGGCTTCCAAATCTCGCAGGAGATCCCTCCTAAGGTATGGGCTGCATCTGAGAGACTCATTCATGCGGGATATACAGAGCATTTGCCATGAGCATTCTATACTCAATGTATCAAGAAATCTCGCTGAATGGCCGATGAACATCTATATACTTTATTCTCTTCTCGTCGCATCGAAGGATGTGCCCAGTGGAAAAAGACATTCGGTCACTAGCGGTCAGATATACAAGTGTACGGAAATGATATTAGGTATACAGAACCGTTCAGTAGATGAATTCAGATGGACATAAATAGGTGAATAGGAAAATCCCGATGGGCGAAGGGAACGAATGGAATAGTAAACCTGTTGCCGTCGAAGGAAAAATGTCGGAACCCCACATAAGCGTCAAGAACTACATAGATTACTCGATAGATATTCGAGGGGCAAGCACCGAACCTCCATTGTAGGAAGACTGTCGTTGGCTCATATTTCCTGAAGAATTGCCCGAAAATGAGTATTTAGGGCGTTTATTTACGTCTAGAAAAGTTATTACCGTTATTAAATAGATCCACCTTTGTTGAAACAGGTTTGTAGGACTGACCATGGACTTTGGATGGGAGCAAGCCTCGGTCGAAGTCACTGAAACATCTCAGACCAACGACGAAAGTTCCTAGAAAGCAAACGCAAAGTTGACGACGGACAGAATAGATCACGATGAGAGTCGTCTCACCGAAGAGAAGAAGGAATGCAACAATTGCTGAGAAACAATGAGATATTTATTGTAGGTAGCGAAGAAGGAGGCTTACTGAAGACTGTCAGCGTAGCTCGCGTCGTGTTGTATTGTGAAGTTGATGAAGGTTCGTAGAAACGGACCAGCTTATATACTGTGCCTGTTGAGAGTAGTTTTTGAGAATATCGGTAGAATTTGCTTACTGACTGTGAAAAAGAAAAAATCGAGGTCAGTATCCAGGGGAATGATCGGATTCCAAAATAACTTACAATACGTCTCAGCTGCCAACATCATCTATTATAAACTCCAAAATTGAAATGTTATCATGCTCAAAAAAAATTTTGACGCACCACCAGCGATATAGTCATTAGCCTAATGCAACAGATGCTCAGTTCAATTCAGAAAAAGTGAATAGAAAGCCTTACCACTTAATCTCTCTTTGGACAGCCAAAGCAGCGCCCATGAGGAGCCCCAAAACGATAGGGATAGCGGCGATGGTTATCCTGGTTTTAAAAAATAAACCCAAAGATATCTAAGTTTTCGCAGCCCCAAAGACTTACCCAAACTCCGCACTATTTTTGGAAAGGACGACGATAAGAAGCTGCGTTGCAAGTCAACATGTGTTCAAGTTGCATAAACGGTGATTACTCACCTGCATTGTCACACCGGTGAAGAAGAAAAAGTCGAATTTTAAAAGACAGATTTCGACTTGATAATACTGGTACATAGCTGAGAGGGTGCATTGTAATCAGCTGCGTGCGAACGGCAAATTGAGACATACGCACTCTTGGTTTTAGGGTTCGCGCCCACAATATGGAAGATGGCCCATCTGAGGTAATGGCTCCCGTTACAAAACGAAAGGAATTGGACTAACAACTACTGACCCAAACTCGCCATAGAGCTGCTTGATCCAGAACATCATAATCAGCCATGAGGCCGCAATTATACAGGGTGTGACGATCAGGAAAGGTTCTATCTTCCTCCACAGTGAACCAGGAACATCACAATTCTGGTATACGCAACTGATGAGACATTCAACAAACAACCAGCAGGGGGGACACACAATGAGGTAGTTAGTAGCATCTGGGTCGGAGCAGTCCACGGACCCATTTATTAGGGCATCTCGAGTTTGGTGAACTTGAAGAGCCGCGGATACTATCAGAGCAAGGTGGAACACTAAATCATAACAAAACGTAAGGGCAAGTTGTTTGGCAGAATAAGGCCAACGCACACAAGATCCCGACCAATTGAATGATATTTCTGAGCCTTAAAGCATCGGCAGCCATGAACATTTCAAATACTCTGGGATGGTCAAGTCAGCAGACATATGGTAACTGGTTTACACTCACTCGGCCAGAGCAAACAATGCCAGGTAACAAGGTAATGTCTGAAAGAGTTCATCACATGGGTCACTGTAAGAGGATCCAGATAGCCTACTTTGTATCCAGAAGTAGAGAATGATACATGTTCATCCACCTATCGACTATGTTCAGTATTGATTTGAAGCAAAAGTTGTGATTATGATCGTACCATTCTGAACGTTATTCCAACCATGACAAGCACCACGATAGCCTCTGTAGATTCCTTTCAGTCTAGACTAGTATCAAAAAGCTTTGATTCTGTACTGACGAATCAATACTATAGCAATTGTTCAATGATATGTGGCAAGTCAAGTCTGAGAGAAACGTACGAGTCGCCATGAAGAGCCTCTGGGCCCTGGTCCCTAGTAAGGCCTCAATGAACATGTTTGACTTGTCAAGATGGCGAAAGAAATCAAAAAGGGAATCCAAGTGAAAAAGGTTGAGGTCGAAAGCAGTTGAAAGTATATAAAAAGATTTAGGCGATGCGGCCGGCAATGTTACACAGCAACACCGATCAATCCAGCACGAGCGCTCCGCCGGAAGTTACTGACACTAGTTACCACCGACATCCTCTCACTTCGAGTTCCGACTATCTATAGATCAACGAATTTTTTGTTAACGCCCTGCTCCATCAAACAAGTAGTTGGGACAAGGTTAAAAGATTTCCCCATTTTTTATCAGGTCTAATATACGTTCAGCAACAAATCTTTCTTCTGTCCAGAGTGCAACAATAAAATCATGAACTTTGACCTCGGGAGTCACGAGCGCCGTAAATGCACGTTCGATCACCGTGGTGCAGACATTCCTAAGAATGTTACACCATGCTTCTTCAAGATTCGATGAAAGCTTGTCGCAGTTCCCCAGTACGACATTTTTCCAAGGGCGGAGCATCTCCTCTGAAGATGAAGGTAGTGGCCCCGAAGGGAAAATAGATATTAAGCGCAGAGCCATGACCAGTCGATACGAAGGGAATGCAGATCCGGACGCATAATGCATTGTCCAATCCCTGTGGAATAAATATTACTCTCCGAAATTAATCAATGAAGATACAAAAATGTACCTCCAGTAATTGTCCAAAACTAAGACGCTCTTCATCCACACGCCTGTTTCGCCTTTCTCAACGACAAGAGCTTCCACAATGTCATCGACATTGACCTCCAAAGTGCGTTGATCTTCAGGAATTGAATCTGGTGACAGCACAAACCCGTATTCAATGAACAGCACACGGTTGCAGTGCGCTCCATATTGCAGATGCAGTTCGCTATCTGCATCAACGGAGGAATCAGAAGGAGATAGAAGGGAGAAATCGCGATACAAGTTCGAGCGGAGGTTTCCGTTGCCCGGAGATGGAGGCTTCATGCCAGGTAGGTGAGACGAATGGTTTGCGAAGTCTAAGATCGGACAGAGAGTTATGTTGTCAGGATCTGAAGGAGAGTTTTTGATCTGGTGATATATACATCGCGTATTCACTGCACGAGTGGGAACATCAGTTCATAGCTATTCGCGCAAGATCTAAGTCTGCGAACCATTCAACCAAGCCCACAGATAATCATGGACTAGCGACTCGTTATCTTCCATAAACTCGCTAGGGGCTTTCGAAGCTGCCTTCAAAATCTGTGGATGATCATGCTAACGCGAAGCTTCAAATTTGCGTCAGTCCTTTAGCGGGCGATGCACCAACCACGAATGATGATACGGCCGCTAGATCATTTCGAAACTTGGAAGAAAGATCTTGAAGAGCCCAAGAGGCATCAGGAGGAAGGATATCAAGGGATGGTCCGATATTGCGCTTGATTGTCCACGACAACGGATGATAGTCAAAATTTTGAGGTAGAGTCGAAATGTAGGGTCCGAAAAGAGGATCCAGAGATTCCCTGCCCGGAAGAGGACGATGTAATAGTAGATGTAAAGATATCATTTGCATTGCTGATAGCGATTTGGCAGCAGTGCCGTAATAGGACGAAAGAGTCTTGCGATTCAACAGAGCCGTTCTCGGAATAGTAAACAACGTCGTCTTCGGAGAAAGTGCCTTTTTAGCATATAAACCATAGTATTCTGTTCCTGCCTAAAAATCAGACGACCGCCAAGTAGCAAGAAAGCAATTCTACCTGGATATGTCAGCCTACGTTCAACGAGCAAGGAATTTTCATTCGTGTCCATTCCATGGTCATTAAGCCAAGAAAGGAGATTTCTCCATTTGACATCCATGGACATTGGACGGTGGTACAGACAAAGCGCGACGCGACAAGACCACGTGGAGAAATAACGTGATTTTCGGAGCCCCGTACTCCCGCACGTCGCGCAGCGCGCGGCCTCTAAGTGTGTACGTCTAATTTGCCCAGGATCTGCCTAACAGGGAGGGAGACAGGGGATGATGGCGTGCTACTTTGCAGGATGTCTTTGCAGCGGGCCGTCAAATCCGACCACCAATGAAGACAGAGGAAGACAGATAAAACAAGTTTTCACTTCTTTTCTCATCCCACAATGTCCATATTCAATGCTTCCCGTATCCTTGGAAAGACGGTGCTCGTAACCGGAGCTTCTGCAGGTATTGGGGCAGTAAGTGATCAATCTGAAAAGATTACCCTACATCTCACACCGAATACAGGCCACTGCTCTATTATTTGCCAAGGTATATGATTATTGTATCTCTGAGATTTGAATATTCTCTTTACATTACCAGGGTGGCTCCAATGTTATCCTTGTGGCTCGTCGTGCGGAGGCGGTTAAAATTGTAGCCGACGCGTGCGCCGCCGCTTTTGAGGCTTCTGGTTTAAAGGAAGGAGGAAGATTTGCCGCCGTCCAACTTGATGTGTCGGATAAGGCTCAAGTTGCTTCATTTTGGGATAAGGTACCTCAGGATCTCCGAAATGTTGATATTCTTGGTGAGTACACCTTCATGACATCGGAACGAATCTTCAAATTCTGACCCGTATTCCCTGCAGTCAACAATGCTGGCTTCGTTCTCGGTGTTGATCAAGTGGGTAACATTAAAGATGAAGATATAGAGGCAATGTTCGCCACAAATGTTCTCGGACTTATATCCGTCACTCAATTGCTACTCAAAGGTACCATGCTCTCGATTCTCAACAACGATTGATAATTGACTCCCATTTCACAAAGACTTCAAAGTTAAGCAATCTGGACACGTCATCAACCTTGGGTCTATTGCTGGAAGGGAAGCGTACGCAGGGGGAAGCATTTACACTGCGACCAAGCACGCGGTTCATGCCTTCACAGCTTCCATGATGCGGGAGCTAGTCAATACACCCATTCGGGTGACTGAAATCCAACCTGGTGCGAGAAAAATGGTTTGTGCATTCTTACGAAAATTAATCATACTGTGCAGGAATGGTTGAGACCGAATTCTCAATCGTTCGCTTCCGTGGGGATGCTGGCGCGGCGAAAAAGGTTTATGACGGACTAGAACCTTGTGAGCTCACCATCGAGTGACTTTCCACCGACAGGCACTTATCACTTGTGTTTAGTGACTGCTACTGATATCGCAGAGGAGATCGTATGGGCAGCCGCTCGTCCCCCACACGTCAATATCGCGGAAGTATTGGTTCTCCCAGTCAACCAAGCGTCCACGACTGTTAATTACAGAAAACCCAGTTAGAACTATCCAATTACTTTTCAAATGTACTTGTTTATCTGTTGCACATACTTAGTGGCAGCACTTCTCTAGAGGATAAAACAAACGAAATCCCCTCGTTTTCAAGCAACGGTGTTGGAAATGTCAAAAGCTCCTAGGTTATCATATGAATATGGAAAAGTGTCATAGTAAGTGCTGGTAAGCTGGTAACCCTAGTAAGAGTAGTTAGGATAGTAAGGGGGTAGCAAGAGATATCATGAAATTCTGCGTTAGTAGTATTTGCGTATCAGAATAATTCAGTACTAAATGTACATGCATCAAGAAAACAAGGAAAGGAGATAGAATGCAAGATGAAGGAACTTTGAGGTGATAGTGGAGGGGGCAGGATATATATCAATTGCATTAAAGGAGCAGAAGATCAAGCACTGTCGTAAGTTCACCTCTTTGCATCTCCATCAAAGAATTTGACCAATTGCCCTATCGGAATCTTACCTGAAAGAGGACGAGGCATTGCAAGTTTCCCATGCTTCGTTTCAGCTCCCTGCTTCCTAGTAACCAAAGGATCCACGAATTTGGAATTTGACGGTGGAGAGACAGAACTGGTGTTAGGATGTGGAGAAGTCGACTGAGATCGAATGCGGGGCTTGAGAGGCGCTATACCTGCCCCGTTTGAATTTGTTGACAATAAGGACGCAGAATCACGACCTTGAGACGGGGACTGTTGGACAATTGAAGATAATCCATACGCTGACTGTGCGCGAAGTCGACTATGAGTCGGCGTGAACGAATCGGTCTCCTGAGTGTTGTTCTTTTTTTCTCCACCCTTCAGAGCGGCTGCCAGCCCTGATTTGGAAGAAGATTTTCCGATAGTTTCATCTCCTAAGAAATCCTCTCCTCCTCCTCCCCCTCCAACATCTTCCCCTCGACTTACGGAGACAGGTGAAGAGGAAAAGAATGCTCTTCCGATAGACGAGTTGGACCCTTTTCTTGGTAACCTGCCATGCTCTTCGTTACCGGTATTGCCGTTCACATAAGACGAATCTGAGCCATTGTCGCCGGCCATCATAGCAGATGCACGAGTAATAGGTGTACCTAGCGCAACCGTATATCGCTTCCTACCTCCGGAAGGCGAAGTGCTCATGCCCTGTTGATCTTTGGCAGAAGAAGGGGGTATAGGAAGGACTCTGCCCTTCGAAGCGTTGGACGGGGACGCATTTACATTTGCGCTCTGCTGAGGACCTCGAGGACGGGGCGAAGGACTAGGCGAAGTTGAAGGTGATATAGAAGATACAGACGAGAAAGAGGCGTTGGAATATGATGTAGAATACGTCGAAGCTGATGAACTAATACCTGGAGCGCCACTTGGCGCTGCGATGGCTAAACCTAATCCAATGCCGCTCGGGGTATGGTTCGTATTAGCGGATACACCTGATATGGCAGACGTGATTTTCCCCGTCGGCGTACGAGAATTGAGTGACCCCGGTGGAGATACAGGAGGAGAGAAGGTTCCTGTCATTACAGCGCCTGCGTCCAAAGGGATAGGAGCATAGTCCCCAGTCGGATAGGGAAGTCGACTGCCAGTTGTTTGTCGGGAAAGGGATCGCAGGAGAGGCGGAGACGTGCTTTCCCGTACAGAGGGCACTCGCTTATGAGATTGAAGATTAGGCCAATCACTCGCCCCAGGAGACACAGACTCAACAGGTGCAAATGAAGAAGATGTGGGTGGGGGCGACGCTTCTCTGATTTGCGCAGACTGTGACTGTTTGGACGAAGATAGCTTTTCCGGCATTACTTTCTCGAAAGCCCGCTCGCGGCTTGATTCTGCCATTTCGCGTCCGAGTTCGCTAATACGTCCCTGCAACTCAAGAACTTCCTCTCGAAGATTTTGAACTTCATTTCTGATGTCTCCATCTTGGACTTGATTTGAACCCTCTTCTTTTGACGAACTGTCGGTGACCTCAGCCTCATTGTCCTTGCCGGTCGTTCGTTGCTCACGCTCCTCCTTATCAACCAGCCACCTCTCAACATCTCCCATGCGCTCCTCTAAAGCTCTGACGTGACCCACGGTCCATTTTTCCAGCTTTTCAAATCTAATGTACACATGAACGCATGAGAATTTTTTCATTACACGAAGAGAAGGAATGGAACTTGCCTTTTCGCGATAGTTATCAACGTAAGATGGACATCTAGACCACCCTGGGGATTGAACTGAGCATAGAGCGGAGGTTGCTCAGCTCGTCCGGGAGAAGCACCTGCGCCGGTGCTAGTAGTAGATCGGTTAGGGGAGGGTGTCAGATTTGGGGCGGTGAACGAACGTGCAGGTGATCCTGTGGCAGAAGGAGAGCCAAGGACACGCCCAGGACTAGAGTTTGGGTTCGGGGAAGGTGAAGTAGGAGATCCCGTTCTTCGATGTTGAGGTGTAGGTGTTTGAGGAACATTGAGATTGAAGAAGGCCGGATCAGAATACTTGGTCTCTGCAACAGCAGGCCATTCTTTTTCTTTGCCCTTACTCAGCCTCTTTACTTCCTTCTGGTATTCTTTTTCTGCTCTCTCTCTATCCTTTTCGCTCCGCTTTACATCGATGATAACTTGCTGTGCAGGCGTCAGATCTTTATCCTTTGTTGGGGTCAGTCTATTTTTGGCTGCTGACCACCAAGAAACGTTACTCGAAGGAGAGGAGGGCTGGCTGGACTCTGGGTTGGGCATGGTTTGGGATCTGGAAGGTGGCGGAGGCAAAGCCCTTGTTGAATCTAACATTGCCAGAACACGGTTCTCAAGCGACGTCCTTTGATTTTCGGCTTGCAAGATCCTCTCAGCCTCTCTTCTTCCCCTTTCACGTTCTCGTTGAGCTTCCCTTTCGATTTCTGAAGACGACATCATCACCGGACCAGGGCTAGGGCTAGGACTTGGACTGGTCATTCCGCCGACAAAGTTGCCAAATTTGTTTGCGAAGTTGGCTGCAAATTGAGTTACAGAAGCAGCAGAATCATGTTCTCTATCATCGTCGCTGTCGTCGTCAGAATCGGAGTTGCGAAAATGAGGATCGGAATCGATTCCTGGTGTAGATTCGCCGCGACGAGTCTCGAACTGACGCAAAGGAGAAGGTGCACGCGGAGCAGCCTGCATAATTCAGCTGAGAATTGAAGAGAAGAACACAGGGTAACAAGACGATAGGCATACTGGGTTCATTCTGCAGGATTAAAAACTCAATTCCTTCCGGTTAGGATATGAGTACTGATTTCAGAGTCCAGTATCAGTAGCCTCCGCCGTGAAGAGAGATAGAAATATCGACAGGTTGTCCCGATTCTGTGGCCGACAGCTCTTGAACACTGTACTGCAGTGGCCTGGTACTACAGTGGTACTTCACTGAAATCGTCACGTGAACTTCACATGCGGATTCAATTCAAGTTGAATTTTGAGAGCCGTTCATCAAGCCACTACATCCTAAATGCTTTCGCCTTGCCTCTTGCTTCTTATTTGGTCATGAGCAACGGTGATGCTAGCTCCTCCGGGTTGCTGCAGCTATATACAACTGATGTTTCTAATAATGTCCAAGCTAGAATATTCTCTGGACCTGTGGATCCCCCAGAAAAGCCAATCGCTGCCAGTGAAAGCAATAACTACTTGTCTCCATCTCCTCCATCTCCTTCCCGACGCTCGCCTAGGCTTTTAAAAGGTCCAGAGCCTGATTATACAGATCCAAATGGAGGTAGCGTAGGGGCAATCGTTAACCAGGACGAAGAACTCTTTGGTCTATCGCGTCCCTTGACGCCAGAAAATGAAGCTATCGTCCAAAACGGTGAGTGTCAATAATTGATGAATCACCCTTCAACTGACATGCATCAAGAACCGTCTTCGGTTCTTGCATCTCGAATCATGCGGGCTCATGATAATCCCTCTCCTCCGCCTCAGTCTCCCGAAATCTTTAATCATCTAAATCTTCCTACTCTATCCCTACCTTTTCCGTTGGTCTCTACGAGTGAAGATACATCCGACTCAAGCACGCCTGCCTCACCTCCTTCTATCTTTACTCCATTACCCGTATCAGAGCTCACAGGAGACGAATCCGGAACCTTGATTTCCTTCGAAACATCTACCTTCCTCTCAAACACCCTAGAGACCCCAACCAGATTGGGTCTTCCGAATAACATCCTCCACCAATCCTTGACCAGTGATATAACACCAATAGCTCAACCAGACATGTCACTATTTCATGATACAGATTTAGCACCTACTGACACAGTGGATGAACAGTCTGTGGCCGACGCATTAGTTTTATCCGTGGATGAGGTCGAAACGATCAACCCCGAATCGACTTCAAACGATACTCAGGACCCATTCGAGGAATCATCCCATAAACCTTTTCAACGCTCTACCCGTCCCCGCCGCAGTACTGCACGTTATTCTATACGACCTGAAACCTTCGAATTCGACGCCTCCGATACGGACGACCCTGGTCCATCCGATGAAACGAAGAGGGACGATTCAGAAACCAAAATCTCATCTCCACGTCGGAAAACCATTACACTCGTGCCTAACCAAGTTGAAATGCCAGAACCATTGCTATTCAGCCAGCAACCCAGGTCTCGCTCGCCCATACGGAAATCAGCTTTGAAGAACATGCGCGAGTTAGGCTCGTTGTCTCCGAGTTCTTCCACTATCTTAAAATCGTTATTTCCTCCTGCTATATCTCCCCTGGGAGAACCTCCAGAAACAGAACCTACTTCTACTCAACCACCTTCCGAACAAATTTTGACTCCTGCTCGCCCAACGCCTCCTATAAGATTTACAAGCCCAGTTCGAAAAGCCTCTCCCAAGAAATTTCAGTTACAACCGGCCGACCTAGACAATCCGAATCGAACTCCTGCTAGACGCATACCTATAGAGGCTGCGGTCGCTAATGGACAGGTGTCTGTTCAGAAGGCTGCTCGGTTGATGGCTAATGGTCGCACCACCACTTCTAGTAGGCCCGTGTTCAATATCCCTTCCACCGATAGTCCAGTGAGGCGCGTCCTCCTTCATGACGCCAATCCAATTAATAGCCCTACCAAACATTTACTAGGTAGCCCTATGCGGAGTCGGTCTGTTGAACCAAATCCCGTTGAACCGATGCGCTTGAACTTGAAGAAACGCAGCGAATCCGTGGAACCGGCTACGTCCAAAAGCCAAGGGAAGGTTTCAAGCAGGGCGTCTCCATTCTCGCGCTCCAACTTAGCAGAGAGAGTACCATTACCCTCCAAAGTGAATCTGTCTCTTCATCCTGCCATACCCGAGGAAGGCCAGAGCACCAAGTTACACGAGAAATTTCAGAGACCTGCTGCTCGTACTGGATCAGCTCCAGTGGAGAGGTCACATTTAAGGCAACCAACTAGTAAAATTCCCCGGATTGGCTTGAAACCATATGCCAGGCCACCCATTACATCCACTTCCAAGAGTCAGGAAAAGACCACAACAATGAGGATGGTGGATTCGCACAAGCTGCAACCTTCCTCAAATAAGGTACTACGGTTACTCTGAAACAGTAGATTCATTGATACAAGCTTGATTCATTCTAGCCTAAACCATCTTCAACAACTCTCAGTAGATCCCATACTCCTTCTCATGTTCCAACATTTTCTCCAACTAAACAGCGGGATCCCGTTCCTGGTACACCGTTAAGTTTGAAGCGCAAAAGGGGTCCAGAAGCATCTTCGCCGACGAAGCCTACTCCGGTCGTTCTGCTTTCGAGGCGGCTTGCAGCTCCGTCTCCGAGTCCGGCGAAGAAGTCTGGTGTCACGAAGTTACGTATGGTTAGCGAGAGTGATGGTACACTACCTGATCGCTCGAATGCAGCCTCGTCTGGGACTGAAGGAATGAAGTCGGCGGAATCAACGGCTACTCGTGATAATACGAATACCCTCCGTCCCGCTACTACGCTACGTATGGTGAGCGACAGTGATGGCGTTCTGCCCGATCGCTTCGTCGTGATGCCTTCTGTGCTTCAAGCAGTCGATGAAGAAAAAACGACATCGTCCTCTCCTCCTTCGACTGTTACCACTCAGTCAATGGACCTTCCCCCTCAGGCCCAAGATGAAGTAACTCCTTCCTCGGATAACATCCCAGATAGCTCTGATCCTGCAGAACCACAATCATCGTCACCTGTAGAAACAGTCCGTCGGACGACGAGAAGTAGTCGTAATGCCGCTGCTGCAATGAAACCCGTCAGTTCTTCACGTCCTCCGTCCGCTCGCCGAAAGAATATCCCTACCTTCACGGACACAGGACCCTTCTCAGGTATGACTGCGCTGGCATTGCGCACTCTCACGGACTCGAATACTACGAAAAACAAGGAGTATGTCACTGTCTTGCTGAAAACCGAGGTTGTCCGCAGAGAGGGTGCTCGCCCGGAAAGTCCTGGGATGAACGTAAAGAGTATCTCGCAGAAGGAGAAGGAGTCTAAGACGCTGGAGAGGAATGCACGAGCGGACAGAAGGGCCAAGCGCGACAATTCGACCGAACTGGGGACTGATGAGAATGAGGCTTACGAGGATGAAGACTGCGAGAATGATTGGGCTAGCAGTCCCAGCGATCATAAGCATACTTGGGGTCCTGGGGATGAAGAAGATTATCAGACACCTGTTCAATCCAAGCGTCTTAGACTCGATGAAGAAATTTCAGAAGACGAATATGAGAAGAAACGGGTCAAGTGGGATCGGGGATTGTACCAAGAGATTTATCTGGATGAAATTAAACCGCGGACTACACACGCACGAATCACACAAGAAAGTATCCAGAAGGGATGTCTAGCTCCTATAGCCAAGGTATCTTGTCATGCATTTTTTGTCTGACTTCAACTCATCATTTTCACAACCCAGGCTCGGCCGCTGGATACCCTCGGTAATTTGCCCAATGCGAAATCTCCATTGAAGGACATTGTACCTGAGAATATCGTAGTAAAGAAATTCGTCTACGATAACGATGTTGTCGAACCTGTAACGCCTGCGCCTGCACCTGTTAAAACTCGATCAAAGTCGAAGAAGAAACCATGATCATTCTTTGCCCTCCAGTTTCTTTTTAGTCAAATCTTTGTTGATATATTAGTGGAATTTTTTAAACACTATACAGCACATACGGCGTCCCAAATTGGTTAAGAATAAGTGATCTTGATGACAGATCTACAGAGTCAAGTATTCGAAGCTCGGCAGTGAATACTCTGTATTATAATGTGCAGAAAATAAGTATGAAAAGAAAAACCGGGAAGCACAAACTTATGTAACTAAGCAAAGGATTAACCCCTGTAGCCACTTCGAGAACTGTGATGATAACCAGAAGGATAATGGGTCTCGCTCTCGCTGCACGTAGATATCCATTAAAAAGACTTGGTAAAATGAAAGGACATGACTCACTACGTATGAGCAAAATTCTTTTTTCCACTTGCTGAACTTGTTGCGGGCCCGCTTCCGGGTTCCGTACGTTGCGACTTCGGACCTTGCGGCGGAGATTGCAACTTGCTCTTTAGCTACACCGAACGTCTTTCAGGGCGGAGATGAATGAAAATGATATGATTGCACGGCACCTCCTCGTTTTCCTTAGACAATTGTTGCAAGGAATTAGTTTGTTGATCGATTTTCATCTTCATTTGATTGAGAATGTCGTCCAGAGAAACTCTAACAATTGAGTTTCTGCTGGAATGAGCCTCGCCTTTAGGATCCAGACCAGGATCCGGAGAACAAGAACGACTCGAGGGTGCCAGTTTTCGCCGCTTACGGTCTCGCGTGGAGGAGCGACTACGCCGATAGGAGCCATTATGCTCTTCATTTGTTCTGTGGTCCCTTGACCTCCTTCTTTGGCGATCAGGCTCTGGAGACATCGATGCTCGATCACTCCGCCTTTTGAGTGAATTCGATTCGACTCTGATGCCGTTCATGACTATTTCTGCCTCGTTCTTGACGGAAGCTAGAGCTGCTTGAAGCCTATTCTCCAGGCCCATGCTGAACTCGACCATAAGACTATTGAATACTTTCTCCCATGCTGCTCCAAGGAGGCGAAAGTTCTCGTCCAGTCGCTCCTTGCTTTGTGCATGAGCTAGGAGTATATCGGCGATAGGACCTGCGACTGATGCTGCCGAGGAGGCAGAAATCTTAGCCAGCGTACTTGATATTTCATTGAATGTTTGCAGTTTGCGTTCTTCTTGGTCGAGAAGAACTGTATCTTGTATGATCTGGCTCGAGACCCTGCAATGAAAGTTCAACATTGGGGTCAACAGGGTTCCGGTTACAGTACCAACGTACATTGCGACGTCCCTGAACATTGAAACAAATCGTTCAGCACGTCCTTTCGCTTCCTCTTCGGAGACCGCAGGAAATGTGGGAAGAGTAACAATGGTCTGAGGTCTTTTAGAATCTGTAGCGAGTATTGAGGCACTGTTATTATGGTGGTTATCCTGGAGATGGAATAAGATTCAATCAGTGGTATATGCATACCGACTAGTTAACGAACGGACTTTGTTCAATGTGTTTCCATTGATTGTAGTAGACAGGCCTCGGTTGTGAATCTGCTCTGTAACTTTTCCTCTTTCGGAAGTGTCGAAGGGTTGACCATCTCTGTGGGACGACGCGACCCGATGACGGTTGGATGCCATATCCTGCTTTCCATTAGATTCGGTAGCGACGTGGCTGAGCGATATATCCTCTTCTTCCACTTTGCAGCGACGAAAAAGATCACCCTGTGGGACCAAAGGTCCTCCACGGCTGCCAGGAGGAGAGGAAAAACGACGAGATGACTGGCGATCGTGCTCAGCCCAACTTGGTTGCGAGCTTGAGTTTTTATGAACGTAGGGATAGCATTTGACTCCAGGCCATTGAGGGTCTTCCGGATGCACGAAGCTTTTCCGTAGAGAAAATACAGAAGATAATGAGTAGAAGCTACGAAATTTTGCGCTATGAACGCACCGGCATCGATCACCTTGCTTGCAAGGAGTCAGAGGACGGCCTAGTTCATCGAAGTACTACCGGAGCAGAGGCGTTAGCCTCTTCCGATGAGTAAGTGATACATCTTACACGGCACTGATATTTCTTGTAAGGAGCACCTCTTGAGAAAGACATTGAGCAGTTGATCCTGAGCAAATAATTTAAGCTATCGTGGCTTGAAACAGGCTTCTTCGTCTTTGTACAAATAAACACGGTCGGGCGTCGGGTCGATTACACGCCCCTAATTCTCTGGTCTGTATACAATTTTTCCTTTTACTTCGACACGACAATGACATAAACTTCAAGGCGAACTTGTCGACCACAAATGTTTGTCGAATAAAAACGTACTGTCAGAAAAACATGGAAGAGCAATGTTTACAAGGTCACAGGTCCGTTTGCAGACTCGACAGATTTAAATAGCCGGAAATATTGAGGACAAGACTTACAGCAGTTCGGATAGATTTAATTGCATTGAACAAGAGGACGTCCAACCGTCCAAGTTCAAGGTTCTCGAACGGAGCTCGAGATATTTCCCGTTGCAATCATTGAACGAACGTCGGGGGAAGATTATGACACGCCCCCTACCGGTCGAAGCTGGAGCCTCTTCATAATACAGCTATGCGCACGAGCTTCGGAAATAATGACCGCAACAAATGTATATCTAACACTGAGATAAGACAAGCTTCCACCGAACAATACAAAACTTCAGGGAACATTACAATCAGCCGCGCTCTTCCTGTACAACTGTACAAGAAGACTTACTGATTTTACACATTTGGTGTTTAGTCGCTGTCACTAAATGTAATATGTTCCTCTTCTTCTTCTTCCTCTTCTCTAGTACGTTCGTACTGACTTATGTCGACTGATACGGTGCCTTCCTCCAACAGAGTCTCTTCATCCAAATTCCTGTTGCGTTCGAAAAGTTGTCGACCTAACTACATTTAGTAACCCAGTCACAAAGACAGATCGTATGAAGCTCACCAGATAGCCGGGTATTCATTCGTTTGTACTCCTCGCGTTCTTTAGCTGTGAAACCTTTTAATCGCTCTTCCTCCTCCTTGGATTTTCTGTCGGCTTGTTCTTTGTCGAATTTGGCTTTCCATGCCTTGAAGGACTCCACTGACACAGGTGTTCCACGAGTTCGACGTTCTTCCTCCTACATTGACGCCATACGATCCGTCATGAAGACCGAAGTTGATCAATTCAAGAGAAATAATACCTCTAAAACCAATCGCTCTTTTTCGTTTTCTTCAAACTTTTGACGAGCGTCTCGCGATTGGACAAGCGAGGTCAGTTGTTCTCTGAGATGTGACACCAAAGTAAATGTCATTGCCATTCCGAGGTTTTCCTCTCCCTGTGTACAATGAGTTCTAAGGAAAGTACAGGTTAAAAGGGACTCACGACTTTTATCAGCCCTTCCAGGAGGTCGTCCAATTCCCCTTGTTCTACGTCCCCTTCAAGGGGAACCAGAGACAATTCCGGTAAAGCATCTGGATAATGATCAGTGTAATGAACATCGAGAGTCAATTTTACTGTAGTCTAATCATGAGAGCAGTCATCGTCTTTTGAGAAATAAATCTTACGGGACGCCAGGCCCTCCTCAACTTCGTCAGCTTCTACGTCTATCTGGATGTCCCTTTCGGAAGATTCTTTGCATGAGCCTCAGAAAAGATGCAAACTTGCAAAGGCACCCTGATACGAACTTGATAGTTCTGTTGGATAAATGGATTCGAGAACCTAGCACGAAGATCAGGAATATCACAGCCGGAGCGGATGAAGAGCTTTACTTCAAATTCTTCGAGCAAAACTTCGCTCAACATTACGGTTGATATCAGATAAATAAGTCAAGCGCCGGTAGGTACACTACTCATCATTGTGCATTGATAACTCAGGCACGTGGAACTTACTCATGTCCTTCTTTCGTATATTCTCTTCGAGGCTTGCTCCGTCTCCAATTCCAAAGCGAGCGAGCGAGGCACTGAATCGCCTCTATACTGCTCCTGCTACTCCAACATTTAACTCACGATCCCGTTCCAGAGATGCAGAAACCTGGAAGCCCATCGAAAATTCGTTGATAAATGTGCATGATAAACTTTCTCATGTTGTTTCCTCTCGTGTTCTCAGCACACCTGCGGAAATATGGGCCCAAAACTCTCATGTTACGAGAATGAGCATTGCGGAAGCGGGCCTCGTAAACGATCCTTACAGTGGTCAGATTCATTTTTATTCTGACATTCAACACCATATATCTGAGTCCGAGAGACTAGGTCGTAGTGCACACGTTGTAGATGGCAACCTTGCTGATGCGTTCCGGAGACTGGACATGATATTGGCGCGTAACAAGGTCCGGAAACAGCTCAAATTGGCGGAGAGGCACGAAAAGAAAGGTCCGAAGCGAAGGAGACTGGAAAGCGAGCGTTGGAGACGGCTTTTCGCACATGAAGTGAGTCGCCAATCTCCTTTACTTCAACTATCATCTTAATATACCTGTAGGTCCGTAAAAATGTACAACTGGTTACAAAGATCAGAAGACGGGGAGCATAAGCAGTTCGTTTCACTAGTCCTATTATTATGAGACGTTTCAATAGTCCTCTCTCGTGACCGACACCTTTCGTGAACACGGGCCTAGCGTCTGGATATTCAATGACTTTCCCCTGCGCTGTACGTCGTGTCCATCGGTAGTGTGTCGCTTATACGTCGTCCCCGTTTGTCGACGCGCTTTGTTGTTCATTCTTTAACACCGATTGACATCTCCTCTCCCAAGCTGGTCAGGCGCACTTTCTGTCAGTCTTTTGCCCCACTATTCTCTTGAATCACTCGAATCTGTAAACGCCTCGTGGTGAACATGACATTTGAAAATGTTAATGCTCCGGAAGAGCCTCACTTTTTAACTTTACAAGCTCAGAGACATTCATGCAGTGGAGCTATTCGCTGTCGTGGTGTCTGCTACAATATGCTCTGCAATGGCCTTCTGCTAACGCGAAGACCGTTCTCAAAGCTTCTCAAAGCCCACCTCTGCCGTTAAATGGGCGCTTCCTTGATCAAATTTCATTCATTAAATCGTTTCAAAACGGCAGATTGCGACAGCCTCGCCTTTATGCAGAGCCCAAGAACAACGAGGATCATACAGTCCCCGCTTGCGTAGTAGAAGGTCATACTACATAAAGGTCGCAGAGCCAGGGGCCAGCCAACTTCACTTTCACCATATATAGCCTTCTTCAGATCTTGTTTAATACCTTCTCTTCCCCAAATGTGCCATAATGTGCGGGATCCCATTAATTCACACTGTGTCGGTTCTTCTCATGGCGCTCTCAATAGATTGTCGATGGTCGGTTTTACACCGAATGCCGCCACTTTCACGCAATGGCCACCTATAAACAAGATTGTCTACGAGAGAACTGTGTCTTCAGCGTCCGCCACACACATCCTTGTACTTTCGTGTTCGGTTCAATGCTGGAATTATTTCTCACTCGCTGCTCATAGATTGCAAATCCCCTAACTGCATTCGAATGATGGCTCAACCTGTCCAAAATCCTATTCGTTTCAGCTCCATGAAATGTGCAAATTGCAGGGCTAGAGACGGTGCGTAGTATGTTCGCATCCATTGATTTATTCTGATTTTCCTGCCCTCTATTTAGGTACGTTTGGTCATCGATGACTGAACTCATTTCTGTAATTTAAAGTAAAGTAAATATCTTAATACCTGGACGTTACTCTAGGTGTACTCTATATCTAAATCAGTATGTGCTTGTATTATGCTTGCTTTGTACTTCGTTCGTACTGGTGAGTTAGGAAGTGTTTGTAAGACACGCTTTCATTTGGTAACTGTATTCCTATTTTGGGTATAATGGATCAGCACTCGGCACTGACCCTTGTATTTTTACGACGGAATACTTATATTGGTCCAAATGGTAGCGTGGCGCTATATCACCTCTATCTTTCACCATGGTCCAAGGCACTGACAATCTCAAAAGCTATGTTCGAGAGGCCGCATTACCCAAAATGACGAACGACAGATTCGCTCCTGCCATACCTCCTGACGGCCACAAGAGTCACTTGAACACCCTCAAAGTACGGCCAGAAGCTTGGAGACGCTTAGAGAATATTTATTCTCTCGAAAATTTTAGGCTAGAAGAGATTATCATAGCTTGTTCGTCCCAGTGAATTGATCTTAGCAATTAGTACTAACCTAACTTCTCCGATGTTTGTAGGGATTGACATGTATCTACCAAGCTATTCACTGGGAGTGAATAACAGAGATGAAGCCACCGGAGAGACTCTTTCGATTCCTTGTCCCGGCACAGATTTCGATATCATGTACATAGAAGAACGAAGGCCGTCAGATCTGAGTCGGTAAGGTGATTCCCGCAATGACACCACTGACAGACACGCGCTGATTCTTATTCGGCTTCAAGGCTTGCTCCATGGATCGATAATCTTGCTCTCATGACCGTTCAACGAATCATCCACCTCATTCAACCAAATACACATATCTGGAGTTTCTCTTTAGCTGAAGAAGGAGATCTCGATCAAGCAATATTCCGATATTACTTGTGGTCGTTACCTAATCATATAATGGAAAGAATGACCGAAGATGCTCGAAAATCTGTCCAGTACTCTTCCGTGATAGTTGCCTTTCAGCCTCCGTGGATTCTGTCGATGCAGGACATCAAAGAATTTGCGAAATGTCGCTCAGTAGGTGCTCCGATCGTTCATATCCACTCAAACTTTGATTGTGTTTTAGTTTCCGCCCTTCAGAGAGCCAGGAAATGCTGTGAGTAACCCATATCCGAGGATATGAGTTGACTAACGTATGCTCGCTGCAGTTCCCTACACCCTTAAATAGCACGCATAGAATATGGGCGAAAGTGAGTTTATTTTTGGCAAAGATATGGAGCTTTGACGAACTCTCATCATCAGTTGTGGGATCTCTGTGTGAGAAGGAACACCCCGTGGTTCGTGTTAACGTCGTACAATCATTGGACGTTTGGCATGTTCTCGAAAGGTCAATAGATGATCTACGTATCTCTTCTAGAGAGACTGAAGGTCCCTTTCGCTTAGGCTGGACCGCTGCCTTCATTTCCGGGGTGTACGAATTCAATGCCTACAGCCCTACGATAACAGAATGTTTAACTTTCTGGATCGCTTCCGCCATGCGAATAGCCACAACGCTTCGCTTTCCTAAGGTGTGTGAAGAGCCTCCGAATTCGCAAACACCCTGCACGGTGTACGACGCGATGGTGCAGTTCCCAGAAGCGGCCGTAGCTCTAGCTCTCCTTGATCATGATCACAACCATCCGGATTAATTTCTCCACGTAGGTCCCTGAACCAGTCCATCTCCCGCCTATTCAAATCGTTGCTCGCAGAAGGGCTGAAATTCCTGAACCAGCGATATCGGAATCAAATTGGGACGGCAAAAGTGTCGGTGAGTATGAAAAAAAAATAGTATGTACAATGGCGACTAATGTTGAGCCAAAAAGAGGCAAATTCTTCTGCTGGTGTTTTCAGAGCTGTTTCACCTGGAGTATCTGATATCGACGAAGGCCCAACGGTTCCGGTTGACAGGTCAAGAGCATATCTTGAGTCCGTACAAAGATGGATGAACGACATGGTCGATAGCAACCACGTTATGGAACCTGTCGACGAACCAGAACCACAGCCCGCAGAAAACGCAGCCCAGCATCCGCCTTTTGATGGAGGAGAATGGCTAGCACCAGATGGCGAATGAGAAGACAATATGTGATGTGTTTGGTATTTGATTCTTCGCGTATGATCAGTCCTCATCTGGTCCTCACAGTTATTTACGAAGCTAATTCGACATTACTACTACTACTACTGTTACTTATTCAACTAGTTTATTATCCGAGCAGACACTACCGCATCAGGTACAAACTGTTTAGAAGATTTATAAATTGGATCCCTCGAGGTACTTGTCTTAGGGGGCAGGACCTACATAAAGTTGGCAATTAAAGATGAAGCAATAACTAGGGGCCTACCGTTGCGATATCATGTAAATAAGGATGCATTGAGAGGTCTTGCACCGAGTAAAACTCAAGCAATAGGGTGAGCGCATCTATCGCAGTGTTAAGTCTGTGTCGATGCAAGAATGTAATATATACCTGCTACGCTTTGCACGTCCTTTTCCGACAATGTAAAGAACTCGATAGCTAGCCGTGATGCATCTGGTGACGGTGCTTTATGAGAAGGCGGGGTTGGCAGTGAGGCAGAGGGGGCGGAAAACGATATTCGCGCATCGAGTGGTAGTGAGTTTGGTCCTTCAGCCATATATTGTGCAAGGACAAAACATGCCGCGGCAATGACTCGTGGTGGGTATAATATACATAACGGTGTACGAAAACTGAAACATTATGAGGCAAATGAATTTACGGTGAACGACGAAAACTCACGAATCATGCGCAAACGTCCACGCATAATCTTGTACCACACGATCATCAGGAATGGCAACGAAAAGGTCCACAAGCTCCGCATGAGGACTGTCAACCGTGAAGTCAAAACAGATGGCTTGTAAGAGATATTCCTCTGTTACGAGTATTGCGGTCTGATATTGATCCACTTCCTGCAATAATGTATGAACGACCGACCAAATTAAATGATGTGCACTACTCACCTTGCATTCCGGAGGGATCTCAGTAATGTCAATGCTCGTGAGTTTTGAATGGTACACCTTCGCGACATCTCTAAGTTTTCGTCCACATTCTTCCGTTTTAGTTGCTAAAAAAATGCAAGCTGCAGCAACATCCTGAAGGAAGACTCGGCGATGAGCAGCTTCAATTCAAGTATTGGCTCTTACTTGCCGATGAAAATCCTGCAAAGAGTATCGCAAGTAGAACCTGTGAAACCAGGTAGCAGCAGTAAAGAGAGCAGGAGAAGGACTGTTCTTGATAATCTAATCAAAACTCAAACCGATAACAATATGTATGAACTGACAGCTTGAGAGAAGTTCCTAAACGAAAGAGGAACTCGACTCCTCTCGATAAATCATACAGCGTCTTGTGCAAAGGTTCTCGGGAAGGATAATGGTAAAGCGCCTCCACAGGAAATAGCCATTGATTGTCCTTGAGCATGGTGACCGTAAGTTTGTAGGCCGTTTGAACTTTGAAGGTGCTGTGATCCAAAATTTAAAGCTCCGACGTCTTGCCGCTTCGCTTCTGGCCTGAGAGAAGGCCGGCGCCTGGAGTTCTCGTTGCGCATTCGTCTTAAGAGGTCTTAAGGCTATACTGGACAACCACTCGATATGCATACATTCATAATGAGCAAAGGCTGTCTGTATTATCAAGCATGATATTCAGTCGACGATACAGTACTTACACTGGAAGGTAATATCTCGCAAGGGTGGTGGATTCAGTCCAGATTCAGTCTTAGGGGGTTTTGGGCGTGAGGAGAACAGTTCACAGGAGCATCTTCTTCGTTTATTTATTAACTCTTCATTGACCGCAAGGATAGGACAGGAAAGTAAGACTATATAGTACGTATACCAAGGTGCCGGGAGCCTCGATAAGGGCAGTTTATCGCCCACCTCCTTTACGTTCTGGATCATAAGGGTGAGTTTGCGAGGGGTGGTGTAGTTATTTGTCGTATTGTAGCGCAATGTGTGGGTGTCGAGGTGAGGTGTGCTGTACACGTATGTGCAGATCTTGTGAAATGAAAATAAATATGAGGCCGCAATTGACCTATAGCTAAGGATCATATCTCGGCTTTGGAACTCTTTGGAATCGCTGGAGTCAACTCTAGTCAACTATATCTTCCCTCCAAAAGTGAATCATCGTCTTGCTGCTGTCAGTTGTGTTATTCGTGCTCCTTATAGCTCATTATGCTGGAGAAAGTAGCATACATGCTGATAATTGAAAGAGTGGCTTCACTGCAGGTCCATGAGGCTTCCTCGACTCTGCAACCAGGCTTTCTTCATGAACGCGTCCAAGCGGCTAGCCCAGGGCTAGCCAGGCCAGTAAGTTTTGGGGTGCCTTCTCCATGGCAAAGAACGTGGACCCCGGTTGTTCTCCTCCTTCCGTCTTGAATTGTTGGAGAACCTGAACTAGAACGCAGGCTAACGCTCCAGTCTCAAATACTCCATCCGTGCAATTAATCCTCGCTATCGCCTGACATGAATGGTAGCCAGTCGTTTTCGAGGCTCCGAGGAGGGTATAACATTCTGATCAAAAGCTTGAGTAAATATGCTCTGGACTTGAAGAGTTGTCTTATGTATGCTTGAGACTAAGTACATGCGAAGCATTGGAACTCAAAAACTCCATCTAACTTTATATTCTCATGCTTCTTATCCTTCACTTAGGCTTATTTTCTACGGAGTGTGTGTTTCAGATTTCAGGCGCGGTGTGGTATTCTGATCTTCGAATACATTCGAAGTCGAGACTAAAATCCCGTCTTCGAAATCCTGATTGGGTTTTATCTTCGGGAACTCTAAATTGCTTCAATGTCCAAAAAGCTATGTATGTCCCAATTCTAAAAGGTTGAAATCTCAGGTGCACGATTCATGCCCCTTTCAGCCCGTTGTACATAGTCTTATCTGTAAATTCACACAAAGTTCAGAGATTCCGCCATCTCATTGATCTTCTTCTCTCCAGGAAAACAAGATGCTGTCTTTCGATTTCGGCCATCGGACTTACATGATTGTTGAGTATAAACCGTAGCTGAGTGAATGTAGACCAGAAGTGGACGCAGGATTAGGTACACCGTACGGGCATAATTCACTCCTCGACTAGTCCGTCGGCGTTCAAACATTCAACGTTCGGTCCTCGGTGATTGCCCTAAAATCTAGAACTTACCTCCTTCACGGAATGTGCTATGTATGTACACGCTTTAGGCGGTCATGAAAACCTGCTCAACGCTACAAGTTGAGTGATTTCCAGACTTTCCCATGAGGGTGAACAAGAGAAAATTCGATGACTGGTTGATGTTCCAAAAATATAAGTACAAGGTACATAAGTAGCTCGCTTCGACTGTGCTCATCTATGTATGTATGCTGACCTCGTCATCGCATGCCAGCGCTGTAACAACTTGGGCATACGTTGTTGACCAAAGGATCTGAGAAAACAAAATGTGTCACTTCTGGAGTACCGGGCGCAAAGAACTCACTATATTGTTCGGGAAATTGACGACTGAGGAACATGGGAGCGTAATGAGCGTGATACGCTTCCAGTGATGATATTACAATCTACTCACTATTGCCAACAGGTTTTGGAACAGTTGGGACCACAGTCTGGAGGGTGGTAAGCACTGAACTTGCAAAATCGGTCGGCACATGGTATCTGAACAGAACGTGTGAGTATAGTATTTGATTCCACTCAGTTATCCACGTCCTAACCAATACGTCTGGCTGTAAAAGAATCAATCAGATGGAAGCTTCGAATACCAATGAGATGGTATGGACCTCTCTAATGACGTGCCCGCATCGACTGTAAGTGTTTTGTACCCTGCTTGGGGCGTCAGATACTTAAACGAGCGGTGAAGATAAGTCGTACTGTCTGTATCGACACATTGCTGTAGATTGAGTGCCCAGAGAATTCGAGATTGAAGTGCGAAATTGCAGTTATTCTCCAGCATTCTCTCTTTTATACGAGCTTTTCAAAAGGCCCGATATCTTTCAACTAAGGTCGTCCTCCATCGATCAGGATTATGTCGGGCCGTTGAAATATCAGAGATTTTGTATTTTATAGAGGCCGCTTCGAATAATCACATACCTTCAACTGAGATCCGACCAACTTCTCCTTGTGCTCATGTTTTCATTGCGTCATTGGGCAAGCCTAGAAGTTTTTTTGCACCCAAAGAAGGCCATGAAAACGAGTATTGTATTTCGTGTTCAATAAATTGAGTGCCATCGGCATCCTGCAACCTGTTTTGTACATTATGGATACAACTGGCCAATCAAAGATAAGCCACCGCAAAGAGAGCATCAAGGCGTTTTCGGAAAACTTACAAAAAGTCATTGCAGGGAGAGATGCATATGAATACCATTCGGCTATCTGAATGGGACGGGGATATGCGAAGTCAATCTGAGATTCGTTGCAAAGAGACATCGAGAACACTCTTTGAGGGATGGTCAAAACATGGGTCGTCCCAAATTCGCTCAAAGCATATGTACTGACCTGTACAGGAGAAAGATACCTTCAACGGAAGAAGTAGCACGTAAGCGACGATTTAATTTTCGGTTAATTCATCGAGCCATTTCAGGCCACTTCCAGTCGCTTCCCTTTACTTCCATCCAATGACGACCTTCTGGTAACACGAAAAGGACCAGGAGACCATGATCCGTCCAGCCCTGATTCCCCGATATTCCGGAAGTCGCAACTGTTCAGACGATGCAGAAATCACTTGCGAAATGCAGACGTTCATAAATGATCGGATAAACGTTGTGGCTAGACTCGCGTTACATATCGCAACTCCGAACTCTAAAGTGCATCGATTTTGGAAGAATGAGACGGGATAGAAGTATCATGTACAGATGCAAGAAACCACGCGCCAAGCGAAACGAGTCAAACGCCCAGAAGTGGGAACATAGTCGCGTCAGATTTTATCCTGCAAACATGCCGACCAGATATTGACTGACACCTTCCGGGGTCAAAGAACCCACATCGCTGAACACGAGCGAAATTAGATCGGGCCTGAAAGGTACGAGGCCAAGGTTGTTGAGTTTATCCGAACCCAAAAAATAATGAGTTAGTACCTCGTATAATCGACGTCTGGATTGTTTCGAGCGATGTCTTCCTGTGATATCTTGATCGGGCTGCTGTTGGAAGAAAAGCTAGAAGAAGACTCGGAAGGAAGGCCGGAAGAGGCTGGACGAGCTCTAGCACTCAGAGCTTGAGGAAAAGATAGCACGCCGGGATTATGACTTGGAAGATCATATTGTGAAAGTGGGAACATCCGATGAAATTTGTAGCTAAATTGGGAAAAGTGAGCCCATTACCACTCAGGAGGAGGGAAAATGAATACCTTTCCGCGAGGGCGTAAAATGGTTTATTTGCAGCTTTTGCTATAATCGCAATCTGGTTACTCCCAACCGCATTCACGAGTCCGCCGCTCTCGACGACCGCCTCAGACCCCATGAGCACAAAATCGACTTTTTCTATGGCATATGCAACCGCAGAATCCAGTACGACTGTGCAAGGAATACCTGCGGTCGTCAGCATCTCCGCGGTTTTTATTCTTCGAATTCGGTCAATGATCAGCAGTGAAGAAAGCTGAAAACGCCCACCCCATGCCCCGTGGTCGTGCCTCCGTCACAAAAACTAAAACAAAAGGCATGAGAAATGGAACTCGTCTGTTGTGCTGATCCCGATGGTTCACCTGATATTCGTTTCCTTTTATGAGCCATGAGCAGAGTTTGTAGAACCACTCTTGAATACGAGTGGGTCAGTATCTGAGCACACAAACGTCCATCATCGTGTCAATCGATAAACATCCACAGCTTACCACGGAATCATCTTTGATAAAATCAAATGCCAGTTCCGCAATCTTTGTCCTGTATGCTAACGCCTCCTCGGCATACTGCTGTCCTTGCCGAATTAGTTCTGTTTTCAACTCCGAGAAACTCTGGGAGCTGAATTTGAGAACATTATCTACCGAACGGAAGTTTCAATACTCACCGCCGCGTCATGAGGAAATAATGTTATGAACTCTATGAAGAGTTCGCATCCAGCATTGAGGCCTATCGGGTTAGATGAATGCTTGCTCAAGGCTTCTGCGGCACCCTTGAGCTCATTGAGCAATTCGAACATCGTTCCCGCTAGGCACCAAGATCAGATTGAGCGTGTCCGAAGAATGCCACACGAGGAAAACGTACCGTTCGACTGTTTCATCATTTCAGTCAGAGCGAGTATAGCAGCTAACGGAGTAGAAAGCTTCTGGCCTTGAGCCTATACAATATCAGCACATATGAGTTCGACCGACGCACATCCTCATTTTTTAACAATCGTTGATAAGATTCGTGGATTTGGAGATCAGTCATTTCCAAGTAGGGATTCCCGACTGTGCACAGTGTTATGTCCTCCTTGCAGTATCCAGGTGCTAGTATATACAGAATATAGAGCTGAATACTAGATCGTGTTGATGAAAACCTGATACTTGCTAACTTGAATGGGGAGTCACAGCTGTGTTTATGAGCGCTTAAGCCACGTGCACACATACATATACAACGCCGACGTCCGTTCCTCGTTGTTCCTCGACTTCATGCCATGCCAAAACCGCGGCAAGCCTTACAAATGTATGTATGTAGAACTTGCCGTTGAATCCCGGCGCGGTATACTCCATACCTGATCAAGCAGCCCTTGCACGAGCTGTCGTTCAGTTCACCTCTCCTCTCTCTTCCGGCGACCGTTGCCAATGACTCTGATCTTGGGACTGTGAACGGAATATTGAAATGGACCACCGGGCTATTCAAGTTCTATGTAAAATCCTTTATCTTTACGGGGCAGCTGGCAGCGGTCGGACTCCGACATTCACCTAACGCGTCGCGGCAAGTTAGCATTTGGTGACAAGGGTCGAATATCGATGAAACGGCGAATAAAGTAAGTTATGTAAATTCTCCTTTTTCTATGTAGTTCTGCTCAGGTTCTGCTCGTTCTGCTGAACGCCTTGAGACACCTTTCAAAACTAGTCCTGTTGCAAGGAATGAAGAAAATTTGGTTCTGGAAGAACTTACATATATATTCATTTGTTTGCAAGAACGAACACCTTGTGTAAATCTGAGATGTAGACGGGTCGAAGTGTTTCAGGCGAAAGTGTACGTTGCTACAGGAACCGTGACAACCCAAGTGCTTATTCCAAGGCGCAAGATCTGGGAGTCGAGAGGCGCGTATACCGTCAAAAAAATATAAGACATACATATATAGTACTCCGATAGCACTACACATGAATACAAAAAGTTCCCGAAATGCATGGTCGAGGCTTTTTCGGAATAAGGACAGGTCTTGAGATGAGCGGTGGATGGAGGGAAGAACACCAATTTAGGCAGAGAATCCGGGAAAAACTCAGAAAAACTCATAAAATTTAGTAGGAAGTTACCTAAGAAGGAAAGGGGGTGCTCGGCGCCGTGGAACGTTTTTTAATGGGCGGGTCAGAAATTCAAAAAAAATTAAATGGTGAGCCGTGGCCCTTTTCGTCGGGCACTGATAAAGCCAGCCCTGTTATGCTTTTCCTTCACCTCGTTCTCTCCCTCTGAGCATCCGTCCTTCCAGCTCCAGCTCACTGTCTTATTCCTTCTGGCCTGCTGTGCAACGGCTGATAATACCTGTATCTGTTAGCAAACCCTTGGTCCTAACATCTACTGCTCACTTATTACCAATACAGAAGAACGGAAGCTCACTACTGGACAGTATGCAGGCATCACATTCCAAACCCGAGGTCGTCTTCTCCAGCGACGTACGCAACATGGATGATTGGGCTAGACGCACCCGTATTCCTCTTACCACGGCGGAAGCATTAGGTGCAACTTATGCACGTGCTCACCGCTGGCTTCAGACCCTGCGCCTGCAACTAATCCGTAACCACAATTGGAAGGACGTCTCTCCTTCTGATCCCCGAATGCTCTTCTCCCTCGAAACATCCTCCATTTGGCGTTCTTCCGTCGGCCTCCCGGCTGGTCCTTCCTTGCGCCTGCAGCTTCCAGTCCATGCCAGTTCCTTTTTTTCGCCTGAACGGCGCGTTCAATGGCAGATGGTCTTCCATAGTGACATATTCGAATCAGTACGGAAGATATGTCCTCCTATCAATGACATTCTTAGTCTAATACAATGCCTGCTCACGGGTCTCGTCACCGTCGCGTTCGAAGAACAAATGTCCCAAGGCATCTATCGTACCACTCGTGGTCTTCCTCCCGCCGCTTGGGTGAATGCTAACGAAGCCATACTGAACGAAATATTCGGGACCACGCACTTCAAGGCTTTGCGGAGAGCTTGCGCTGACACGGAGAGCGCGTACAAGCTCGAAGTGTTGCCTCATCGCCGTTAAGTAGGACAGGACTAGGCTGGATCCAAAAACAAAGAAGGAGCTGTACGCAGCCGTCCTAATCTTTTTGCTTTGCATGAATGTTTTCCACGAAACACCCTCTTGCTAATGTTGTCGTATGTTACTCTCCATGGGATTTTGTCAGTGTCGTCCTGCGTCCTTCCCACACATCTAATTCCTTGCTGTCTTACACTGCTTTCTGACCTTTGCATCGTTTACTTATCCCCTAAACTCTTTATATTTCTCTACGCATCTGCTTGATCCTATGCACATCTAGATAACTTACGTCGCCGCTACGTATACTACTCTCATCACATCTAATTATTCGCACTTCGCTCGCATGTATTCATATTTTGGTCCGTCACCTTCTATAGTATTGTGTCCCTAGCTATCTCGGGATAGTACACTACGAGTCGCTTTAGTTATAGTACTACAGCATATAAAAATGATAACAAGCCCGGCGTCAGTTTAGACGCGCAGTTTGATTGGTCCAGAACAAAAACTTTGACCGCGACTTCCAAGAGCCGAAATGTCTTCCGCCGTCCTTTGCCAAAGCGAAACCTGTATCAACGGTAATCCCCCGTCACGGATGGAATGCCCTACGTGTAGCAAGTATGACTCTTCAGCGCGGGGGCGATCTTGTGGGTAAATGTTGACTGAGCCATCCAGATTAGGCATCCGAGGTTCGTTCTTCTGCAGTCAGGAATGTTACAAGGCAGGATGTGAGTTCTCATTGTATTATCCGAAACAAATTGCAACTCATCCTCGGACCAGGGGTAAGTCAGCTTTCAAGTGCTCGGTTCAATCTCACATTGGTACAGAGAGCACACAAATTGATTCACGAACTGGCGAAGAACCCTGGCTCCTCCGTGAATGTTGGAAAGAGTCGTGCGTGCTGGACCAATCTAGATAATACCGCTCATTCACCTTTACTTCAGCTGATTCCTACAATCCGTTTCCTAATTTTTCTTTTACTGGTACCGTCCGACCATTGTATCCGCTGTCTCCTCGGCGCACGGTCCCGGGCCATATTCCTCGACCTGACTATGCCACAACCGGTACAATTGAACATTTTTTTCCAAGCAGTGTCCGAGCTTATTTCATCTACTTTGCTCCCACAGGAAGACCAAATTCGGAAATGAGGGAAGCTGGTCAACCTCCACGGATTCTCTCTTCGGAGGAAATAGAGAAAATGCGTACGGCCTGTCGGGTATGCACTTCGATTTCTCGGATAAGTACATATGCTTACACTGGACCATAGCTTTCCCGAGAGGTCCTCGATATCGCTGCATCACATGTACGTGCCGGAATAACCACCGACGAATTAGATGAAATCGTGCACAATGCGACCATAGAACGAAACGCCTACCCGTCTACCTTGAATTACAGGAACTATCCGAAGTCGGTGTGCACGTTAGTCTTTTTTAAGTCTTTAGAGTCTGCTACTGCTGGTATTAAGATGTGCTCAATCAAAGGTCTATAAACGAAGTCATATGTCATGGAATTCCTGATCAACGAATCCTACAAGAAGGGGACATCGTCAACATTGGTATGCCATCCGGTATCTTGACGAGCAGTTGCTGTTTGCTGACAACATATTGTCAGATGTGAGCTTGTTCTATGATGGTGAGTTTTTTTTGTTCATTCGATCAGACTGGGTCCCGCTACTTTAATTTTTTTGTCTCAAGGCTATCATGGGGACGTCAATGCGACCTACCCCGTTGGAAAAATCGATGAAGACTCTCAGAAACTGATCCGAACCACCCGCGAAAGCCTGGATGCCTCTATCAAACTGTGCAAACCAGGGGCTCTTTTCCGTGACCTTGGAAAGGCCATGTGAGTACTCTACTTCTTCGCATAAATAAATATTGAGTCTGAGCATCTCGTCGGCCGTCCTTATCTAACTAAGCGAACCCATCGCACGCGCCAATGGATGTGCCGTCGTCAGATCGTATACCGGTCATGGTATCCACGAGCTATTCCATTGCTCACCAAATATCCCGCATTACGCCAAGAATAAGGCGGTCGGGACCATGAAGACTGGCATGGTAAGCCTGTGTGTACGGTCCCACCTTTCATTGTACCTAACGTAGATTTTCAAAAAAAAAAAAGATATTCACCATTGAACCGGTAATTTCTTTCCCAGGTCCGACAGCCTCGGCTTTGTCCTGACGAGGTCACTTTTATAGATGCTTAACCTCGGAACAAATTGGTCGGAAATTCATTGGCCTGATAACTGGACGGCTACCACTGTAGACGGGAAACGTAGCGCCCAATTTGAGGAGACCTTGCTGTAAGTCGACCATTTGCACCAATCAGCCTCTAATTGATGAATCTGGATAGCATCACGGAGACGGGGGTTGAAATCCTCACTGCAGGGAGATCTCCATCGATCTAAAAATTTGCCTCCGCATGCGACAATTATTATTTTGATACCGCGGAAGCAAAACTCTAAAGCGTGAACCTTAGAATGTTCTATTCAGCTAATCGGGACACCTGGCCTCACAGGGCAGGTCTAGACGACGACTAAGTAGACACTAGTAGACAGGTCTCCGATATCTCATATCGGGACATATCAGGAGCATCATCGCAAGCTTGAGATTATCCGATATAGAGATGATAACCTCTTTTTATCTAAGCTGCAAAAAAATCCTTGTGAAGCTGACATGTCGCCTTGTTCGCTGAGCATTTATCTTTGTCGGTCTTAGGTCTTTTTCACGTTCGCAGGTGCAAGCCGGAAACCGAAGAACAGTACTACAACTAAGCCAAATTAATACGGAATACACACAATTGTCTATGTTATATTATTGACTGTCCAGTTTTTCCCTGACGAATCTCTTCGTTGAGATCTCCAGTGGCGTCAGGAAAAGGTTCTCGTCGGTCCACAGCAGCCAATCGCTGCACCGGAACTCCATCAGAGAGGCTTTCCCTCCTGGCTCGATGTCCAGTCCGAATTTGCAAGCCATCGTCATCAGGAGACGAAGGGCTGAACGCAGAAGGAACATCCGTCCCAGTCGTTTGTGCCAATGATGAGAGACGAAGGCGTTGCAGATTTGCATAAGAATTATTACGACTGCGAGTTTTACTGCCCAAATGATCATCATGACCCGGTACAAGTCCAATGACATGATCGTAGTCGCCTGCGTCTTCCTCATCTGAATCTTCCGGTGTGCCAGTATGACTGGGTTCTTCGAAAGACCCAGCCCACGCGCTGGTACCACGATGGGCACTCCTACTCCATCCGAACAATCGCTCGTCAATCCAAGTCATCGGATGAATCAATCCTAAACCCTGTGCGTCAACAGCCCCAGTGCTACTCTTCCTCCGCCATAAGCCGGGTGTGCCGGACGACGGAGGAGCACTAGCAGAAGGTAACATTCGCCACTGAATTCGATCAGTTACATTCTGTTGAGTCGGAAGAGAATGACAAACCTGGTTGAAATCTTCATAAAGTTTTGGACCAAAATCGTTTATAACGTCGGCCACTTCATTAGAAAGTTGCTCTCTCATGGCTCTTAGTTTATCAAGGGTTCGCTGTTGTCCGGGAACTAATGCTACCACCAGAGGACGAAGGGATCTACACGAAATGTGAAATTCGCGCCCCTCAAGGAAAGAAAGAAAGATACTTTAGAACATCCATTCCTGCTTCACCGAATTTTAATGCAGCGATATTCATGAAAGGCAATGCCATGAAGACGATAAGCGGGGTCATGATTTTCCATTTCGTTGTCGCGTTCGCACGGATCGCAATGAGAGTCGCAAGGAAGGCATATAGCAGATACAACACAGGGGCAACACCAAGTGAGATGAGAACCTTCCAAGTTGCGAGGACATCCCGCCCTTTGAGTTTGACCGTGGAAGCAGCAAGTGCCTCTGCAGGACTGATGAGAGGATATGACTTGGTCAGGGGAGAATGGAACCTACCCTTAGCTTTTTGCCTGGATAAGATAGAGGCGAGTATGAAGATTGGTCCGTTTAATATTGTACCGGGGAGGGCGAAAATGGTCCAGACAATGAGTAAGCCAACGCGATATGTCAACAACCCCAAAGTTTTCCAATTGGCTTTTTGGGCCCTAGGTACCTGGAAAGATGTGAGCGGCGACAATGACATGACAGGTTTCTTCGACGGAATGACGCACCTGATGATCACGTAGTCCCAAATCGCGCAATAAACGATTGTATTTGAGAACATCTTGGCGCAGCTTCTGGATACGATGCTCATCTTTGAAGTGCGTGTAGCCTTCCAATAAACGTCTATTCAATTCGACAACTTGACCCAGTGTTAGATGCTGGGCAGGTGTCTTATATAGTCGCCGCGCAGCTTGTATCAACTACGAAATACGTTTCGGAAGATGTATTGAATGGACTCAGTGAAGACTTACCATAAGTGTGTCGTAATCAGGAGCCCGTACTGTGACTGTTTTCAGCCCGTCGTATATCAGATCGAGAAATTTTGAGACGGCCTCTCGTTTTTGAACGCCGCCCTGTTTATACATTTCCACAAACTCGGTAGGTACGTCTAATGCGGACCCAAATTCGATGACTGCACGAGAACGGAATCGATGGGGATGGAAATAAGAAAACCCAACAGGAACGATTTTGACATGACATTCCGGATCGTTCGCCATTGCACCTAGAGCCATTATTGATACTCCAGCTTTCAACGGTAAAAGGTCTGTACGATCATGACTACCACCTGTTGATTTGAAAAAAGTTCATGGAATGACAAAAAACATGAGAAGGTCGTGTCGTACCTTCAGGAAATATGCCAATACTACCCCCATGTCTTAGTGATTCGTACACATACTGATACATCTGCTGCTGGTCGACGTATGGAAGGATTTTGAATTCGAGGCCAACCTGTCCATCTCTGCGAAGTTCTGCGAGCTTTTCTTTCACTTTAGCTGTTCGCTTCCCACTGTCTCCTCCGAATTCCTTCTTGATTCTGAGCTGCGTATCTGATACGACTTCTGCAACCTCCGCAGTCGCATAATTGACCGTCTTCGGCAACATAATCTGCATTCGAGGTGAAAACTCGGTCGTGAATTGCGTTCCCTCTCCGATGACAAGACATGGATCTTCTTCCGCAAGGCAGACCTTCCCAGTGCCTGGTTTTGCATCGTCAGCAGCACGCGCGACGGGAATCGAGCCCATTAAACGCGAGAATAGTCCTACGAATTGGCGGTTCAAACTGGAATAAAAATGAGGATTGAAAGCCGTAGCCGTCGATGCAGAACTGACCTCTTTGCTGCAGTGAGGAATTGGACATGCCGATGTGTTTCTCTGTGCACTTGCAGACTTAAAAGTAAAGGGTCAAGGAACTACAGAGCCTTAGCGGTATGATATGTACGACAAATATGCACATACCTGATTATTGTGAGGAGCAGCCACAAATATGACGGGGCCTTTGCGAGGGATGTTGAAGGCACCTCTAGGACGAATTTCACGAAAGAAGATGTTGACAATGAGTTTCCAGAAAAGGATGGAGGCCTCATAGTTCAAGTGAGAGCTATCAATTTTAACTGGAGTAGCAGCAGCCATGTCCACCATGAAAATTTGAAGGCCTAGTAATGTTGTCGTGATAAGGAACAAAGTCTGGACATCATGGTCTCAAACAAGTGATGACCTCATGTAGAAGCTCATGGTTAGGGTTTAATTTTGATTTTTAGTCAACTACAATTAGCTATAGAAAATGGGTAGACACTGTGATATCAGAAAGCGACGAATGAAGACTAGCCGGCCGAAGTCCGTGTAGGGGCAGGTCCCTGGGAGGAGCCATTGCTCACAGTGCTAGAACGGTATTGGAAAATATCGTGCAAACGAGACAATTTATCCTCTGCCGCCCCCCCACTGACTCTACGCGGTGACTGAGGAGCCGAATCGCTATGAATGGGCGAAGAGGGAGGCTCTTGATGATTTGATTCCAGCTCTGGAAAAAATACTTTAGTATCTTCAGAGATGACGTGTATCTCAACTCACTTGACAAGGTATCCGCAACTGCAACGCCTCTTTCCTGATCTTCCGCTGCACGACTTGCTAGTGCACGGTTGATGTACTTTCTAAATGCAGCTCCAGTTGATTCCAGCATTTTCTCTACTCGAGGACGCTTGTGTGGATATGCCTTCAAAAAGTGATGAAGTTCGGTGATACCTTCTTTGTGCAGTGCACCAGTGGTCTCGCTCGATATATGGCCGATGATGACAAGCAATTGGGCATCAGGATCAGGTTCTTCAACGGGAGCATAGCCATTCCCACTTGCCGGTAAGGGACTATCACGACGACCAGGAGATTGTCGGAGTCCACCGGAGGTAGCAGAAGATGCTGTTTGAGGAGATATAGGACGACTGGATGTTGTTGACACTGGACGCGAACGCCGGTCGAGATCGTCATGCCCATTCTGCGGAGGTTCGGAGGTAGCATGTGCACTGCTTGAATTTAAAATACGATAAACGTATGGATACACGATTGTCGCAGAGGGATCATCAAAGGAGGCGGATAGTAGGTCGTAGACATCGTCCCCATAATGTGCTTAACATACATCAGCACCGCATTCTCTTTGAAAGGACGAGAAGTACTCACCAACTACATGTTGTATAATCACTTTGATAGTTCGCAATGGCATGTCTCCGCATGGTACTTTGTTCGTTGCTCTAGCTCGCCATTCGTTAGGAGGGACGGATTGAAGGAAGTGCTCAATAGCCGGAAATAGCTCGACTGGATCAAGTTTGCGCTCATTCAGATCCTGTGGAATACTACGTGCCAGCTTCCAGACACACTTCAGTACTAGTTCAGCGACTTTGGCCTCTTGTGAATCTGTTGTGGTGCGGTTGCTTGGAAAGGGCTTCACAATTTGAAGCAAGAGCGCAAACAAAGCCCTAGAAAGGCGCAATGAGTTTAATGTGAAACTGGAACGACCCAACTATCTTACCGGAAAACAGACATTCTGCGGCCGGTGGCAAACAAACGAAGAATTATCATGTTGATAAAGCGCGATAAATCCTTGACTTGTTTCACACTACTGTCATCTGTTTCTAACAACCTCAACGTCAGTTCCTCTAGAAGAGACGTCAGAATATCAATGGTCAATGATTCTGCTAGTAGCGGATGGTCGCAGAAGTTATTGAGCGTTTGGATGAGGTGTTTGGCGAGCCTAAAATTTTCTTCTGATGCGATGTCTTCAGGACGCTCGAAAATGTGGGCCATCTGGAGCGTTATTGTCTCAATTAGACCTTCAGTATGCTCTGCAAGATCCCTGTACAGTGGTGAGCTGTTGCATCCTTCGGGTCCCACACTAAGTATTTTCTGGATTTTTTTTAGCGCGTCGACCGACCGCGAAGGATCGCTACTCAAGATACTTGATATTGTGAGGGTGATGTCATCAGATCCAGCTGGTTGTAGGTCGTCTGGATCCTCGTCCCCACCGTTAATATTTTTGTCGAGGAGGGGTTTTTCATTTGTCAAAGTCAAATGGGAGTCGGAAGGGTGAGAAAAGTGCGACTTGGGCCGGCCGAGGCGCGATGGTAATGTAGGCTTTCGATTGGCGATCGTAGGAGACAGTGGCGTAGATGATTGAGAGGGACCAGGGAGATGAGATGTTGTCGGACCTTTCATACTGAACGATGGGGAAGGTACTCGATTAGATTGCGTAGGTGACGTTGAGCGCGTATGTGCTGGCGAAGGAGGTCGAGCTAATCTGGAGGCTCCAACTGCGGGGCTTGCTGGGCGTGGTATGTTTCCAACTCTGCTTGAGAACGCAGGAGAACTAGGACGGGGTAGACCACTACCTGCGATACGACCAATCTGCGGAGCGACCAGAGTGTGAGGCTTATCGTGAGAGCTTGGACCAGCAACTCGACGTAGACGTTCTTCCAATTGTGTTTTGTCCTTGGGAGGGAGATGACCGACGTAAGTCCACACCTTTTCACCTATGATAGTGTAGCCTTCGCTACACAATTGTCAGCATATTTTCCTTGTGTTATAAGGCGCACAGAACAATACCTCAAAACAGTCAAAGCGGATTTACGGACCGATGAATCTTTGTCTGATATCATAGATGAAATCAATGGGAATGCTTTAGATGGGTCGCAAGCACTGATTCCGGACTTCTTGAGCAACGTAGCTAGCTCATCGAGAGTTCCTTGGCGAGTTTTTGCTACCTTCGACTTCAATCCGTGTTCTAGTAGCAATTGAAAGACATGGCTATAGGCATATACTTTTGGTAACGACTGTATCATGTTCTGCACGCGCACACGAACTTGTTCGCGAGCATCCCCGAGCTATCGAGGGGCCAAGTCAATTCAAGCAAAGATAGTTGGATAAAATTCTGGACCAACCTTGAAAATGATAGTCGGTATGAAGCACAATGCTTCATTATCAGTTAACTGATAATTAATGTTGCGGAGAAAGGCCAATACGGTTTCGACTAGCTCCAAGCACTTGGATATCAAGCTCGGTTGAGGTTCGTGGGCCTTGATGGAGGCATACTTCAGAGGGAGATCGAAATTGGCGAGGCAAACTGCTTCCACTGTTTCATCTGCACCTTGCGCCAAGTTATACATATCGCAGAGCATATTAATTCCTGCAATGTGGTCGTTTATGGCATTATGATCGTGGCTAAACAGGCGAGAAATGACCTCCTTTGAAGCATGCCCTTCCATTTGACTGCATAACAAATCGGCGAGGTCCTTTCTTGTTGTGCCACTTTCATTGATCCATCTACCAGGATCCCGATTGCAGCGACTTTTCCTTGCTTCGACATTTGAGCTGAAGAATGGAAGAGAAAGTGATGGCGACGCTGGTGACGCCGCTATAGGTGCACCTTTGACGGCGGACGACGCCAGGGGACCTGGTCGCTTGAGTCCAGCGGGAGGTTTGGCTAACTTGGAAGCAGTAGCTTCGACGGGAGTTTCCGACCTCGATTCCGGTCGACGTGTGCTACCCAAAGGAAGTTTTCGGCGTACCCCAGTCAATTTGACCGATTTGGATGGGGGGTTCTCAGTTATCGCAGGTGATTCGGATCGAGGGGAGGAAGCCTGTGACTGGAACGGAGGCGCAGAAGCTTTGCCTTTACTGGCTGGAGCGGCAGGAGGCTCTACGGGGGCGAGGGGACGTGCAGCCTGGATTAGTGGAGCTGCAGATGTTCTTGATGCTGGCTTTAGAGAATTGGTTTGTTGCAACACATAATCGAAACCAGCACATGTAATCAGCACAGGAAGCAATGCCTGTGCCCCTTTACGTACGTCTCCATTGCGATCATCGAGGGAAGACACAATAGGAGCAGCCCAGCCGCTAAGATCCAGACCAGGAGTGGGTTCGTGTTCTTTGAACCAATCGGAGATCCAATGCAGCAAAGTTGCTTTTTGCAGAGGATTGGCGGTTTCAAGCCCGGAAGCAATACCTGGTACCAGAGAGTCCAGTGTTTCGCATGCATTGGCTATGCAAGTCAAAGTTGTGAGAGCAGCGGAACGAATTGGAGCCTTCTGATCTGCCAGAACTGTTGCTATAGGAATAACGAAGAAACGGTTCTGTTTCTCGAACGGTTTCCCCATCCCAGTCGCAATTCGAGCAACAATATCCAATGCGAGTAATTGTACAGATTTATTGGTATCGACTACTCTTGCTTTGAGCACTTGAGCAATTTCACCTGGGAGCTTTGTGAGTGATAAATCAACACAGCAGCTTGAGCACCGCTCACCCATGTTTGGTTTTAAGCGCTTATTACTGCCCTGATCCAGAATGCCTTGCAAAGTTTCTAACGCTTCTTTCTTTGTCTTCCAAGCTTCGTTTTTAGCATCCGCCAAAATAGTTGTGCCTTTCAGCAGCGCATCGATTTCAACACGGGGGAAAAGCTCGTCTAACGCGTCGCTACCAGTTCCACCAGATTGCGAAGTGGCCGTAGGTGCGGCTGCTACATCTGCTGATAGTCGTGTGGGTTCTGAGGGTGCAATGCCTTCGACTTTATCGAACTCCGAACTGATAGTATTCAGTAACTGGGGATTCAAGTCCTCGAGCAGGTCCTTGATGCCTGAAGTCACAGTCAGACCCGCATTTATGCTATGCTCTCTCAGAAATAATATGACGCACCGGAACCTGCAAAAAGCTTCATGGTTACTAAAGTTTTCGTTGCGCTTGTGCGAACAGTAGCGTTAGAGTTTTGAAGCGCAGTTTTCAAGAAATCGATGAGACTGCGAAGTGACAAACCAACAATCCCGAAATCGGTTAGGGCAGAGTTGATCCAGGCAATAGCGTCTGCGAGGACTTTCGGTGCTTTCTGCTTAGACAGAGGCTCATAAGCTGATGACCGCCTCAGTTCAACAATGTCTCGATGAGTAGCTAATAGACAGACCTTGATTGAGAACGAACTGCAGGGAAGTCTTCTCGCTAAATAAAAGCAGTGCGTCACCAGCAGGTTTCTTCAACTTCATATCTCCTAATTTTTCGACCATATGCGGCACACAAATGGCGACACACGATCTACCAAAGGTTGTAGAGTGTTCTGCTAACATAGAGCAGATACCGTATATTTTCGCTGAAACCTGTACTCCGAATCAGATTTAAAGAGATTCGAGTTGGAGGTTAGAGGGAAATTGACCTGGAAGTTCTTTTCCGCCCATCCCTTCTTCGCTAAAAGACGAATCATCACTTCTGAATCAACGTTTACGATTACACCATCTAACCAAGCGCTCATTTCATCAAGAGCAGCTAATCGTGTTTTCCAGTTTGCATCTCCCAAGTCGGTTAAGATAGATGCAGTAATTAAGTCGGCAGCCAAAGTCTCGGCGTCCTCCGGTGTGTGTTTGTATTTGAAAGTATCCAAAGCACCAGGAGCTGCTGGCGCTGTAGATTTTGCAGGCTTGGCACCGGTAGCTGGCGGTGGTTTCTTGGGTGGAGGAGCAGAGGGGGGGACAGACGAAGTTCCGGAGGGAACACTGGGTTTCGCTTTCTGAGTCTGTGATATTTAGTTTAATCAAACACAGACAAAACATTATAACGCTCACCATTAATCTTGCAGGAGGTTTGGCAACTTTCTTTGGCGGTTCGACATCATCTATTAAAAGTTCTTCTTTCATTGGCGGAGCAATCTTTGGAGGAGCCTTTTTTGCGAGAGGAGCAGCAGGCTTCATCGTAGGCGGAGCAGCACCGCCAACTTTGCATTTGACAGTAGCCTTTTCAAATGCTTCCTTGATTTTGGCCTTTCTAACATCGGCCAAAGAATCAATGACTGCGTTCAACGATCTCTCTCCCACCATTTTCATCAAAGTTCCCAAGCAGTTCGCGGCTTCATTCCGGCAGCCCTCGAAACTATCTTCCAGTATAGAGGCCAAAGTTTCGGCGAGTGGTTTGACTTGAGGAGGTTGGATGGGTGTTCTGGAGATGGCGAGACAACGGCGAAGAAATTTCAAAGTGCCTTCTTTCACCTGTGGATTCTTGTGCCCAAGCGCGGGACCGAGGTCAGGTATGATGTCGGAGAGAGTAGTCTGCGTAGCCAGATCACGCAAAACAGTAAAATCAACGCAACAAGTTCACTCACAGTCAAAAACACGGCGTCCAACGCGGTTCCGATAGCATCCGTCACCGTAGCCTTCCGTTCTTTCAACCGCTCAAGCATTGGAGGTACAACAGTCTCTCGGAATCGAGAGAATGAGGCCGACATACCCTTCGCCAGAGCCTCCAAGCACGCAGCAGCCGTCATAACACAGTTGATGTTAGCATCGGCTTGGACTCTGGCTGCTAATGATTTAGCTAAATCCCCCAGCGCAGGTGCATCTTTGATGCGGGGAGTTGCGTTTAGAACAGCCTGAAGTTCGTCAAGAACTTCCTTCCTTTCCTTCCATTTGGAAGATGTTAGCGCGGTGGAAAGCGAAGCGGGGAGTTTAGAAACAATGTCCTCCGGTTCTGCGAAGGCACGAGGATCGAAGTTGGCATCTGCAACAGTTACATTATTATCTGGAACTAGTAGACATTCAAGATATACTCACCTACATCATCGCCTGCACCATCTAGTGTCTGTTCATTATCTCCATCACCGTCATTCTCAGCCGTGGCTTCCGCTTCACGTGCTTGTGCTCTCGTCAACCGCTCAGGTTTCAATGTTCCTTTGCCTTTCCCTTCCTTCTCCATATTCTCGAATGCTTCCTTCAGTTCCTTCACTTGCACCGGCTTCAGGTCTGCGAGCCATGTCTCTATTGCAGGACCGATGTATTGGTACAAGGCGTGAGTGAGGAGAGTGCCTTCAGCGCGCACAGTTTTGTCACTATGGGCAAAGATTTTTGGTAATGCTTTGAGCAAAGGAGGGGGAGGTGTGGTTTGGATACCAAATAATCTAACTTTATCAGTGTCTGTAAGTGTCCTCATTTGACGCATACAAACTCACCTGATTATTTCCTTCAGGGCTACTATACATCCAGCAATAGTCTTAGGCTGCTTCGCACTCAACCCGGGGAGAATATCGCTCTATCATGCAGAGCGTTAGTCAAGGATTGCTAGAAGTTCGCATCAACTCACCACAACACCAGTTCCACTGTTTTCTATTTCCACGTATTGAAGCGTCAACTCCAAAGCATTTGCCTTGGTCCCTGCTCTCGACGATCCGTAACACTTATCGACTAGTGCAGGCAACACGACTTCCCGTGTCTTTGCGGCAGTTTCTCCTGCAAATTTGACATATGCCACCAAACATTCGATGGCCTTTTCCTGCGCGACAGCGTTGGAGTCTGTGGCTATCCTCTTCAGCAAATCGGGGTTGTTGGTGTAAGGTTTGAATGCGGGATCGGTATCGGATGCGGTATTTTGAAATGTCTTCAGAAGGGTCTCGTAGGCGCTGACTCGGGCTTTCCAATTTTTGTGAGCCAGTCGTTCAGCAACAGGAATCGAAGAAAAGTCCTCTTCTTGTGGAGGAGGGCCATCCATGTCGGCAAGGACAATGAACGGGAAGAATCAGTTTAGGAAGAGACTAAGAGACTCAAAGCCTGAAGAGTTGTTAAATCTCAACAGTCAACTGGCGCCAAAGCATATTGAGCACGTGACAATACGCACGTCCACAACCATACCTAAACCTTCAACACGAACGACATTATCTTCGTGAACCAACAGCGGCTAGCCAAGCTATCATCCCCATTATTCATCATTTAATGACATATGTACAGTTTACTCTTCCTAATGAAAAGAAATACCACCCAAGTTGAGAGCCATTACATTAAAGCGAGAAAATTTCATCTATCTCATCCTTCTTCTTCGCCTTCTCCCTTTGTGGACGTCCTTCGGTAGATTCAACTGTTTGCGTGCTCGACTGTTTGTCTACCACCCTACGTTCTATGATAATCGCTAGCATTTTTGTGAGCAGTCATGTATGCAAATTTTGAAAACCGGAAACTTACGAAGCCGCTCTTTACGGAATGTCGTTGATATTCGAGCCAGGATGGGCGTTGGGCGAGGTGGAGGTATAGGTGACTCTGTATGTACCTCAGGCACCTTTCCTTCAATGAATTCAGGGTTCTCAATGGTATCTGGCTAAGACATCTTCGAGCGATTGCATCAACACGACAGACAAAAAATCGCACCTTGTAAATAGGAAGAAGACGATCTATGACAGGAATGACAAATTGCAGTATCTCGATCATTTCTGCAACCACAGTCGCCAATCTCGAAGTAACAGCAATCAACGTCAGATACAGCTGAACAAATGCGCCCGTTTGAATAGCAAGTGAAAAAAAGCTGAAAGCAAGGATCAGCTTCTCAAGATCTTGAAGACGTTATTATAGGTTTGATTACTTGAATGCCTCGAAAGAGATCGTGTACATCTGATAAAGTGAGGATATATTATTTGTAGAAGGATGTGGTTTCGACTCGCCTTTCTCAGCAAATCCAGAAAAAGATAGAATCGTTCCTTGATTTTCTGTACATATTTCTCATCTGGGTAATGCGACCAGGAACCCTTCATCTGTTTACTTCTACGACACATGTAACCCATTCTCAGCCCAAAACTAGACGAAACTCACTGCGATTCGTCCTCCTTGCCAAAAAAACTTTGACGGAGGTCATTAACTAGGCTACAGGTTTGAAAGTCTTCTGTACGATGAGAGTACCTCCGGAGCTCATTTATACGTCGACTGAATAAAGAAGAACGATGCTGATTTTTATTTTTGTAATGAAGACGGTCCAAGACTTGCGTTTCGTCCGCCAACGCGGTTGTCATTGTCGACAACCGACGGAAAGACAATTTCAAGTCCTTCAGTACTGAGTCAACGGCTGCGTGTTGAGCTTGCGATAGGGATCGCCGCTCAGATAAAGAAGGCGAAGGCGCTGGAAGTAGTCTTCGACCGTTTGCCATAGATGATAGAAAGCAGAACAGTTTCCCACGGAACAGTTTTCTTCCAGTTGAGGTCACATCTATGGGGAATTCGACTGGCAAAAGACCGGCTTCCCTCGTTCAGGTAATGCATCCATTATGTTGCACTGCGTTTCTAAGATAACTTGTAGCACCCTTCCAAAAAGCGGAAGCTGAACAAGAACCCGTCTTCCAAATCCAAACCAAAAACGACTACCAAGAGGAAGGACGCAATCAAAGAAACAATCGACATACCGGATGCAGCTGTTGAGGACAAGGATATTCTTTCTGACCAAGATATTGACCTTCTGGATACGTATGGAGGTGCAGCAGAATTCTTGAATTCTCTTGACAGGAACGGAATATCCAGGTGAGCTTTGAATGTTGTCAGTTTGTACTCATTGATATATCGAACGTCCTACCTTATAGGAGTAAGCAGGAGACAAAACGATTGCGCCAATTGGATGCACCATGGAGAAAGGTCCCGGTCATCGACGACCTTCCTTCTGTAGATTCTCATGATGAGGATGAGGGATTTTGGAACTCTGAAATCAGTGACGATGAATTCCTGGACTCTTCAGACGACCTTGATTCCATGTCTAACTCTTCGCGCGAAAATGCTGACGGTTTCGATTCTGATGTTGAAATGCCTTACGAAGTTGCGCCTCGGAAATTACAGTGGCGTTCGCAAATCGAGACACAGGGTACAGAACGACTTCCTATCAAGTTAAAGGACGGCAGGATCCAAAAAACTGGTAGAAGCGTTGCGCTGTTGCCTGTTGCTGTGGAAGCGCAGTCTGAGTCAGATGGCGAAATGACGAACGAAATGATGAACGAGAAACCCATACGCGACGATGCTGCTACTGGGGCACGATTCGGTCGACTAGCGGTAATTGATATCTTGGCAAATAAATCGCGCCAGGCCAAAATACAAACTGCAAAGGATCAAATTGCCAGCATTTGTCAAGAGATACTTTCTGATCCAGAGAACTCAGTTGGTACATTCTGATCTCTCAACGGATCTCTGCTTACTCTTGACAATGATAGCTTATCCTTCTCAAACGACTACATGCGTTCTCTTTACCGTCAGTATCATCGGCCACATATCCTGAGCCCATTCCCAATGATCCTCTGATCCAAAAACTCGCATTTCTGTCTCAGATGGCCGTGTATAAAGATATCATTCCGGGATATCGTATTCGCTCCCTGACCGACAAAGAAAGATCTGAAAAAGTCAGCCAGGCTGTCGCTCGAACTCGAGAGTTTGAGCAAGGTTTAGTCTCGGTCTATCAAAACTATCTGCGCGTGTTGGAAGCCGAACTCAAAGGTGTGCAATTTGAAGTGTGCTTCGCTTGTTTTTATCTTAATCCGCTTCTGCTTGGAAATAGCGCGCAATGACTTGTCGGAGACGGCTTTGCAATGTATATGTTCGTTGCTAACAGAGCTTGTGCATTTTAATTTCCGTGTAAACCTCATGAGCTGTGTCGTCGCCCAATTGAGTAAGAAATCATGGAGTAAGGTCAATCTTCTGTCATTTTGTCGCACCCGTTCGCTTTGTACTAATTGCTAACGACTAGTTCTTAGACATCACAACTTTGCCTCGACACGATCATTGAAGTCTTTCGAAATGACTTAACTGGCGCTGCTTCTCTGGAGTTAGTTCGCCTTATCAATCGTATGATCAAAGAAAAGCATTTCAACGTTCATCCCGCCGTATTATCATGTCTTCTACACCTGCGCCTGAAAAGTGAACTAGGCGTTCGCTCTTCGGAGTCAAAGGCCGACAAACAAACTTGGCCTGTTGCTCAAAGCCGATCCAAGGGGAAGGATGCAGCAAGGAGAGCCAAGGGTAAAACATCGAATCAACCTCATCTCAGTAAGAAAGCTCTCAAAGTCCTCAAGGAGAAGAAAGAGATCGAACGCGAATTTCGGGACGCAGAAGCAGAGGTAGATAAAGAGGAACGAGCAACGACTGTAAGTCTATCCTGGACATCGAATTTCCAAAACATTTCGTAAGTTGATGCATCTATCTTTCAGCATACGGAAACCTTGAAACTCATGTTTGTGCTGTATTTCGGAATTCTCAAAAATTCGACCCCAACACTCTTACTCCCTGCTGCACTTGAAGGGATTATCAAATACGCCCACCTAGTCAATATTGATTTTTTCAGAGATCTCATGCAAGTGCTTCGGGGTTTAATTTTGTCTGACCCCGACGGCGATCAGGAAGCTAGTTTGAAAAACATCCTCATGATACAACATCGGTTGCTATGCATCGTTACCGCTTTCGAACTTCTCTCTGGTCAAGGTTCGTTCTCGACAATTTCAATGCATCAGTAACTGACGTAGTATCTCAGGAGAGGCTCTAAACATGGATCTCAGTGATATCATATCTCACCTATATGCAATAATTCTTCCTCTCGCGCTGATACCGGCTTTGGAATTTTCATCGGAACCTGCGACTCCTTCTCTGGCAGATATGTTGTTCCGGGCCTTGAACATTGTATTCTCACCAAGAACGCTTGGTAGCACAGCGCCTTCATGGCAATCCGCCGCCTTTGCTAAACGTCTACTTAGCTCGTGTATGCATTGGTCTGCTCCTGTGGTTGTTCGCACACTACAATTTGTCCAGGGTCTGGTTGTAAAAGACCCTCGGCTTCAAGCCTTACTGTCGACAGAAGATAGATCATTTGACGGGGTCTACCGACCTGATCTTGACGACCCACAACTGTCGAATTCTTTCGGAACTTGTCTCTGGGAAGTTTACGCTTTGAAAACCGGCCACCTAGATCCACAAGTCAAAATGGAGGCAGAAAAGCTCTTGATGGGTTCTTCGTGAGCGATGTTTCGTGACAAGGACAGCACGCTATCGGAGAAAGGATAGATAGGAAGAATATCATAGTTTATATCTCGTTGGACAACAAATGCTTCGAATTCTTTCCTTGCTGTCAAAACCCTTCTTTGTGGCCTATCATGAGCTCTGACACTTGATTCTCCACTCTTGTGTACCTTCACACATGTCTTCGATCAATTTGTCAATGTGCGTGCATCTTTCGATCTTCGTACTTTATGATCTTCTTTCACAAAAATCACCCTCAAATATGTAACATCTAATAACGTATGTCCAAGTGTCAATGCGCTCTCAAACGACGCGAATGCCCATTCCTGAATATCCGTTGTTCCTGTATGTTCAATTTAACGTACGCACCCACATTTCAAAAAAAAAGCAGAGAAGTACAATATTCTCCTATATCAGACTGATTAGGTTCCAAACTCCAATATCTGTCATCGAGAGACCCACAGTGAACGGGGTTTTTTTTCGCTCAGTATAGTCCATAGGTGCTACTTGGAAGGCAATTTCGTTATTCCACAATTTGGTGCAGCGTCGGCCATGTACATGATGATCGAAATATCAAGATTTTTGTGAACTACATACATTCTAGTAAACATGTACAAGGGGAGCTTGATATTCACAAGTTGCTGTCAGATCCTTTCACAAATAGACTTTCTTAAGCTCACTGCTTTGACCAGTGCTTTATTTGACTCTGAGGTCAAACATTGAGTGACACAATTTGGAAGGACACAGGTATATCTAGCAACAAGATATACAAAAAAAAATAGGTACTGTGCAAAGTTGAGAAATTTCCGTTGATTATGAGGTAAGTTCTAAAGTAGCAATAAGGTTCATTCTTCGAAGATACTTTTGAAGTTGATACATAGATGTTCAAAGAGTTTCGGAAAGTCAGAATATCCAGTCCTTGAAGTAAAACCTTAGTGGAGAAGAGTCCTTGTGTTTAGGAACCCGTTGTTCTGAAACTGCAATTTATCGAGGTGAACAATGCGGCTCAGTGATGGCGGGAGGAATGCTAATATTAATTCATAGGTAGGGAACGAAAGATTGAGGAGGGGAATATGTATCCTCCATCGAGCAATGAGGCTCTGAGCACTCAGCATGCAGCTGTATATGTGGCTCATTTAGCCATTGCGAGGGAGTGGATCGATTAAGGGAATTGGGGGAAATAACCGGGTGTACAGTAGGGAGACGCTCCCACCACAATAACTTTGCAGCTGGAAGCTGCTCCTGTCGATTGAGATTATATGTCATACGGAGGAAAGTCTGACCACTGAAACTTAATTCTTGATGTATCATCATTGCTCCTACAGCAGTAATTATATGTAGAAGAGCGGTGGAAAGGAAACAGACTACATACCTTGCTCGAGCAGCTGGCATGAAGACAGCGCACTTTCCGGGAAGTAAAGCATCATCAGCCGTCGATTGGATGACCTTGATAGTGCTTGCTCCGACAAAGTAACCACGGCTTCCTGTCTTGCAAGGCAAGACATTGGAACTTGATCCTCTGAAATTTTATGAGGTGTCTGAGCGACTAAAACCTCTCGACGCAGCATGTAAGGGCTGGCGGCAAGCGGTTCCTGCTTGGTTCCCGGGAAACCAATTGTCCGGGCAGAATAATTGAGATCAGAGCTCACACCCCATACTTGAGTGATGCATTTGTAATTTGTAAATGGTGAGCGAGTCACTGGACAGGTGGCCTCGAGCTGAACACCGAAGCCAGACAATGATTTTTTTGCAAGTGACGAGATGGCCTGAGGCTTAGGAACGTCCAACTGTAAGCATAAATATGCAACTCCATCCCCGGGAAGCTTGTCAAGATTTACGATGAGAGGAAGCATCGCATCTGTGAAGAGATACAACTTTGTTGGGGTAATAGGTGCTGCAAGAGGTTTTTCTGAGGTGACGATGGTCGTTGCCGGGGAGTGGTAATCCGAGGATAATGGAACGGACACTGATTTATGAAGCTGATGCCGTTGGCGGTTTTGTGCTTTGTGATCTGATACGAAAGCGGTAGTTTCCTCTGCTAGCGCTTGTTCGATACCAGCAATTGAAGTAAATGTACTTTGCATTGAACCTATCAAGCTATCGAGCTGTGGTTCACAGTGTTCGAGCTGTTGTGTACAGTTAGGTGGTTCCTGACGATGAATAATCGTCGTACGTGGCGTCTGTTCGGGATAATTAGGTGCTGTGGACATTGATATTCCTCGATTTACGACTTCGGACATCTCATCTACCTTCGGCAAGTTCCGCCTTTGCGTAGATTGCGTAGGTAGAACTACACAAGTCATTTCAAGCGACTGTGAGGGGCTAGAGTGCGCAGACGAACCCGGGGAAGAATAAGGAGATGTCACCAGTCTAGACCATGACTCCGGCGAGGCCATACCGAGAGATGGCCTGTGTGACGAGGAGCTAGAAGAAGAGGTGGAGAAGTACGAGAGTGATGGTGAAGGGTGACGCTCGGTTGAACCTTGGGAGTTGGAATGTTGCTCAGACGAAGAGTCGGACCCTGAAACAAGGCGGTAATCTACAGCCCCATATCAGTAAACAGCACCACCACTTGTTGATCGAAGATATAATGAGAAATATTCATTCAAAAATGCCGAATGACTCTAAAATCCATATACTTACTGGAAAAATTCCCATCGGCTCTCCACATATTCTTGAGTACCTGTAAATGAGACGCGACTTGTTTCCGGGAACGCTCAATCCCGTATTGGGCAAGATGTTGAACAAGGAAGGCATTGCGTAAACGAGAACGACCTGGGATAGCGGCATCTGATGTTCTTGCTATATGATTCTGTGAAATTGTAGAAGCGTAGTACGCTCGAAGACCTGTTGAATAATAAGGAAGTCACTGAGTTCAATCGTCTTACATGTTTACTAACCATCGACAAATATCTGTTCTACCGACTCGGGCCATACTTCATTACCAGTGCCGTCCTTAAGAAGTTTGTGGTGTTTTCGAAGCGGCGTCAATGCAGATCTTGTAGTTGACTGCACGGACAGTTCCACAGGATCGTCGTTTATTTTAATCTGGTAAGGCGTAGCTCGAGGACCGTGACCGTGCGTAGGAGAAAAATCGGGCGACGATGAGAGTGTGGATGTCATTGGACTATACGAGGGGAATTTGCCGTTCATTGCTAGGAAGGAGCGTAGAAAAATAAAATCATACTCGTTACATGTAATGTATATATAATTTTTTCCTAGCAGCGTGTATGGAAATAAAAAGAAATCTAAGATGGCTCCTTAACTTGGTAGCACTGGAACGGACTATGTATCGCGACTGTCACCCGTACGAAACTTGATGAAGATCCGTCGAGTCAGGAATGGCAGTTCGTATCCAAAGTCCTGGTGTGAGGATAACTGAGCGATGGCCGAAGATGCAGATCCGTGCAGTCACTTGCAGCGTGCCATTTGGGGCTACATCACCATTGGTGCTTGCTTGTTTTGAACTAAATTCTTGTCGGATATGTTGGATTTGGTGTGGCTGATATATGTGTGAATTCCCTACGTTATTCCGTACCTCTTTTGATGCGACTCGGTTTCAACACCACAATGTCGTTTTCAGTCACTGCCGATGATCCATAGTTCATTCCGTAGGACACAATTTCTATCACCGGTCTAATCCTGGTTAACAGCACATTAAAGAACCGCGATGTGACCAGAAAAGAAACGAACCGGAACTCCATATCCAGCTCTGAATGTTTCCGAGTCCTCAAACGTCTTTTGACTTCTCTCTAAGGTGATTAGCGCTCATTCACCGCATCGGGTAGGGCAATAGGGCATTATCTCTTCCCACGCTCTCCTTCCAAAATTTGCGGAAGTCGGAAGAAAGGTAGTCACAACTGCTCGTCGCACGTTGAGAAGAAAGCAACTTCTATGCTTTTGTAACCTTCTCTTGTGTGGCTTGATGCGAGGATTTTTGATTCAGTGCAACCTTTGCTCTGACCTCGTGTTTTTTGAAATCTTCACCGATAGACTGTAACTCGCTTACTTATCCTGATATCGTTTCTCTTCCGATCGTTGTGAACTCTGCAAGCTCTTACAAATATTATCCGGAGCGTAACTCACTTGCCGACCTGTTACATATTTCCACAGTAATCACCAGAAGCAGCAACAGTATCCTGGATAAAAGGACAATCTATCACAATGCAAAGATATGGGCCAAATAATTCAGCAAAAAGAAGTTTTTATCTTATCACATTTTTACCCTCATGCCTTGCAGAGAAGCACATAAAAAGGTTCTTTTGTCTCACCAGCGACATCCATTTTTGGGTCTCTTGTTTCCGAATCGTACACCTTCGGACTCGGACTTCCGACAAATGCGTTGTCTCCTCGTGTCAAGATGAAGGTCGTACATGGCCGACGTGAACCCCATATCCCAATAACACAATAAACCATTTGCGCGCCATTACCACGGTACGGCGAACCCACTGGAATAAGATCTACTAAGTGCCGCTGTGAAAGATCCACTACTGTCCACTACTAGCCACTACTGTAATGCTATTGTACTCTTTAGTTCTAGTAGAGGGTGCTAGAGGGTGGCTATCTTTTCTGAAGCCGATATGATGCGATACCACTGGCAACAAACAGTATGAGCGCAACTACAGTACACGGAACTCACCCCCCCCCCCCAATATCCGATAGGTGTATCCATGGTTCAGAAGGTCATCCAGGCCTCACTCGAGCTCTTTAATAGCGCCGTGAAGAACTACGACCTCATCGACATCGACATCGACATCAGCAATAGTCGCGATTGTAGGCCTGCGGGGTGCCCGTTTCGCCTTAGATTTACTTGGTGGGCGGCTCTTCTCTGTTTCGACTGCTCGCTATGGGGTTCCTAACTAACATTTGCTGCCGGCCAATGTTAGAAAGGGACTGAGTCAACGACCGACCCTTTCCGCTTCCTTACGCGACCTCAAGCAGTTCCCTCCTCATTCCGCGGAAGCATAGCTGCTTAATCCAGATTAAGATTTCAGGAACGGATGGTTGTCCCGCTAGTTCAGTATAACGAGTGGGAGATACAGCCGGAATATTCAGCTCGATCCAGGTTAATAATCAGATCAGGATCTTTTGAACTTGATTGATGATAACTATTAGCAAACAGTTCGGAGAGGTTTGGAGTCACTGATACGCAAGTTCTGATTCGATAGCGCTAAATTGCACGGAGACCTACCTCGCGATCTATGCCAGCTCTATTCCAGTTGGAGAGCCTACGTATCGTAATGGGCTGATACTGATGAATGGTTCCTGCTGCCATCTACGCGTCATAATGAACAAAACGGGAGATGCCCCGAGTTGCATGGGACTTTAGGTCAATCACGTACTGGTCATAGTATTCGATGCTGATGAAAGTCGACGAGGCTGTGGAAAAAAGGTCACATATAAGTTGGGAACGAGGAACAATAGGCTTCTGAATCCGAAGATCATGAAAAGATGAACGTATGCCGTCAGTTTGACAACAACAAAACTCAACAGCATAGTCGTAGACGCCAGCCGAACTGTTGTCGCTTGTCCTCATATTGACGCGGCCAACTCCGTTCCACTCAATATGTTTTCATAGGGTCTGGAAACCGTGAAGGAGGCTATTCCAATCTGAGGCGGTTCCGAGGGTCTATCTCGCAGTTTCACCGAAACTTCGGCGGTTCATAACAAAAGGTTACTTGATGATTTCTATATTCGGGAACTTCAATAAATCAGGCCTTTTGCGCAGTCGCGCCCTGGAAGCCCTTGGACCGTATTGTTATTTGCGCGAGGTTGAATCACTGTTTTGCGGAATTTCGCACGTCGCTTGAGGAAACTGAGGCTGGTTGAACTTTCCTTTTTCGAGTTTTGCGCGCGGTTCCTTGTATGTAGGCAAAAAAGACCTACAACATCATTAGTAGCTTTGCGATGCTAGGATAATAAGAGCGTAGCTCAGGGTGTAATATCGGAGCCGCGGCTTGTCGTCGTTCGACAGGAGGGAGTGGAATAGTCCAACGAATCCACGCTAATATTCGGGCAAGGATTTGGAGGAGAGCGAACCCATAATTTCCTGCAATACCGCTGCTAGCAGCCTAGCACATGGCAGAACCAAATATGAAGGTGGAGCTGTTTATGTTGGTATTACAGTACAGTCGTGTTTATTTTGCATTGCACAATGCTGGTCCCGGGTCAGCCAATCTGCAATACTATGAAGAGGCCCTTTCGGTACGTTCGTACTTGAGGCAAGTACATAAACGAAGAATCAAGATGTTGGAGTCGAGCATTGGCAAGAAAAAGATACGTGGATCGGCTTGGCGCTTATTGAGTTTATGGCGCTTATTGTCTTAGTCTAGCGCCGCGCCTACAAACGTCGAGTCTTTAAACAGCTTCGAGCCTAGGTTGCTTCAAATTTCGATAAATTAGGGCTGTTCTTTTCCTTTGACATACTAGTAAACCCATGTCTTTCTTCAAAGAGCTGAGCTTACTAGTAGTAGGTAGAACAGTCAAGACTGACAATTTGAGAGGAGGAACTGATGGAATACTAGCATCCAATTGTAACCGGAACTCGGAAACTTGTGCCAGCTTGTGCCCAAGAATTTTAGCGCAGTGAATATCTTATTGTTACCTATACTTAGACGCTTAGATGTCCATCGTAAATTTTGATATTCTGACGTTTGAACCCATGTTATATGAACCTCCGCAGAATCCTCCGCAGAATCCACTCGTATTATTTTCATTCAAACATCCAACGAGCCCGGGACCTTCATCTATTTTCCCCTTTTTTCTCTTGGGCTCACACTACATTTCGGAAATGGCTGGTGTCCCGATTCGGCACCTACTAATCTATCTATCTATTGGACTACCCCTATCCGAACCCATATCCGGCTTCGCTCGCGTCTATCTACACGAATATTCAACGCATATCTCGAGATCAAGCGCCTTCAATCGTACCAGCCCGATTTGGGAGTAATACGAGCTGGCAACGAACCTCGAGCGCTCAAATCTTCAAGTTCTATTCCGTGTCATACACGTTCACATGCAACCGTTTTGGAACATTCAGAAGCTTGACAACAATCAGGAGTTTGGTTAGTTTGGAGCAGTGAACATCGTCGCTCAAAGGTTCCAACGAGGTGGCCTTATAGTCTGAAGACGTAACACCAGGTAACACCATCATCCTCTGCTCACCTCAAAAAACAGCCAGTGCCAGGTCCAACCAGGGTACTTACAGACAGATAGAGGCTGATAGAAACAAAGTGAAAGATGTCAAACTGAGATTGAATATTGAAGTCTCGTAAAAATCACAGACCCTCACTTTCGGATGGTGGGCACTAACTATTCTATAGCTACGGCCGTCCTCACGGAGACCGGGATACTTTTAACCTTCCCCTAGTGCGATGCAGGATACTACCAATACACTTGCTAGTACTTGAGCTGCACAAAGAGAAAAAGGACTTTATCACTCAGGAACAACGCTGGTCTCAAGGGAGCGTTGCAACTCAGAGCTGAGAAGGTTAAATATGTCGTACAACAGCGACAAGTACATTGGTATTGTGTATAGTTTTATCGTTAATTTGAAAGAAGTCAGACAAGAAATCGTAGAAGGAAGGATCACATTTCCTCCATATCCTCATGAAAACTTGAGGGACTATTCAACTCCAAGCTATCATTCTGTTTAACAATACCTCTCCCACCATCGATCGATCCAGCAGTGCTACCTACCCATCTCCAAACTCTCAATTCATCACCGCCATAAACTTCTTCCAAGTTAGCCCGTACATTTGCGTTCCCTTCTACGATTTTCTCGACTTTTTCCCATACCTTTTGGCGCACAGTGACCGAATGCTCTTCTTGAAGGACGAGATCCCGGAGCTGGATGGATGAAAGGAAGGGTTGCGGGGTGCTGACTGGATCGGTATAATGTGCGAGCTCTTGATGCTGAAGAGCATCGATCGCGATTTGAACTAAACTTGCGATTCGTTTGGATTCAATCTTCTTCTTTGAACGGCGGCTAGAGCTGGCATAGAAAAATAGATATACCACGATCAAGGCTGTCCAAAAACTATTCATACTTAGCCAGGAACTAAGAACAAAAGCCTCACCAGCAACAGTTCCACGCCATTCAGACCAAGTTTCGCGAGATTTGACAGTAAGTTTGCAAGTCAAGGACAACGAAGCTGTTTTGTGAGCAAGGTATCTTTGGCCCCTTGGGAAGAACCCTGCTTAACAAAGTGGAAAAGAGTTCTTGAATGGATACTTACTTCGCATCTTCGCTAATTAGGACACCACCCCATTGCACGAGTTGTTGCACAGCTTCATTGAATAAATCATCGAAATTTGGCAAAACGTGCTGAGGCTGCGAAGGGATTCATTAGTGCGAGGTCAATGAAATATAGTAAAATACACACATCAACTCCTTCGCGCATTTTCTCCTTAAGCTCATGAACCTGCATACCCCACCTTCTGGCTTCCCCGCCGTCTACATCCTTAATAATCATATCTGCCTCTGCGTTGCAAAGCAGGCTACCACGATGCTGTCCAAGTAATGCTTCAATGCCTTTCCCCAGTGCACCAATATGTCTTTTGCGCCTCGGATCCTCGACACAGCTGGGAGGGAATGCAACATTACCGAAGCCGGGAAGACCATCGAAAATAATCGATATGACTTTCCAAGCTATATCAGACGGGGAGACAGAAGTAGACAAAGTCGTTTTAGAAGGGTCCGCAATAGGCGGGAGGAATGAGAGTAAGAAGGGTGATTTCAAGATGTAAGCCTTTTCACAAGCGATAGTATGTCCCGAGCAGATAGCGTGCTCCGGACAAGGCGTGCATGATTCTGGATACAGAGGAATAGGAACCACCGGACATGGAGGAGAGTCTAGAACAAGGACATGGTCGTAGAGAGTCGTCCTATTCTCGTTATTGCATTCAATAATCAAGGATCGTGTTGATTTCAATTCCTCCAGAACGCGGTTTGTGCTACTTCCGGTATCGCAATAACCTATGGAAGCTGACTCTTCCTTGTATTCAAAGGTAAAATACGACACGACCCCAACAAGGGCGAGGAGTAACAGACGACTGAGCACTGACATTGGTTTTGTGTCCTCGGTTAGAAGGGACTGGCGGGATAGCTTCACAATTGTGCCTTCGTCAGCAATATGTTGTTGTATCACAGCGTTCTGCTCGTCTGCATCGTCCGAACCTTCAGACTCCATATTCGGAAGATCGATCTCCGAAATTTCCCCAGCATCACGATCAAGCTCCGCAACCAATTTCATAGGAACCGGGTCAGGAAAAGATGATTGTGGCTCGTCCTCATCGCGGAGGGGCACTTCTACATCTTCATATTGAACTTCTTGACGCCTCGATGAGCGTGAAGGAGGAGTGTATGGTTTGGAAACAAATTTCCATTGGCTTGAAGTTCGCGGCGGAGGACTGCTCAAGCGGCTGTTATCGAACTCAGGTATCTCTGGTTCAAATTTGGACTGAGGCGGTGAGAAGGTCGGTATGAATGAGGATTTCGCAGGCGAGGAAGAGGGAGATACATTGGGCGGTGCCGACATTGACTTTCGTGATTTTCTTGGACCAGAACTCTTTCGGCCTTTGGACCGAGCAGGTGAAGGTCGGAGAGGAGAAGATGATTCGGCACCAGACTGAAAGATATTGTTATCTTCCCAACCACTGTCATCCTATAAATCATTTGAGTGACACTAAGCACAAACAAAGGACGAGGATTATACTTACGGCTTGCGATATCCGACGACTTTGAGTCCCAGCAGTTGCCCTTTTCGTGGTACGTTTGACTTTGCGAACCGGTTCTTGATCTTCTGCAGCTTCTTCAGGTTCACTTTCTTCAAGGACAGCAGGTTGTACAGGCGGAGCAGTAGCTTTGCGCGAGGAGGCACCGCCTAGCCTGGGTTGTGCAGACGAACGACGTCGCTTAGGCTGCATAAAAGTAACTAAGAGAGCATTGAAATGAAGTAGGATAGGACTCACAGGGTCAGGTTTAGGTGGTGATTCTTCCTCGTCATCGAGATTTAAAGGCGCGCGTGAAAGTCGCCTAGAGGATCTCCTTATGATTGGAGGCTATGAGGAAGTCAATGTTATATACAAGAACAGAAAACGGTTATCACCCACACCGCTGAGATACTCGCCAGTGACCCCATCCTTGATTCCATCATCGCTCGCAATACTATTCTCTTTCTTTATCCTCTCCTTCTTGAATTTTGCGGCTCGCCGTTTGACTTCGTCATTAAAAACTTGGACGAGTTTCGCTTTCGAGTACGGAGTCGGGTAAATGATATTGTGATAACCAAGGACGCCCAGTAGCTGAGAGATAGTGAGAGTTGTAGGCTGGAAATCGGGCTCAAGGTAATCGCCTTGAGCGATGATTTGAGCGGCAGTAAGCCGGGACATTGCGGTGTGGAGCCAACCTGGCGACTTCGTTGATCGGGTAAACAAGCGGTGACACGTGCCAGTCATTACACGCGGCATGAGTAATCCTTTTCCAAAATGCAGTCTGTCTTTGACAGAAGACGAATAAACGGACCAGAAGATAGCTCTGCTCCAATTTTCGCCGACGAACATCAAAAATCGCTCACTCCAGATCTGTACAAAGACCGCCATAATCGAAGCGTTTCTGATATTCGACCTATCTGTTTGTTTTTCCTTATGAATTCAAGAGATCATACATGTTCATATCAACTTCCTCCAGTTCTTCAGCCTGGACTTATAAGCCAGGCGAATGGCTCAGCATATATCGAGACGGATCGGACAAAGATTGCATGCTCAGTGTCTGTTCTTTACTCTTTTCAAAATACCGACTTCTGATTGAAGGGTGCAACAAGTTATGGGCCTCGTCAATCAAAAAACACTGCATACAACGAAAAGGGTAGACTGAACGTGGAGGTAAAATTTACGCCGTTTTCTTCTGAGCGTCGGAGGGCCCCACTTCGGGTGTGTAAGATTGGACCGACAACGAAGTCCTATTCATTATATCTCTTAGGATGCAGAAGATCGGTCAATCGCGGTTGCTATTCAACAGGCCCTCTTGTCCTCTGTTCGACTAGAGCATTTCCCAAAATCCACAATCGATATTTTCTTGGTTATAATAGAAGCAGATGGAATCGAGGGATGTGTTGCTTCAGGTTCGATTGCTGCTAGTACGGCCTTGGCTGATGCTGGTATCGATATGTATGGCCTCGTAACGTCTTGCACTGCTGTTCGTCTTTCTTTGCTCGGTCAAATTATCACTGATTCTGGTCGAAGGCGATCATAGGGGAAGATATCTGGGTTGATCCAACACAAGAAGAGTGCGATATGGCTAACGGGACCCTCATTTTGTCTTGTATGCCTGCCCTTGGAATTGTGACCAACGTGTGGCAATCGGGTCGGATGGCTATTTCTCAGGTTTCAGCAGTATGCATTTGGCTTCTTTACACGTACCATTGCTGAATTTATACTCCTAGTGTTTAGACGCATGTGATGGTCGATGTACAGATATTCACTCTGTTGTCGCGCAAGCTTTGTTAAACAGCGCACGTAGCAAGGTCTAACACAAAGATCAGATTCGCACTTGATTTTGTGTCCGAACCAGCTCTGAACGACAAGGACGAAGCGGAAGAGGCATTTCATAATATTTTACACGTTACGTCTTGAAATCTGATATCGTACAAGATTATAATTCATGTCATGAGATGTCAATGCGGACAAAAAGAGTGGAAAATAGATATTGGGACATTTGAGAGTCATGAAGTGGTAAATGTCTGTAACCTGATGATACGACACCGTTAGCAAGATCAAGTTTCCAGTGGAAACACATACCATGTTGGAGGCACCCTAAACTGGCAAAAAATTGGGCCAATGGCTCCACATCCTCCCGCTCGGTATGTCGCACAGCGAAGTTGACATAAATGAGATCCTTCATATCTCCAACGCAAGTAAATGGGATCCGCATATTTTCTTCCCAAACTGGATTGAATCCATTGTTCTTCACTACGCTGGTGCAGTATGAAGTACTGCGAGGAAATCGTGGATTCGTTGGGAAATAACCAGAAGCTGGACTAGGCGGTCCACTCCCTTGGCTCAGCACTGCAGATACAGCGTCATTCGCAGATACCAATCCCGATGCAATAGAATTGGCAGACACAGAGGGGGGCGTCGGCCAGTCGGGTACGTGGATTGTGACCTGGACGTAAGGATTCACAGGAGATGATTCAGAGACGTCTTTGCCGGACGCATCCTTAGGCGCAGGAAGATGCTGAGCGGATACGATAGTCAGTTCAAGGTAATGCTGGGTCTGTTTCGATAGTAATCCCTTGTGGGGCATACGCAAAGGTAAAGGTTTGAGCAAGTAGCCGCAACCGCCATTCCTTTGGAACATAGCGTGATTGATCATGTAACCGAGGTCTGAACGTTGATAAGTTTCTGCGGAAAAAAATGCTGTTCCGGGCAACTTACCAACGGTCTGCCAATTGATCGCCACCAACTGAGCGCCAGCACTCCAGTAGCGATGCGGTTGATAATTCGTCGAACGAACTCGTGTACCTTTAGGATATATTCTGACCAAATGCCCGCGGGTATGCTTTATCAAGTCAATCATCCCGACTTTGAGCATTTTGTTAGCCATGTTCTCTGAAAGGCTGAACATTTCTTCGGATCTATAGACTTCTTTTTTGTTGATACCACGGTATTTTACACCGACTGTATAGACAAGAAGAGAGAGAAGATCTGGCGACATTCTCATTCTGGTCTTTGATGATGCCACCGAAGAGGTTGATGAATGGCCAGATGCGAGAGCTTTTTTGATAGGCCGGCGAGGTGAGTATGAAGAGGGAGGGGGACTCGAATCGGGCTTTCCACGGCCTCTGACTTTGTGAAGCATATCTGAGTCTACGTCGTCTACGTCTGGTCAGGAAATATGTCGGCGAGATTGATTTAAAATCACCTCTATTTGTACCTTCAGAGCTGCGCCTCATTGACATTGAGAGGTTTTGCAAATCAAACATCGCGTCTGTGTCCGAAGGGGACGATGTGATACCGTCAAATGGGTGACCAAGTTGAAGTGTATTACGGCTAGACGTCGACGAGGTTTGTGAAAGAGGTGGCGAATCGATGTAGTCAATGGAATGCAACTTCTTGGCCTAAAGTCAAGGTTAACAAAAGTTGCAAACAAGTAAACACTCTAGAAAATAATGACCTTGACCAATATTCTGCCCTTCAGTTCTTCAGGACTAGGAAGTTTTTCAATCGTTGACGCTGAGAGCAATACTTCGCTAGTTCGATCCAATGATTGTGTGGCTTCGGACATGCCGACTATAGCTCCATTTTCGTCTCGTCTCACAAGTCTGTCTTTAAAGACGCCCTTCATAATACCGACCAGCTGAGCCTGGCCGACGAGCCCGCAGTGAATCTCTGCAGAAATTATGAGTGGATACTGGGACGCAACGAAGCCATAAGTCATGATGGCTTCACAAACTTCGCGCAATGAGACTTTGGATGTGAGCGTTTTGCCATGAAAGATTTGGGGCCCGGTGTCAGTATCGAATATGTCCACTGTGGCAGGGAGTATGTGAGCTATTCCAAACGCAGCGATTGAACGAACACCCTACACTCAACACAGCGGCATCCACCTAGGAAAGCCCTGACATACCCTTCCACCGTACTTTCTCCGTAAAGCTGATGTCCAATTAAATATGTGTTATGTGAAGATGAGATATAATAGTCAGATAATGGTCGTGTCATGTCGTGGGAGGTCTCTGATAAACGATGGAATGTCGTAACATGTCGTGTATGGTGGTGGCTGAAACCATGATTATGCGTGGAAGGGCCAGCCTCGTCATTTGTACGTGGTTCTAAGCAAGCTGGATTATCGGAAGAGAGAAGAAACGAAGTAAACGTTTCCAGCGTAATCACTCTTGTCGTGGGCGGTGAAGATGCGGCAAACAGCGCAGAAGGTGGAATATATGAAACATCTGCTTCCCATTCTCGAACATTGAGAGAAGATGAAGATATTGATGGTGGAGGGGCCTCTAACGAAGAAGTCGAGATACCTAGAGTGTGATTTGTGTATGGAAAAGCCAGATACGGGGAACCTTGATCGTCGATAGTAGTGCCCGCTACCTCGACAGAATATCGATCAAAGATGTCCTTTAATTCAGCTTCGGAAAGCGTAGACTGACATGAAGTCAAAACGATGTATCACGTATTGTAGCAGACAAAACCTACCTTTTGCTTCTCGCGCATAAAACTCCGAAAGATGTTGAAAGGCATGTTACTGCAATCCTTGCCACGTGAGGATTGCCTATGGAAGAAGCCATCGTCTACAGCATCGGCGATTTCCACGTTACTCTGAACCAGACTCTTGAATAGCCTGTCAAGTTCTGGGCGTGCCTTGAGGAGCTTTCCGAAACGCCGAAAACCTTCGAAATCCAAAGATCCTTGTCGGTAAGTATCCGCGTTCTAATATCAGTATGAGTGTGGATGAGTTTACATACGATACATTTGACCACATACATTGAACAACCTTCGCACTTCCTTTTCTGACATCCTTACATTCAGCCTTTCGCACAAAGCACGCATTTCATTAAAGGTCAGACGTTGTCCTTCGTGGGCGCCAGATAATTCTAAGGACTCATCGCCTTCACCAACACTCCAGTCAGCGTTCGACCCAAACCTCGAGCGCATGTTCTCTCCAGCAGCTGTCCAGAAACTGCGCTCCCAAAGGGCTTGGCGTGTTTCTTCCATGATTCTATCACTGTTCATTCCTCCGCCGAACCCGAGTCCACTGGTTAAGCTAACTCTCAAGGCCACCATTGACCTCAACGTACGCTCCCAAAGTTGAATGACTAAATGGGAGGAGGCTACAAGATGAAGGGTCTTGTAAGTGTGAACGGAATAATTCGATTTGGGAGAACCCAAGGGAAGCGGGGAAAGGTTGGGTTTTGAACGAGCTTTGCTCGGAGATGGTCCGAGGTATATCAGTGTCAACCAACGAGGAAGATAATCTTCCACAGGAGTACACTGTAACTGCGTGATATGATGAAGAGCAGCTTGGCCTGTTCGGATTTCTTTAATGTTCTCTACCGCAACTAAATAATATTTAAAGTCAGAGAATCACAACGATCCGGAACGCGGATAAGTGCTCACTGAATTTTTGGATCTTGCTTTCCCAAATAATTCGACCTTGGTCGGCGTCAAGTCTGAACACAAATTGAATAGGTTTGTGCCTCTTCTTGGATATCTTAAGGAGCGGTGTCCCTTGCTGCAAGAACTGGGGGACTACAAAATCGATAAGGGATTCTGTTAAAATGGAGTCACTGAAGGGAATGATTGGAGAGAGCATCTGGTCTTCCGGGATGAACTGGTCAATAGCTGCAGCGTGCGGTGAAGGGGATTGGACCGGGAAAATGAATGCAATCTCAGTGTGTTGGGTTTCAGTTTCGGAAAGAGATTCTGGAAGTTCAAGAGGGTGGATTGAAGGGGAGTTTAAAGTAGTGCGAAGAAGACCATTCTGCGAACTTTGTAGAGGGCGCATGACTGTCTTAGAATCCAAGCTCATACTCCCGCGAGGTTTCTTCTTCAATTCGGATGCTTCGAATGGGAAGCCTGTGTCCCTCGTCCGATTCGCCGAGTAGGATATAGACATAGACCTCCGTGTCAACACGCCCGTAACAGACTTGAACCTCCTCCTGATAGACTTCCCCATATTTACGGAGTGCCGACGTATTGTTGCGGCTCGACTGCCCTCTTCATGATCTAGGTTGTCATTTGTTGGTGCTTTGGTCCGAATCGTCGTATCTCGTGAACCCTCCGTAAACATTCCAGTAGATGGGACACCAGCATCGCGTTTTAAAGCGCGTCCAGGAACAGAAGATGTCGTGCCCAATGATTCACGCGCATAGGGATATACGAGGCGTGAATTCGCCGTTTTCAGGGAAGCCTGTCCTTCAAAAGACGAACTGGTGGAAGAAGATATTTCGGATGGACGTTGGGCTGATCCTGACATATTATGCGAGTCCTGATAGAGTAAATGTAGATGAAGGCTGCAGCAGATCGTGAACACGGCCGAAATTGTCACAGCTACTTACAAAGTTTACATTAAATGACCATCGAACAAGAAACGAACAGAAACTCACCAGGAAATGTTTGGGTTCGTTATCTCACAATTCATGGAGCGATAACATGCTAAAGAACTAAAGAGAACGAGAAAAATGATCCTATATGTGAGCACTGGTAATGAGAATGGCTCCGTATGTACATTCGGGAGCACTGCTGAGTGAGTCGCTTATTTATTGGAGGATGACTCAATATATATCATGGCAATCAGCATTGTAATTTGTATGTCCGACCCCAATGTTCAAAATGACTCTTTGACTATACGTACTTAACTTTGTTTTACCGCACCTAGTCGCACCCTCTTGTTATTAGATTGTGAATAAGGGTAAATGATAAAGCGATCTCAATGTCGACACGGCCTCAAAACAAATATGTATTCTTCTTGTTCCCAACTTGTTCTTTCTGTTTTTTAAAAATTTCATTTGCGAATTAATGGTCTGAATTCGAACAACGGATTTATTTAACGGTGTTACTTCAAACCCGTGTCGTATCTCGCGGAAGTCATCTACCGACACGGATATTACATAACGTACCGTCGCGTCCTCAGCTGATGCTGGGGAATGCAGAGGCTCCTCGACAATCGGAGCTGAGATTGTGATTTACTGCGATCGAGCCAATCGGTGATCCTGACGAAAGTACCAAGAACAATAATAGCTTGGGAATGAGGGATGCCATTCAAATATTTGCAATGTACTCGAAGGTTAAGAAGAGAAGGAAGGTCTGAAGATTGTCTTGTTACCGTACCACTTCCCTTTAACCTGCATTGGAGACCTGTAAATCAAGTTTCGAGGGGTAGATGGATATCGGCGTACCATGAGGTTCCAATACGCAGCAGGGAACAAATCCTAAGAGGTGAATGCAATTTTAAAAAAAAACCGAGCATGGGTATTAGAGTATACTGACCTTCTTGAGATGATAGAAGAACCTAGAGTAAACATTTCAATAAGAACTCCGTACTTTGATTGAAGAACAATACGCACCGATTGGGCTTTGATTGGTCCATCCATGGGAAGGTTTCTTTCGGTTCTAAACCATATTTGAACTCGGCAAGCAAGAGTTCACCGTATCCAGTGAGGAGCTTTTCCGAACCCGATTCTGAATTAGTAGAGAAAAGATAAGATTGAAAAATGACTTACAGGACAACTAGTGTATCCATCATATTTTGCAGTGGAGACTTTGCCGGTATCCATCACGGAGAACAAATTCTCTGTCAGGACTGGCGCTTGAGCAATGACAGCAGTTGCGGTTTTCGACGTAGGAGCTGAAGAGCAATCTCCAAGGGCGAAGATGTTGTTGTACTCGGGTTTAGTATGTTGAAGAGTGGCGGGGTCCACTGACACCCAGCCAGCAGAATCAACAATGGGAGAGCCTTTCAGGAAATCAAGAGGGCCCATGGGGGGAGTAACATGTAAAGTGGTGTAATCTACGTCTACAGTCGTACCGTCCGCCTTTTTGAAAGTAGCTTTGTGGTTTGGGGAATCGATGGAGATGAGGTTATGCTGAAAGTATCCCCCGACACCCCGATCTTGGCGAAGACGATCCAGAACGTCCGAGTACTTTTTTACACTAAACATGGTGGGCATGCCGGTGTAGAAGTTCACCTTGATCTTGTCTGCTCGGGAAGTTCTTTTGAAGCGATCCAGAGCCATCCACATAATCTTTTGAGGTGCTAAGGAAAAGGTCAAATTTGCAGTTTCATGGTGAAGTGTTGGTCCTCAGTTACCTCCAGCACACTTCACCACTCCAGCAGGCTGAGTGAAGATCGCGTTCCCATTCCGCAGACTTTCAATATCATTCCAAACTTTATCACACGTGTCGTAAGAATATATAGAGGAAACGCCTGAGGAAGAGTCGACCAGCGCTTGCGGTAAACCCTGAATACCGCTCCAATTGGTTTGAAGACCGGTAGCCACAACGAGAGCATCATACGACACGCTACGACCCGACGTTGTCGTGATGGAAGACGACTCGGGGAGAAAAGTCTTCACATTCTCCGAGATGTGTGTCAAATGTTTGGGAATTAAGGACTCAAGGGGTTGGCGTGTAGTTGACTTGGAACGCAGCCCAGAGCCTACTAAAGTCCTTTGAACGAACCAAACATCAATCAGTGGAAAGAGTCATGATCGACAATAGGTGCTATGCTCACCATCCAGGCTATGAAGATGATGGTGTTTTGATACCCACATTAACTTCGCTGACATGCACCGCACACACACACACCTGATAGTAGTGATATTCAGCAGAATCTATGATGGCGATGTCTCCGGGATTGAGGGACTTGCCCGCTGCTGCGAACCGGTCATAAATTTGGTTCGCCACGGACAAACCACCGCTACCTTTTATACAGAATCAAGTGAGCTGCGTTTTGTGAGGATGTAAGAAAACTTGCCAGCCCCAACCACGACAATTTTGTACTTGTCAGAGGTCGTGGATGTACTGGAAAATCGAAGGGACCGTAGGGCCCGAGAAGAGTCTACTACTAGACGACGACCAGTAAGCATAGTATGTTGAAGGAACAATGGCAACTTGAGCCCGCCGCGTCGTGATAAAGTTGTGGAAGGCCCATTGCTAAAGTTTGCGTAATTTCAGGATCACGAGCTGTTCGCGACTTTGACTTATGGCAACGGTGCCTGCTTAGTAAGACAGCTCTCTTTATCTTTTCTTTCAACTCCGACCCCCAGCTGGTGCTGGACTGGTTGCAGGATTTTTGTATTATTTAGCTTTCTAGTGTACTTTCCATGCTTCCCAACAGTCCTCGCACCATGCCTGGAGGCTTGCCTTCTGGTCCTCGTTCGCGTTCCACCGGTCCTTCGCGACGACAGAACGCCAGACGTTCTGATTCGCCAATTGAAAGTACTAATTTTCCTCCATCTACTAGACATTTGAGGTCCCAACGTTCGCTTGCCTCAATTTCGCGTGAACCGTCTCGTGCTGGTCCTCCACTACCCTCGCCACCTACTTCATCGGAATACAGTCGTAGCTGGCAAAGGAAATATACCCCACAATCCCCTCAATCCTCATCGTCTTACGACTCGACGTCGTCCCGCATTTCTCAGGACTCTTCATCTACAGTTTCCTCTGCCTCTTCGATATTCGATCGGGTTAAGAACGGAGCCGCAAGTTATGCCTCCTCATTCACCAGTATTGAAGACCATGACAACGAGGTTGATAACGATTCTCGAGGACGCTCTATGCGGAAGCCACATTTGCTGCCATCTCTTTCAGCCCCTCTACCAGGTAAACATCACTTACGTTCCCTAGATGCTATTAACTCACTCTCTCCGTCTATTTAGAGAGGGTTGAAATGGAAAGAACTGATACTGGTACCGGTGACGGCTATACCGTGTGGAACCGTGTAGCTACAGCTGCTAGCACGCTGACCATTAGTGTCAGCAAAGCCTGGGCAGCCAATGTGTCGGTGCTTTTGGGAGAAGGTCAGGCCTAATCAAGATTGGTCCCATTTCGCGCGATCTAGCTCATCCTGTGTTGCAGAAACTCCACCTGGACAGGAATCAAGATTGACAAGAGCAATGAAGGCGTATCATATCGAGAAAGCTCGAGACTCTAGCGAGCTCCCTGCGTTTCTTTTTGCAGAACACGAGCGACAACCTCGTAAACGCCCTCCCAGAGTTGAAGAACAGCAAGTGGCCCCTCACAATGTTCGCAGCGGCAGAGGGCGTGAAGAGGGATCAGGAGTCAGAAATCGCAAGGTCCCCGAATCAGCTTCCACGTTGAATAGATCTATCAACCGAAGCACAGCTCTCAACAACAACATGGAACTGTCGAAACAATCACAGACGGGTACAGATCGTTTGAAGGCTCTTCGTGAGGCGAGACGTACACAAACAACGACTGCATCTGATTTTCATGTTACTACCGAACAAGCTGCCCCCCAACTTCCTCGGCCAAGGGTTGGCCTCCCCTCAACTCCTGGACCTCGCCGTAGATGAATGCGATTTTCAGACCACACACACTCGTTGGACAGATGGATGGAAACGATCACTTGCTAACTGTCTGTTGTATGTAAAGTACATAGTAGTAACATACAATATGATACCTATATATAAGGAACGCCAATGGGAGTTTGGTGTAAGATAACCATCAAACCAACCATTTGCTCGGTCTTGATTTGGTCCTGATCGAGAGGAGAACTCGGTGATTTTCCGTAACAACGCACCCAAACACCGGTACGCTTTGACATGGAATCATTTCTTGCCAGACAACGGCATGTCATATCGAATCAGAATTCAATGTCGAGCACATAAAAGAGTAGACGTGGAGAAAGATAGTTCACACCCTTCGTTTCCTTCCCTCCTTTCGTTTTTTTGTTTGCTTTATTTTTGAGTCGAGCCCAGTCTCACTCCCTTCGTTCAGTGTCTGAGGTGTGTCAATTTTTGTCTATGTGGCCTTGTCCTGTGATTGAAAATTAATTTTTTTGCTAGATCATCCGCCCTCTTTGCCAGTCAAGAGGTCCCAGCAAATCCTCCGGAGGTTTCCACTAGCTTTCAGTCCTTTTTATTCAACGACCCCCCCACACACCTCTACGGTTAACCTACTCTCTTTGATTATAACATGGTTCTCCCCAAATCCTTGATCGCTGTCGCCCTTTTGTCTGGCTTTGCATCGGCTCTTCCGTATAGCTCTAGTTCAACCAGCGCTTGTACAAACGGAGACTGTTCAGGTTCATCATCATCCGCTGCATCGAGCGGGTGCAGTAGCGGAGACTGTTCATCTTCGTCCTCAGACTCTAGCTGTAGCAGCGGAGACTGTTCATCTTCCAGTTCGATGATCTCTTCCGGCTGCTCCAGTGGTGACTGCTCAGACACATCTATGTCAATGATGGATTCCAGCAGTACCATGATGATGGAATCTAGCAGTACCATGATGATTGACTCAACCAGTACCATGATGATGGAATCTAGCAGTATTATGATGACCGAGACAGCAGCAGCTACTTCTGTTACTACCACTGCCGCTATGAGCTACAGTACCCCCTCCTACGGTTCCGGTTCCAGCAGCTGGGGAAGTTCTGGTTATGATGGCTGCGTAAGCATTTGAATATTCTTCCATATTTTGAAGCATGTCGGCTGACCATGATTTCTGCACAGGTACAACGTAAGTTAATTGTGTGATACACCTTGGACTCGATTTGACTAAGGGTTTTTCATCTTCAGAATGTATTGCTTCTTTCGGTACCCCCGCAACGTATGCTCCGACTGCCACCAGTGGAAGTTCAGGTAGCACCGGTACTGGCTCAACCATCACTGTAGTCGTTGCACCCACTCAGGGTGTGCTGAGATATGTGCCTTTCGCCGTTAATGCCTCTGTTGGAGATACTATCAAATTCATGTGGGGAGCTAACAACCACACCGTCACCAAGAGTTCCGAATTGACTCCTTGCAACAAGACCTCCGATGCTCCTTTCGCATCAGGAGAACAAAATCAAAGCTTCGTCTGTACGTGAATTGTCGCGCACTATGTGAGGAATCTGATTATTTATTCTTATCGCAGTCACGCAAGTGGTTAACGATACCAACCCCACTTTCTTCTATTGTGGAACTCCCACTCACTGTGAGAAGGGAATGTTCGGTATCATGTATGTTATTCTTATCTGTATCGACGACCAAGAGCTAATCTAAGGTTTCAGTAACCCTCCTTCGGCTCTTGACGCCCCAACCTCTGTTGCTGGAATGATGTCTTCTGTTGTTTCTAACGTCAGTATCCCTACTACATTTTCTTTCCATGTGCTTATCTTTCTGGCCATGCTTAGGATACCTCTGGAAATCTGGCTACATATGCTTCGTACACATCCAACCAGACCTCTGGTTCTGCAGGTGCTAACTGGGGAGCTAACATTGATATGAGCAACATGCCTTCTTGGGCGTACGACGCCGTTGTTGAAAATGTCATGTTCACCCGTAATGTGTTGGCGATGAACCCGGATATCATGAATGCCGATGGCTCGGTCAACCTTGCCTCGATCGGTTCAACCCCCATGATGGTTCCCCCCGATGTTGGAAGCGCTCTTAATGCTGCCTCTTCTCCATCATCTGATTCTTCGTCCACATCTACTGCAAGCTCTGTTGCCTCTTCAAGTGCATCCTCGGCTTCATCTACATCTTCCCCCGTAGGCGCTTCTTCAACGAATGGTGCAATGTCGGTCACCTCCTCTAAAGCTCTTGTCGGAGCTGTTGTTCTCGCCGTCACTTTCTTTGCACTCTAGAAGTATCAAATGATTGTATCAATGTTTCGGACTTTCTTGGGTTGACTGCCCTAAAATACCACTCAAGGACTTTTCATAGAGTACCATATACCGTATTTCGTCGTTGACATGATTCACAAGGACTGTTTTCATTTTTGAGCTTTTTTGGGTGATCCATACAATACTTAATTATTCCTTCTGCCTACGAGACCTCTCGCTCATTTGTAGATGCTCTGCTTTTTAGGTAGTCGCTGAATAAATTCATCAGGTTTGACACCGCCCTGACTCGAAGGCAACTATCTACATGTGGTTCCATAAGTTTTTCGAGGTTGTGAAGGGTGTTAGGCAACCTTGTTCGGTCCCATTAGTACCTCTACTTACCACTTATCTCACTTCACCAAACGAGAATTATAAGTACAGATAATCGGACTGTAGAATATTATACATGATGTTTATAAGTTAAGAACTGGAATTTTTTCAAAGTTAATAAAGATTAACAGCTGTCGCAACAGATTAAATTTGAGAATTGTCGGCCTCCAGATCGTTTTGTGCAACATGGTCACTATTGAAGCTGCTACCAGCTGTCATCAAAGCATCGTCGCCTCCTCCTTCAACGAATCTGATCGTTGAGAGATGATGCGGCGTTGCTAAATCGATGCTACCAGCTACTTTGTGTCCATTGGGTGATTTGGACTCTGCAGTGCCAGGTGTTGCACGAATGCTGAGGTGAAAAGATTCTGCCAGTGGCGCTCGCTCCAAATTGACGAGGATAATCACTGCCACCGGATACATTGGCTGTAAGAAGACACGGCGTACCGTTAGCGTTACTGAGAATGTATAGTAGAATGATCGGAATATTATTTACCACTACCTCCAAAAAGACCGAACTGAACATCAGGTACGCGGCCGTCTCATTTTGTGTGGTGATCGTAAAGTCTTCCAAGGTGAGTAAAATTGCATAGAGGAGCTGTTTCTCCTAGTGAGATATCTATGAATGGGACTGATAGGACAGCGACAGACCTGGAAGACGCCTAGGACTGTCCCAGATTCAACCAACAATAGCAGAAGACGTTCAACGTGCGACCGTTGTTTCCCGTTATACAATGGCTTGACAGTTTTATGGTGCACTCTAAATATCAAGGTATAGGTTCAATTTATTCTTAATGATTACCATTCCATTGATACTTACATCAACTTGACCCCGATGAGTGATGTAGCAACGAGGTTCGTAAGTAGAGAAGTCCAAATCGATGTCACGCTGAGAGCAAGAACAGTTGTCTGTAGACCCTCGGATAGATCTGCCACATCGCATGCGCTAGAGATTATGAGTATGGCTGTAAAGAACATTCAGAATTGACCCGAGTAAAAGACTGAGGATTCGAAAAAAAGGGGAACGCGGATCAATCAAAAGTACGGAAACTCGCCTCCGTTCAATGCCATTAGGGTCACCAGAAACCATTGAACAATCCTGTTCCCTGTATATATTGCCCAAGCTCGCCATATAACCGTAGCATCTCCAACCAGAAGCTAAATTGTGTTCCAGCGTTTAGTATTTATATTATGAGTTACATCTTGAAGGAGAAGAAAACGGACATTCAAGTTTGCTGCCCAGACACTCATATGGCCCCATGGTAATGCTTTGGCATTTGCCACCTCTGCTTGCGCTCTAAGCCCCCCACCATTACTCAGGGGATTGAACACATTTTTCAATCGAACGAGTTCAATTCCGACACTAATAATGTATGCCCAGGTGTTGATTCCCAGAATAATGATTGTGATACCAAGAAGATAACGACGGGGACGAGTGCTTGGGATTCCCGATTTCCTGATTCAAGTATCATGTTGGAATGAGTATGGGCAGACAAGAAATAAATGAGAGAGAGAGAGATTAGACATACAGAAGTAGTGCTAATGCTATGAAAGCCAGGAGAAGATAAAATCCTGTCAACAGCAGAGACAGGTTAGTATTCATGCAAACATCAACTGAATCTAGAAACAAAGACAGACCATACATAGAGCAAATCAAAACCAGCTGTGCGATGTTCCAATAATCAGTGACTCCGATAGAAGCTAACAGCGATGTTTCTTCAGGTGTCATTTTTCAAGGATTTGCCAACGAGGGAATCGAAGGAGGAAGGCTAAGAATGCCGAAGAAATTCAGCGAATGCCTCTGTATAAATATGTCCATGGCGCAATGTTTGCATTTTTTGTCTTGCTTTCACCAGGGCCACATCTATGTTGCACGAAAGGATCCAACACCCCAACTCTCAGGCATCTCCGTCGATTCCGGTGCTTATCTTGGTCTATGAGCTGGTCCTGAGTCGATATTTTACCTCTGCAGGACTCCACAGGCCCTACACTTACCGTTGAACGCTGGAACAGCGCTGAGCATGACATTCAGATTCATACCATGTCCCCCTCGCACAGCCCGATAAGATAGTGTGATACGAGCTGTCCACGTCCTGGTCATCATTACTACGACCCGAAGTTATGTTTGTCCTCCTCGGACCTTCTGCTTTCAAGACGCCGGGTGCAAAAATTATTCAATCGATTGCGGATTCGGAGAGAGCTTGAGGGAAAGTTTAGATAGGTTAGGTTACTTGTGAAAAAGTTAGAAGAGAAAATCAGGTACGAGCAGGAACAGAGTAGAAGTGACCAATGGAAAACCAAGTTTCGACTCTGATACGCGCATAGAGGATGCTTTAATTTCGGAATTGAAACCGCGGTACATACATCGCAGAACAAAACACATTCGGTCAGCCAGACACAAGTGTGGTGAGCGCTTTCATAAGATTGATCGCCTTGGGAGATCCGACGTAGCAGTGTTAGTAGGGCGATTATATCTTCTCTCATCTCTCATCGCCAAGCCTCGATACAACGAAAACTCTGAGCGCACCCTTCCCTTCCTTTGATATCTTTCGTGTCCAGCCTCCGACAGGGACACCCTAGGGTCAGATACCTTCCGTGCACAAGTGTTGCATACCCGCACAGGGCTGTTCCAGCCAAGCATCTTGGAGTCTCTTGTATTCTCGATTGGGCAGACTTATCTTACATAGTTTGAGAATGACACAGGTAGAGATGTCAGCATCTCTTCTGTGCACACATGGCTCATTGGTCGGTACGGCCAGGGCCAATACTGACCCCAGACACCCCAGACATGTAAAGCAAGGTATAAGGAACAAGAAGAACAGGCACCATGGCTCAAAGACAGGTCAGGAGAAATGGGGTACATTCACCTAAGTTGGGACTTGAAGAGATGACTATGAATTGAAAACTAAGTGGGGCTGAGATCAAAGAGAATAACGAAGCCACAGACAAAAAGAATGATGAATCCTGCGTTTTCATCATGGTCGTATATATAGCGGAATACCGGGACAAGTACACTTCTAATGGAGCGAACAATTTCCGTCACGAGCGAGAGACACTGAGATCATCCAACTGAGTGAATGAAGACAAACACGTACCACGGTTGTGTAACTCATCTAAAGCGTACAACGATCCTTAAGTTCCCACAACGATCTCCTCGCATCTCCGGTGGGAGCATTTAGCACACGAAGTCTCACTGAATGACCAAAAAAGAATGTCAGAGTCGAGATCGATTCTTGGTCATCGTCGGAGAGGATTTGAATCAATATAGCCTGGACAAAGAGGAGAAGGAGTGCAGAAAATGGATATCGAACGGAGGAGTAGTACAAGAAAGATGTACCGGTACTAGAACCGTGTTTCTTCTGCGTATTGCGTATCCCATATTCGTGAAGGATGCCATATACAGAGGGTCATAGAGCAAATAACCTCTTGTCCTTCTGTGCATCCGCAATGACCCGTCTCTGAATTACCCACCGCGAAGTACAAAAAAGAGGCCAAAGCGGGAGAACGGATCACCAACTCTGAAAGAGGAGGTCCTTGTAGGTAGCGATCGGTAATCTGGCAGGAAATTTCCTTTTTTGGATGTATTAAAATCGGGTCTGTAGATCGGAATGCAAAGCTGTAGAAACACAGCTTTAGTTATATCAAGGGTGTGTTTTTGGGGGGTAAAATGCATTGGCATGACTAGGCATGACTCCATTCATTTGGCCAGCATGAACTAAGTTTGAGATTAAATGTTGTTGTAAAGCAGTATTAAGAGTCATATTATGAGTTTTCAAGAATATATGATCATGTAAAACAAGATTTGACTTACTGCAAGTCATTGATGACCGAGTAATATTTTGAATAGAATTTTGCTGCCATAAGATATGTAATGGAGTATGGCTGTGCAGAGAAACATGTATGTTGAGTCAGTGCAACTGATGTAATGAGTCATTTTGAGTCTTTGAAGGAAAGAGTAATATCACTAATATATCTTGAAATATCCAATATGCAGGTTTGTTGAAAGTCATTTTTTACTGCACTTAATTCACAGTTGATATTGTCATTCAATGTCTTGAGTCAATCTGTGATATCGATAGGGTGAGTATATATAGCTTCATCAGAGTGTAATCTATTGTACAATAATGTCTTCAGTCATAGTTTAGAGGCAAGCTCTGCTCATGATGTATCACTATCCCCAGAGCTGTTTCTGTAGTCATTGGGACTTCTCAAAGAAAATGCAGTTGTGGCTCTGGTTTTAAAAAGGATCTGGACATTGGTTTATGGTTAATGGTATAAATCAGTTTCCAGTTCTTCATTTGTTTGCATTGGAGTAACATATACTCAGAGTCTATTTTGGTATCAGCAACAGCCAGCATTTTTGTTAGGTCACTCATTTTATCCAAGACAGACTTGTTGCCACATCTGCAAAACCTGTATTTTGGCTAAGGGTCTGAAAGCAGTTGAGAGCATTTCCCAGCAGTGAAAGCACTCAGAGCAACCTGCTCTCAGTGCTTTCAGTACTGGGATTGGCTGGGATCTGTCCTCGGCCCTTAGCCAAATATCCATGTTTTGCAGATGCCAAGAGACAGGAGTGTTACAAAAAGTTCCATTCTACAGTGTCTTCATGCAGAAATTTGTTGCAGGTTCTGGAGATTCTATCATTATCACCTTTTATCAATGATATATCCCTATATTATATGCCTAAGGCAGTAAAGAATATTGACAAGTTTAATGTTCAATGTATTTTCCCTGATTGAGAATGTACAGTACTGCTTTGGCAAGTATTTGGGATTTGGGTTTGAATCACTTGTTTGTAGGACAAGCTCACAGTGGGTATGTCAGAGTATGCACAAGATTGATTTCAGTCTTTGTCATTTTTATTCTGGTGAGATTGTTATATTGAATAATTTACACAATATATAACTATCAATTAAGATGAAAATGGTACAATTCACAATGCATTGTTGAAGCTGAAGCTGGCAATAAATAGTCCATGTCTTTCATTTTTGCATATATTTTATCTGAGGTGTTAAGTCAACTTAATCTCAGTTGGTGGTGTGGCAGCTGTGGGTACCTGTTAAGTCAAGTTAATCTACTGCAATTAATCTATATGAATATACTTCAAGTTTACCTCAGTTAGCAACTGAGGGAGTTGAGTACTCTAAACAGTGTGATCTATGTAGAACTGCATAGTATCAAGTAATAACACTGTCTCTCAGTTATGTGGGTCCCCAAGTGGGATTACAGCTATATCAGTATGTACAGAGTATGTTCCAACATGACAAAGTTACAAATAGCCTTTGATAATCCTGCATTCCACTATGCTGCACTCTGTTTCTTTAGTTACTATGGCCACAAAGGATCAGCGGTGCAATGGCCTGCAATCGCATGTATAAGACCTAGTCCTCTATCATTTGGTGTGACAAAATTCAGGGACATGGGCCACTAGCACAGATCTTGGTTAGTATTACATAACACCACAGATGTATCAAGGACTCTGCCAAGTCCATGCCTCGGTGCCCCGCTCTGCCGCTTGGTGTTCCGAGATCTACTGTTGATTGTAATCTCATCCTTATTGTTCTTTCTTGCTACACATTCCCTTTCTATTAGGCTCTTGTCACGAAGCGGCAGAGGCGGAGTGACTAGCGGAGCAGGAAGCGGGGTGACTAAGCCAGGCAGTGAGGCGGAGCAACTAAGCAGGTCAGTGAGGCGGAGCGACTAAGCGGAGCGGAGGCGAACTGGTCCCAGATAATGACAGAGATATATTGAGTATCGTAGTCATAGGTAATAATAAGTAAGCACATACCTGGTCCCAGATAATGACAGAGAGGTCAAGATAAGGGACCAAGCTGTGGAGGGTTGGCTATATATACATAATCTAGTCTGCGAGAAACAACGATGTAATACTGTACAGTTCAGGGGCAAGGAAGGAGGCGGAAGCCGATAGAAAGAGAAGATGGGTCAGGTGGATCAGTAATAGATAGATCAGTAATCGATGGAGATTGACAGCGATGGGATGATGTATTGTACAAGTAAAGGCGTCGAGACGGTGAGAAAGGGAAAATGATAGGGGCTGCGTACTTTATGACATTACCCCCCTCCTTATGACCATTGCCCTCGATGGTCAAGGTTTTGCCGCTGTCGGATGTTTTTTGTGAAAGGCCCGAACAATTTTTGGTGCCCGGCTGAGGTTGGGTGCGGGTTCCCAAGAGTTGTGTCCTGCATCGTAACCTTTCCATTTTACTAGATATTCCAACTTCTTCCATCGTACCCGACTGTCCAAGATCTCCTCCACTTCATATTCCGGTTCATCTTCATCTTCTAAGTACACCGGCTCTGGTGGTGTTGGTATTTCGCCATTGATGGGGTTACCTTTCCATGGATATAGTTTGTCGACATGAAAGACAGGATGAAGGCGGTCTAATGACAAGGGAAGGTCAAGGCGGTAATCCAGAGGTCCGACTTTCTCCAGAATACAGTAAGGTCCTAGCTGTCGGTCTCCTAGTTTTTCACTGAATAGCTGCAGGTTAATGTCCTCCGCACTTAGCCAAACTAGGTCCCCAACTTTGAATTGATGCGCTTTTCGCTTCCCACGTTCGTATCCCTCCTTTTGTTGCTTCTTTCCTAGATGTAAGGCAGCTCCAGCATCCTGTCGCGCTTCTCGGAGAATCCGTATGCGGTCATCCACCGCTGGAATGCCGCTGCGTTGACCAACCGGGATATTGAACAGGGGAAGGTATCCGTAGGTTAACTCGAATGGGGACATGCCTAGGGCCGAGTGAGTCCGCGAGTTAATCACAAACTCCGCCATGGGGAGGTGTTCTGCCCAGTCATCTTGTCGTCGTCCCACATAGAGGCGGATGTATTTTTCCACTTCCTGATTTGCGCGTTCAGTTTGGCCATTGGACTGAGGGCGATATCCGGAGGTTAGATCTGATTTAATGCCCAGTCTAGCGAGGAGGGATCGCATGAGTTTAGCTGCGAACTGAGGTCCGCGGTCGGATTTGAAGTGGAGGGGAAGACCATGGAGACGGAAGATTTCTCGGTAATAGATATCGGCGACACCTTCGGCTGTAATGGAGCTGGTGCAAGGAATAGCATGGATTTGTTTTCCATACAGGTCTGTACAGACCAAGACTGCGTCGTATCCCTGGGAGTTAGGCAATTGTGTTATCAGGTCGACCCCTACCTCTTCCCATAGGCCGGATGGTACATCCAGTGGTTGAGTCACAGCTCGTGGGTGCCATTGGATCTTCTTGCGGGCGCAAATCTCGCATCCCTCAACGTATTTCTCCACAAAAGAATGCAGTGTCGGCCACCAGAAGTGGGTGCTGACCAGGTCAAGTGTCCCATGTAATCCGGGATGTCCAGCAGTTAGATGATCATGGCATTGACGGAGTACCTCGGTGCGTAGATTGTTGTCTGCTGGTACATATACCCGGCCCCGGTAATAGACCAACCCGTTGTCCTCCTCCCATTCAGCTATCCCATTGGCCAAGCGTTGTAACCCGTGCTTCTTGACTGTTTCCAGACCTTCCAGTACTTGTGCTTCCCGTTCTGAGGCTTTCCGAATATGATCCTCTAGGGGGTTCCGTAGGATTGAAGCGGCGATTTTGGTGAAGTGGCCAGGTTTAAGGACGGTCTGTTGCTGATTGTCATCGCTATCTGATACATGATGTACTGCCATACGAGAAAGAGCATCAGCTTGGGTGTTTACTCGGCCAGGACGGTGGATCATATGAAAATCAAACCGTGATAGATAGAGGGCCCATCGGGCTTGTCGACGGGTAAGGTCTTGTGCTGTGCGCCAGAATTCGAGGTTGGAGTGATCGGTGATAATGTCGAATGGTTGTGGAAGTCCTTCCAGGAAATTCCTCCAGTCCTTCAATGCTTCAATGATGGCAAGCATCTCCCGACCATATATTTCATAGTTCCGTTCTGCTGGCTGCATGGATGCCGATCTGAAGGCTACCGGGTGCCACTGACCATCGTCTTGCTGCTGCATGAGGGCGCCTCCCGTAGCAAAGCCTGATGCGTCTACCTCAATTCGAGTGGGCCGATCTGGCGCCCATAGAGCAAGGATTGGTGCGGAGATGAAGGCCTCTCGAAGGGTGTCAAATGCCTCCTGTTGTGTACCAGTCCAGTTAAAGCTGGTATCCTTCTTGGTCAGGTCGTTCAAAGGTCGAGCTATTCTTGCAAAATTTCGGATAAAGCGCCGGTAGAAGTTTGCAAACCCCAAAAATCCTCGCAGTTCCCGGAGGTTGGTAGGGACTGGCCAGTCACGAACAGCCGCTACTTTGACCGGATCCATTCTCACCTCCCCTTCTGAAATGATAAGTCCCAGGTATTCGATCTGTTGCTGTTCAAATTCACACTTCTCTGGGCGCAAATAGAGGTCGTGCTTTTCTAGTCGCGTTAATACTTCCCGTACCACTTGTCGGTGTTCCTTGAGGTCGTTACTGAATATGAGGATGTCGTCTAGGTAGACTGCCACCTTGCCAGCTGCAATGAGATCAGCAAATATCGCATTCATAAGTGCTTGGAATGTGGCAGGGGAATTTGTGAGACCGAAGAACATAACCTTAGGCTCGAACAAGCCCCGAGTTGTTGCAAATGCGCCTTTCCATTCATGCCCCTTCTTAATCCGCACATTATTGTAGCCCCAGCGAACGTCAAACTTGGTGAAATATCGCGCTCCCTGAAGCCGGCTAATGATATCAGCAACTAATGGGAGAGGATATCAGTTCTTCACAGTATACTCATTCAGTTTCCGGTAGTCCTGTACGAAACGGAGTTTCCCATCCTTCTTCTTCACGAAGAAGACTGGAGATGAGATGGGTGACTTCGAGGGAACGATGTAGCCTTTCCGTAGGTTTTCTTCTAGAAAGCGGTCGAGTTCCTCCTGCTCGTTCAAGGACATTGGGTAGATCTTTGTCCGCATGGTTGCTGGTGCTCCGGGTACAAGATCGATAGCGTGATCCCAGGGCTGATGGGCAGGTAATCGCTCAGAGGCAGATTCGGAGAAAACCTTCTTGAAGTCTCGGTACTGCTCAGGGACCATCTCCTCAAAGGTTTTAATGGGTTTATCGCGGTTAGCCTCCTCTGCTAGTTGTTGAGAATAAGTGAACCCTGCTGAGCACCATACTTCCTCTGTTTGTTCTTCCAATATCCCCGCTTTCACCCATGCCCGACGCGTTTTGTGATTGGCTTGTATTCGGTGTATTGGGGATTCCTCCGTTGCTGTTATGATTTCATTCTCCTCTAGGTCTGCCTCAGTGTGATTGGGTTCACATTGGGATCCTTCGTTCAGGAGTTCCTGGATTGGACTATCGGTAGTAGACGCCACTAGGTGAGGGTGTGAAGTCTGCTCATCTTCTACTTCCTCTATATGTACCTGGGGTGGCTTTACTGAAAGTCGTCCCCTCTCCCAGTCAATCTCTGGATTTACCTTCCGTAACCAGGGGAGTCCGAGAATAATATCCTCTCCTCCTAAGTTTGTGATCAGGAAATCCATCCATCGCTCCTGGTTATCCACTGTGAGTGCTAAGCGTGCAAAGTGGGTGATTCGCCCGGCTCGGTTAGGTGTACCATCGATATTGAATACATCAATTGGTTTATGGAGGGGTGCGCAGGTTACGTGATTTCTGGTGGCAAAGTCTTGGTTTAAAAACAAGGCGGTAGCTCCACAGTCTACCATGGCTGCGGTTGTTATACTATGGTTCCTTCCTCTCAGTTTCGCATGAATTCGGAAATGTGGGGAGCTGGAATTTAATTCCCAAATAGATGATATTGTACATGATGGGAGCGAGTCATACGAAGAGGTAGCGAACATAGTAAACTGATTATGGGGTACTCTCAGTGCAGCCGGAGCGGGTACCCTCTTTAAAAACCCTGCTGAAAACCAGAGGACGGAGGAGACATGGCATTAGCACGGTCCAACAATTCCCTTATTTGTCCAATTTGGGTGGAGAAGTCCTGATTGGCGGGGCTCGGTGTAGCAGGTCCAGCGACAGGTGTTGGGATTGAGGCGGCAATCTGAACTGATTCGTTTGGGAATAAGGTAAATGGTGCCGCCGTGGCTGAGATCTGCTGACGGCGAGGCTGTTGGCGTCGGCCACGGTCGCGACTAAGTCCCATGAACTTGTCCTGACAGACGGATTCTAGGTGTCCCCGGCGTCCACAGTATCGACAGGTAGTCTCCTTGTGTGGGCAATTCTGCTTAACATGGCCTTGAGCTCCACAACCAAAACATCGTCCGCGCATACGGGCAAGGAAGGCCTCCCTGCTATTCCCAGTGCTGGTATGAGTAGCATCAATGTCCATGGCGTGAGGGTCGGCAGGGGTAATGTGAGCGGTGTGTGCGGGAGCGTGTCCGGTGTTTCGGCCGGTCATGGTGGGATCATGCAGGTAGACATCCACCGATATGGCTCGTTTGATTGCCTCTTTCAAAGTCGGAGCGATTCCTTGGGCGATGTTTACGATGATAAGGTGTTGTCGGATCTCCGGAAGTAAGGCGGTGAAGAAGCGTTCCCGTAAATCAATATCAGACATTTCAGTCCGATCTCCGATATCCTTGAACTTCTGGGCAAATTCTGCAACTGTCTGCCCTTTACTTTGTCTGAGGTTCTTGATCTCGCTACGGGCTTCCATACCTGGGTCCATTGGTTCAAACCGCTGGCTAAATTCCTTCAAGAACGTATCCCAGTTTCCTCCGAAAGGGGGATTCTCTGCACTGAAGTGTAACAGATGGGGAGTTGCCCAATCTCCAGCACTTTCTGTGAAGAAGCCCAGGGCGGACTTGATAAGTTTAACTTGGCTCTTGGCGAGATCCGGTAACGAGCTTGCCTCGTTTTTGTGTGAAAGAGATAGGAAAGGAATCTAATGGGCACTCCAACCAACCAATCTAATACACAATATGCGAGTTCACTGCTATCAAATTTATTTAATAGCAAGGGGTAGCGTTGGCAAAGGTTCCGCAAAGCTTTGAGAGCTAAGTACGAAGCTTTGATCAATCAATTTGAATCGTTCTAAGGATTCGATATATTCCTTTGATCAAGGTAGATTCAGCACAATTTGTGCTTTGGTTTGTATTGATTTGGGTATATCAAGAATTGGGGGTTTGAATCAAAGTAAATTAAAACCGAAACACACAGACCCCTACGGAGGGCTAGAACTATGTGCTGGCACAACCACACAGCGTGATTTGCCCTTAAGACCAACGACTGATCCTAAGTTCGAAGAATACCCAACAACTGGATATACTTCTCGCAGTCACAAGGAGCAGAACACAACGTTCCTATACTCACAAGTGCCGGGCCCGAATGGCCGCTAGCGAAGAGGTTTCAGTCTGGCGGGAGTGTGTCTTTCCTTTTTACGGATTAGCACTGCAACGTCGTCCCAAAATCACTTGTATTCCAGATACATCGGATCGCTATTTATACCTACAGAATATAGAGTCGCATAGTACAATTAATTTAATACAATAAACGTTCGGAACCGCAAGGAAACTTCTACACTCAGTCAGATACCATTTAATTTGAATCTACATGTCCTTATTTGGTCCATATTGGTTCCAAGATTCTAGTATACCTCCAAACATAGGTAGGTACTTCAATATTCATTTAATTTAATTGTTTTTAGAGAATGACTCGAATGGTGTTCAACTGTCATTGCGGTTCAACACTTACTTCGATCGTTTGTCATCTCGTCCGGAGGCAAATCAGCTCTCCTCGATTCTAATCCTATCAATCTGATCCATCTGGATTAAACTAATTGCTTCTCTCTTTCAATAGACACCCATTGTGCCTATACTCAATCAAGGGAGTTACACATAGTATTCATTTAATTGCATTCTTCAATATTTTCTACGTCAGGACTCTTTGACATTCATTTGATATGTCTTCGGAGCCTCGCAGTACTTCGATCATTCTTCTAGTCATTTTCCTCAACCATGCAACTTGATTGGTCTATTAGACTAAATCGCAGTCCTTTAGATTAATGCATGATCTTGTTCTAGAAGGAGTATTTGATAATTCCTGAGTTCTAGAAAGTCATTTCGAGTCAATCCTCGGTTCATGGTCACTTGAGTAAGTTCTTCCAAACTCCTGCCAGTGTAAGGTCCAATAAGAATACCCTTGGTATGTCATACGTGAATGGTCATCCTTCGGATGTAGTCCGAGTCTGGTATAATCCTGCTTGACAAACAGGTAGACTGCTATCCGTAGGTAGTATCGGGGATGGGTAAACTAACCAACTTGTGGTAGTATGGGT